>NC_134833.1:160298998-160620312 GCF_004210375.1 Tachypleus tridentatus | reverse complement strand
GTTTCGATTTAACATGAGAAACATTTGACTTCCGATCTTTTGGCCTAACATGTTTTCGACTACTGACTGTTTTATATTCGCCGATAGATGGTGCTATATCACGATCTTCTTCAGCTCCTACAACTTCGAGACGTTTACGCCCGTTTTTTTCTATTTCACCTTCCTCAACAGACAAATCATCTGATTGTTCAGAAAGATGTCTTGTTGCTAAGATCTGTGTTTGCCTTAGTGAGTTATCTACTAGCAGTAAACTATCTTCCCTATTTGTTTTCAAGAGGTTTCCTCTTTGTTTTATATTATGGTTCTCATCTCCATCTATTGCTTCTAGATCATCATTCAGTTGTATTTCATCATCAACGTTTTCTCTATGGAAACCGTTCTGATTTTCTAGCATCGGCTTCTTCTTTTCACTGTCCATTATTGTAGTAAATTTATTCTCTGGTGAATCTTGATTGTAATTACCTTCTATGGACATTTCACCTTGTAGTTTAGTAAAAGTAAGTGATAAGGTCGTGTCTTCCAAAGACGACATTGATGTTGATTTTTTTTGTCCTAAGCCATTTTCTTTGTTTTCCTGAATTTCAGATTCTTCTATCACTTTCAGAGATGGCCTTGTTAAGTCAGTTGTTGTAATGCTTGATGGAATCTCATTCAATTTTTCTTCATGTGACCTCATCTGAGATTTGTTCTTTTCATGACCTTTAAACTCACCTGTACCGCTTGTGCTAATGTTACCACCATTTTGATTTCCCCCAAGCTCTCCTTTTTCTTGGTGATTATATTCATTGTCATTATTTTCATTTTGCAAACTGTTTTCTTCGCTAACGTTGCCCTGAATTTCTTTTGTTTGTCGGTTGCTTTGCACGTTATTTCTTTTAGGATCGCCACTTTCTTTAACTTTCTTGTTATATTCATTAGATGAAATTGTAATTTTATATTTTTTATTTTCGCTTACTTTGATGTTTTCTTCGTATTCTTTATAATTTCCTACCTCAACCTTCCTTGTCTTACCCCTTATCTTATCATCATATATATATTTCTCTGGGGAATCTTCCGTTTCACTAGTTTCTTCTTTTTTCCAAGTGTTTCTGTGTTCCAGCTCTCTTTCATTCACATCTTCATAACTCTTTGATCTATCACGCCCCATTCTGTCTTTTCTTATTTCCCGTTTTTCATCTTGCCCATTAATGTTATTGTCGCTTTCATCTTCATATTGTTCTCTGCTGTCTTCTTCAATGTATCTAATCATTCGCTTGTGAATTTTATCTGTTCTTGACTGTCTCGTTTTTCTAAGACCATTATTTTCATGCACCTCAGAGCCATCAGAATCATCTGTGTTTTTCTCTGACATCTTTCCTCTTGTAGTTTGACGCTTTATTCGTCTTCTGTGGGGTTCACTTACTCTGTCTTCATCTGACGTTTCATCATCTTCAGACTCATACCTTTGTTTCTCTTTCCTTTTCTTTTTATTATCATCAGAAGCAGATACGTATACGTTGGTGATAATAGCTTGTCTCACCCGTTTGTTCTCTCCTTTATTTCTGCTTGTCGTACTGTCAGAAGACGTCTTCTTCACACTGTTCTTTAAATAGTACTCTCGTTCGACAATGTTCAAACCTCTCTGGACATCTGGAGAAGACATATGAACCTGGACATCTATATCTCTTTTGTCTTCTTTGCTCTGGTCTGTTTGCACAGACTCTGAACGTGTTTTTCTCTCATCAAGTAGAGACTCAAGGTTAAACTGACTGATCTTGTTGTCTAAAGAAGGTGATAAGCTCTCTTCTGATGGAGTGACTTTCTGTTCTGGTGCTTTTTCTAACTGTCCAGTTATCGACCTGACAAGATATGTCAATATATTCTTAAGTTAAACATACATATGTTTTTTTTTTTTAGTTTGGGATCAAGATAAAAACTTAAATGTTTGTTATTTCCTTTATTCAGTTTCAAACAGTTTACTTTTTTAAATTAGGTAAGTTAAGATAATGTCACTATTAACAATACGTTAAGTAATTAGAGTTCAGGTGAATATTTCGTTCTGAATAATGTTAAGCAGAGTTTGACGCCGTATCAGTATTCACTTCTTATCCAATCATTCATTGTTTGAGAGTCAATAATCAAAGAAACAAAACACATTAAAGATTAAAATGATAATTAAGTAGCGCCCTCTATTAGGGTTCTATTAATTTACGTTTAGTAATGAGAGTTAGCTGAAGTATACAAGAATTTTGGCCAGAGAATGATAATATTTTTTTCTCAAGTTACTTAATAAATAACCTATTAGACAGTCTCGCTTTAGATTGATTTAACGTGCAGTTATGAATGCACACAAAAGTATATGATACTATAGACTAATAACCTATTTATCCCTGTAATGATAACAGGTAGAAGTGAAAAACTATTTATAAATTGAAAATATTCACAGACGCATTATTGTAATTGAAAATCTGAAAATTTCGAGCTGCCATCTGTGAGCATCTACGTGAACTAAACTTCAATGCATTCTCTAGGGGAATTTTCTGAGTTAATTTCTCTTACAAAATACGGGCCGGCATGGCCAAGTGTGCTAAGGGGTTCGACTCATAATCCAAGGGTCGCGGGTTCAAATCCGGTCGCACCAAACATGCTCACCCTTTCAGCCGTGGGGGCGTTATAATGTTACGATCAATCTCACTATTCGTTCGTTAAAGAGTAGCCCAAGAGTTAGCGGTTGGTGGTGATGACTAGCTTCCTTCCCTCTAGTCTCACACTGCTAAATTATGGACGGCTAGCGCAGATAGCCCTCGAGTAGCTTTGCGCGAAATTAAAAAACAAAACTTACAAAATACATGTATTACTTAATAAGATTCATCATTTTAAGTGATTGAAGCGGATAAACCTTTTAGAATAGAGTCTACTTACGAATTACTTTATTTTATGATTATGTTTGCATAAAAAAAGCAGTTAAAAAGCTTATATTTTAAAACCAAAATGAAAAAGATTAAATTCTCCAATATGATGGAGAGTAGCTCTGTACAAAATATTAAATATTTTAACCATGTAATGTTAATGCAGTATCTGAATTTCAAGTTTAGGAAGTAACTGTTTTACTTCACTTAATAAGAACTTACACAAGTAGCATAATTTCAACCTGCTATGTAATGTTTTCACTTTTCCAAGAAGTTGTAACTTTTCGAATTCTCTATTTATCAGTCTTGAAAAACACACATAGAACATCCTTTCATTAACTGTACAAAGGTGAAGGAAAACATTAAGAACTGGATTCACTTACAAATTATTATTTACCAGATGAAGATCAGGTGGTTCTTTTTAAATATCTCACACAAAAGTTAAAAACAATATGATGTATAATTTAACTTGAAACTTAATTCAAGAGGCACAAGTTCTTTTATTTTCAGCTATCGTGCGTACGTATTAGTGGAGTAATTAGTCTAATTATCTTGTTACTTGAATTCAGCAGATAGCCCGTTGTGGCTCTGCTATAAGAAAACACACATATCTTGTTACTTTGGCCCCACGCTTGCCAAAACGGTTACTAAATTTCTGGTAACTTGTGCCAAGTTTTTGGTCCTTTTATTATTTTAATAATTAACTCCCTGGATAAGAATTACTCGCCTACTAAGTTCTTGGTTTTCTAATAGCCTACTGGCTGGCATTGCTCCATGAAGTTGTAGGTACTTAGCACAGTTTCTGTTTCCTCTCCGTATAGCTGCATCCAGAGGAGACATTAACTGACCCTGGATATAAAAAGAAAATTTAAAAAATAATATAATTACACATAATAATAGCATAAATAGCTGATTATTACATAAGTTAACGATTGTTCTTACCTTACTATGTTTGTTTTTATTGCCTGCTTGTTGAAATATGTTATATGTTTTTGAAATTTTAGAAATATTAAAGATTAGCAGAGACACGTAAAACATTTGCGGTCATATTAATATCTTGATTGCAATAGTCCTTCTTTAAATATGGGATTTCTATAATAATACAAATTAATTCGAAGTGCAGACACCAAAATGTTTAAATACACTTGTCTTAGGCCTAACATTAGTAAAACCCTTACTTCAGTGGTGCACAAACCTTTTGAGTCAGGGGCCACAAACAGACTTCTCGTAACCGTTGGGGGCCACAAAAAAGTGAAGATTAAAATTGACCCACAGTTGTTTCACACAAGATGGACATCATATTTACGAACACACAAATAAGGATTACATCAAAGAGTTTGCACATTATTCTAAAAAATGTTATGATACGTCAACTGTCACAAAGTCAGTGCGATGGATGGTGCTGCATGTCATCTACGAGCTTAGAAATGTCCGACTTGATGTTTGACGTTGAAAGACGCAAGACTGCTTCTAGATGAACATCAGTCAGCTGATTGCGAGTGTTGTTTTTGTTCAGTTTCACATGCGAGAAAGCCTGTTCACAGCAGTACGTGCTGCCAAACATGTTGGTGTGGGCAAGTGTTCTCTTTCAGATTAGCAAATGTATCAGGCAACGTTTTGTAGAAGTCAAGCAAACTGTTTTCTCGGTAAATAGCACGCAGTTCATCAGATGCCTGGAAATCAGTAAGTTCGAGCTGATATTCTGCTGACAAGTCATCCACTGACACACTGAAAGAATCAGCACAAAGTTTCATCATCTGCATTGGTCAAAGTCATGAAACCGTGAGTTGAAGGATTGAATCAAGGTATCTAACTTCCCAACATAAACTTATGTGTCAATGTCCTGATTCTTCTGTAGCTGTGACTGAAAAGTGGGAAGTGCACGAAGTTGCCTGATGCTACTTGCTGCCGGAACAACTGCAACTTTGTCCTGAAAGCTGAGACGTGATTTGCAAGCTGATTTTTGCCTTGCAACTTCAAATTCAGATCATTCAAGTGTTGTGTCATGTCGACCAGAAAGGTCAAATCAGCTTGCCATGCTGGATCAGTCATGGAAATCACTTCTGTATCTTTGTTCTTGCTTCTGAGGAATTCTATCACCTAATCAATCAACTCCCAGAATCTTCTGAGCATCTTCCCTCGACTGAGTCAGCGTACTTCACAGTGATACACAAGGTAACCATAGTCTTCGAAACTGACGGTGATTGAGCCCTCGTGATTTGATGAAATTAATGGTTTTCGTCACTAATGCCATCAGTGTCTGAAAACCAAGTTCTTTACTGCACAGGTTCTGTTGGTGAATAATACAGTGCAACTTCACCAACTGTCTGTTCTGCTTTCCTCGATGCTTCATCAACAGTGCTACCAGCCCGCTACTTTCTCCGGTCATGGCTGGTGCTCCATCAGTTGTCACACTTACCAGTTTCGTGAATTCCAATGAAACACTACTACACAGTCGTACTGTCTCCTCGAATAGAGCAGACCCAGTTGTCTGACCCTTCATGGAACCCATGCTGATTAGTTCCTCTGTGATATCAAACAATGACGACACACCACGAACAAAAACTAGTAGCTGAGCTGTTGAACTGATGTCAGTAGACTCGTCTGCTGCCAAAGAGAAGTAGACAAAGTTGGTTACTTTATTTGTAAGCTGCCTTGTCACGTCTGCTGAGACGTGTGAAATTCTTCGTTGAGCTGTCATACTATTCAAAGCCACCGTCTGTAGCTTTCGAACTGCTTCCGGACACAACTTTTCCGATGCAGTAATCATACATTGTTTGACAAAATCACCACCAGTAAACGGTCAGCCATATTTCGCTATCATCAACGAAATATCGTAATTGACCTCACATGCTGAACCTAAATCTGCTGACTGATTTGAGAAAACGTTCTGCTGGTGATTCAGCGACTGCCACAGAGATTCAATTCGAGCTGTTCGTTCATCACCGACAACGTTGTGGAAATCTTTATGCTTCGACTTATAATGACGCTATATATTGGATACCTTCGCCACTGCTACTGTCGAATGACACAGCAGACAAATCACGTTCTTCTGTTGTTGAACAAAACAGTATTGCGCAGTCCAATCATCATGAAACTGCCGGTTTTCGTCAACTTTTCTTTTACGATTAGCTGCCATTTTTGTTACGAAATAATATCAAAATAGGGCTCGTAAGTAAATCTCGAAGAACAATTAGAACGCGTGAGATTTCTTAATTACAGAAATATTACGTCATTGCGCCAATGATTAAATGCCTATGCATTAACGAGGTTTGCTTATTAAATTTTCTTTATTGCTCAACACAAATATGGAACCATCCAGTATCTAATCTAATGCATATTCTTCTATAGCGCTTAATCTTCGAGCACGAACTCTCTATGTTTGACTTTCCCGTTGGACATCGCGGGCCGGACTTTGTGCACCACTGCCTTATTTAGTACGGCCTATATATAATCGATAAAGAAATAAATACCGTAATTTGTGTTCGTTTTTTGCTTTAGTTTAGTTACGGAATAAACTTTATCGTACTTAATACCATCAATATATAAACTTATAGTGTTATTTTACGACCTAACGTTAGACATTTTTAAAAACTGATAAACCTTTAATATGTTTTGGTATAGGTCTACCAGAGTAGATTTACATCTATCTTCTGTTTACACTGTCGTAAAAGCGAGCGCGCATTTATATAACAAGTTGTGCACGCACCTTCAGGACAGACAAACTTCAGCATTATCACAATAGATGGATAGAGATCAGACAGCGAATTTTGTTGCATTTGCATTAAAACGAACAACAATACTATTTCACAAAACCAGTCTTGAAACGCAGTTAACTATCTTTACAAACACGTTTCTCAGACACTTTATAATATTTTTCAATAACGTATTGTGAAAACTTTGTCCAGACGATGAATAACTGTGGTGCACTTATTGCACTGTTTTTACAGATGTTTCTCAGTAAACTTTTCTATTAATTTTTAATTATCAGGTAAGATAATTAATGACGTAGAAAATTATTATACAAGTAAGACGTTTACACGATACTCCAGAAGAAATAATGATACCTTAGTTGTCTGTAAGATGGGGTTTATGTTGGCTTTATGGTCCAATAGAATTTTGCAAATTTCAACATTGTCGGTAAAGGCTGCTACGTGGAGCGGTGATCGACCATTTTGATTCTCAGCGTTAACAACGTTGGGGTTTAAAGAAAGCAACCACAACACGAGATCTATTGGTGAAAAAATAATGAAAGATGTTTATATGATAAAAAGCATTAAGTGTTTTATCACAACATTACGAAACTTGAATAAATTTGATTTACGGCGTATATGAAGCGTTTCAACTTTTGTATCCGGGTTTTCGCTCCTTCTGAACTTATTCAATAATCACGTACGATTTTATTAACTCATGCGACTTCCTGCGGGGATTATTGAAATTATATTTCAGGAGACAAACTAATGAACGGATAAAAAAAAAAACCCATAGAAAGTTTAAGATATCTAAAATTTATATTTTTATTTATTTTCTTTTCTAGAACATGAGAAATACCAAGATTTGAATCTGATTTGAGGGTTTCATGCCCACAACAAATTTGCAGATCCAACAGTTGGCATCAACTGGCATGCTGCATTAAACCAGAGATTTACGGACTTATACAACGAAACATAAACCAAATCAATACTAAGAACGACAGAGACAAAAAAGATCTGCCACAACAAAAAACTAGAAAAACTAAGATGTAAACAACAGAAAAGACATCAACATGACAAACCGTTGACTAACCTCATAATTAAAACTTCCGACCGACAATTAAACACAGATATCTACTTAACAAAGGACTCAACTTCGCAATAGCACCTAGGTACATTCCAACCATAGAAATCAAAACATGTTTAGAAGACCTAGCCAGGAGACTTGTGATACTTTCTACAGAGAACAACAACAAGGAAACAACCAAAAATAACCAACAGAAAGAAGACAACTTAGACAATTTTATTGACATCCAACAGCCAAACTTCCCAGGTAAAATTACAAATTTATATTTCCCAGAAACACCTAAAAACAACATCTTAAACGATTTTTTCAAATAATTTTCTCACAAAATCATCAACATAATTTCACAAAACAGAAAACTAAAAAACAACCTTACAAAAAGAGACATTAATTCCATTAAAAAACCTAAAACAAGACAAAAACATAAAAATTCTAAAAGCAGATAAAGGTAACGCTATAGTCATAATGAACACGAATGAATACATCCAAAAAATGAATAGCATCCTATCAGACACGAACAAATTTAAACCAATACACACAAATCCAACAAAGACACACGAGACGCAACTGAACAAATTACTACTACAAATGAAAAAAGCCAACAGAATTTCACAAACACTTTATTCCTACCTACGTAAAACCGACTCACGCACACCGCAAATATACGGCATCCCCAAACCTCATAAACCAGATTGTCCATTACGACCAATAATGTCCACATATGAATCGTTGAATTACAATCTTGGTAAATACATAGCATGGGCATTCTCCAAATATGTAACATCAGCCAGCTCATTCATCAAAGACTCTTTTAATTTCAAGTCTAATCTAAATCAACTTAATCATAAAGCCTTAATGGCCAGTTTCGATGTTATATCCCTCTTTACAGAAGTTCCAACCACTGAAGCCTGCAAGATAGCCTTAGAACTCTATATCCGAGACCCTAACCCAACCATAGAAATTCCCAGTAACCAGTTAGCAACCCTCATAGAATTCACCACGATAAAGACAAACTTCATGTTCAACAACCACAACTATATACAAACAAATGGCCTAAGCATGGGCAACCCAGTATCACCAGTTCTAGCCAATATTTTTATGACACAAGCTGAAACACAAGCAATTAACACAGCATTACATCCACCACTTTTCTGGTACAGATATGTAGATGACACGGTTGCGGGATTCAAATCTACAGAACACATACTTAATTTTTTCAATCACATTAACTCACATTAACTTCACATGTGAACAGGAAGAAAGCAATCAAATATCATTTCTTAACCTCAAAATTAGAAGAACCGACACACAATTCAAAACAGAAATTCACCGAAAAATCACCCATACTGGACTATACATTCCTTGGGACTCAGCACATGAAACAAAAGAAAAACTCAACATACTAAGAAACCAAATAAACACAGCCATAAAACTATGCTCACCAGATAAAATTAACGATGAATTAGACAAAATAAAACAATACTTCATCAACATCAATAAGTTTCCCCCACAAACCGTAGAAAACATTATACGCACACACCTAGACAGAAAGCAAAATCAACCAACTAAAGTAAATATATCTCACGAATCAAAAAATCACGAAACCATATACTGCTGTATACCATATATTCCTGACATCAGCAAACAAATAACCAACATTTGGCAAAAATTAGTAACAAAATATGACATTCCAGTTAATACCAAATTTATTCAAAAACCAGGCACAAAACTGAGGTCTATACTATGTGAAAACAACACTGACAAACACCACACCAACATTATTTATAAAATACAATGTGATAACTGCCACGACTTCAATATTGAAGTCGTTTCGACTTGCAGTGTTCGAAAACGTGTGAAGTCAAATAAACACAACATAACCATAGAAAACACTCAAATACTAAATAAAGAAACAAACATAAACAAACGCAAAATTAAAGAAGCCTTACTTATACAACAACTTAAACCCAAAATAAACCAATATAAAGGAACGCCTTTATACCTATATTAATAAATATAATCAAACATCTAAGCACGCCCTCTACATTCCTACACTCAGTTACCTCTATCTTTCTTTGTGAACCTGACGATGACCAAAAAAGGTAGAAACGTTGTTTGCTCCTCTACGTATATAAACTTTTCTCAACCCAAACCAACAGTTTTTACATATATAATTTTTTTATCTACAAGCGGATTTTCTCGTCATAACTAAGATATATTTTGTTGTATAAAACCGTACTGCTGCTATTATTACACAAACTCTACACAAATAACTTATTTCTTTTATTATTTTATTTCTTGATTCCCAGAGTTTGACAAACCTTTATCTGTAAACCTTTAAATACATAATTATTATATCTATCTTTAGTTTTTAAGTTTCTTTTATTTTCTGACTTCTACAATTTTCATTAGATCTTCTATAACAACAACAAAAATCTAAAATATTAAAATAGGTATATTAAAATATACCTATATTAATATAATAAAATAAATAAAATTATATATTCAAACATCTAACACCGCCCTCTACATTCCGACACTCAGTTACACAACCCCTTTCAAACATGTGGTCAGCTTCCGGTCAGTTACCTCTTTCTTTGTGAACCTGACGATGACCGAAGAAGATCGAAACGTTGTTCGCTCTTCTATGTAAAATATTTTCTCAACCCAAATGAGCCGTTTTTGCATATAAATTTCTCAACAAGTGGGTTTCTCGACATCACTGATTAAAGATAAGGTTGTTTGTGACACAACAAGAGCTAAAACTTACAAACAATAAAACAGAAAGATAAAAAGGTATTGACAATACAATAACAAATAAAATTTACAAACAATGCAACTCAAATATAAGAAGGTGTAAATGACACAATAATATCTTAAACTTACAGACAATACAACATAAAGTAAGACAGTAATAACGATATAACAATATCTTAAACTTACAGACAATACAATATAAAGTAAGACAGTAATAAAGATATAACAATATCTTAAACTTACAGACAATACAATATAAAGTAAGACAGTAAAGACGATATAACAATATCTTAAACTTACAGACAATACAATATAAAGTAAGACAGTAAAGACGATATAACAATATCTTAAACTTACAGACAATACAATATAAAGTAAGACAGTAAAGACGATATAACAATATCTTAAACTTACAGACAATACAATATAAAGTAAAACAGTAAAGACGATATAACAATATCTTAAACATACAGACAATACAATATAAAGTAAGACAGTAAAGACGATATAACATTATCTTAAACATACAGACAATACAATATAAAGTAAGACAGTAAAGACGATATAACATTATCTTAAACTTACAGACAATACAATATAAAGTAAGACAGTAAAGACTATATAACAATATCTTAAACTTACAGACAATACAATATAAAGTAAGACAGTAAAGACGATATAACAATATCTTAAACTTACAGACAATACAATATAAAGTAAGACAGTAAAGACGATATAACAATATCTTAAACTTACAGACAATACAATATAAAGTAAGACAGTAAAGACGATATAACAATATCTTAAACTTACAGACAATACAATATAAAGTAAGACAGTAAAGACGATATAACAATATCTTAAACTTACAGACAATACAATATAAAGTAAAACAGTAAAGACGATATAACAATATCTTAAACATACAGACAATACAATATAAAGTAAGACAGTAAAGACGATATAACATTATCTTAAACTTACAGACAATACAATATAAAGTAAGACAGTAAAGACTATATAACAATATCTTAAACTTACAGACAATACAATATAAAGTAAGACAGTAAAGACGATATAACAATATCTTAAACTTACAGACAATACAATATAAAGTAAGACAGTAAAGACGATATAACAATATCTTAAACTTAAAGACATTACAATATAAAGTAATACAGTAAAAACGATATAACAATATCTTAAACTTACAGACAATACAATATAAAGTAATGCAGTAAAGACGATATAACAATATTTAAAACTTCCAGACAATACAATATAAAGTAAGACAGTAAAAACTATATAACAATATCTTAAACTTACAGACAATAGAACACAAAGGTAAAACAGTAATACAATATAAAGTAAGACAGTAAGAACGACATAACAATATCTTAAACCAGACAACACAAGAACAAGGTAAGACAGTAAGGACGATATAACAATATATAAAACTTACAGACAATACAACACAAAGGTAAGACAGTAAGGACGATATAACAATATATAAAACTTACAGACAATACAACACAAAGGTAAGACAGTATAGACGATATAACAAGATCTAAAATTTACAAACACAAAACGCAAAATTAAAACAGTATAAACGATAAAATAATGACTATGTTGGAATACAACAGTGCTTAATTTAATCGAAGAATATATCGGACTAATTATTAACGTTAATATTTGTAATGGTGAGTGTAGTTGGTTGTATCAAATATTTACTGGCAACGTAATCAAAGCAATCTTAAAACAAGGCAGTGCGTCCGCTAAAAATAAATAAGAAACAGGTAACTTATTTTACTTCCTAGAGTTTATAATAAAAATGAATACAGTCTGGGTTGAAGCAAGAAAATATGTTCACCTTTTCTACCCGATTGGACGGCTTCGTGGAGAGGCAAATCTCCCCGCACGTTAGGTAGCCACATGTTGCCCCCATTTGATTCGAGAATCTTTAAAGTCTCCAGTTGTCCCTTGGCAGCTCCACAGTGGGCAGCACTTCAAAAATACGAGGTTTTTAAACGTTATAAAAGTAATAACTTTAAATCTTTGGGTAGCAGATATTTTAGTGCAACAAATTTGAACAACTAGAAATTAGCGAGAGCAGAGAGAGTATATAGTTTATTAGCAGCAGTAATGAAGTAGTTATCAAGGTTAATTAGTAGTAATAATGTAATAGATATCAAGACTCATTAATAATAATAATGTAGTAGATATCAAAATTCAATAGTAGTAATAATGTAGTAGTAATGAAGATTCATTAGTAGTAATAATGTAGTAGATCTCAAGGCTCATTCGTAGTAATAATGTAGTAGATATCAAAATTCATTAGTAGTAATAATGCAGTAAATATCAAGGTTCATTAATAGTAATAATGTAGTAGATATCAAGGTTGATTAGTATTAATAATGTAATAGATATCAAGGCTCATTAGTCGTATTAATGTAGTAGATATCAAGGTTCATTTGAAACAATAATGTAGTAGATATCAAAATTCATTTATAATAATAATGTAGTAGATATCAAGGTTCATTTGTAGTAATAAAATAGTAGATATCAAGATTCATTAATAGTAATAATGTAGTAGATATCAAGATTTATTATTAGTAATAATATATAAGATATCAAAATTCATTTGTAGAAATAATGTAGTAGAAAGCAAAATTCATTTGTGGTAATAATGTAATGGATATCAAAATTCATTTGTGGTAATAATGTAATAGATATCAAAATTCATTTGTAGTAAAAATGCAGTAGATATCAAAATTCATTAATATAAATAATGTAGTAGATATCAAAATTCATTTGTGGTAATAATGTAATAGATATCAAAATTCATTTGTAGTAAAAATGCAGTAGATATCAAAATTCATTAATATAAATAATGTAGTAGATATGAAAATTCATTAATAGTAATAATATAGTAGATAACAAAATTCATTAGTAGCAATAATGTAGTAGATATCAAAATTCATTAGTAGTAATAATATAGTAGATATCAAAACTCATTAGTAGTAATAATGTAGTAGATATCAAGATTCATTAATAGTAATAATGTAGTAAATGTCAAGGATCATTAGTAGTAATAATGCAGTAGATATCAGAATTCTTTAGTAGTAATAATGTAGTAGATATCAAGATTCATTAGTAGTAATAATGTGGTAGATGTCAAGGCTCATTAGTAGTAATAATGTAGTAGATATCAAAATTCATTATTAGTAATAATATAGTAGATATCAAAATTCATTTGTAGCAATAATGTGGTAGAAAGCAAAATTTATTAGTGGCAATAATGTAATAGATATAAAAATTCATTAGTAGTAAAAATGCAGTAGATATCAAAATTCATTAGTAGTAAAAATGCAGTAGATATCAAAATTCATTAATAGTAATAATGTAGTAGATATGAAAATTCATTGATAGTAATAATGTAGTAGATATCAAAATTCATTATATTAATAATGTAGTAGATATCAAGATTCATTAGTTATAATAATGTAGTAGATATCAAGGTTCATTAGTAGTAATAATGTAGTAGATATCAAGGTTCATTAGTAGTAATAATGTAGTAGATATCAAAATTCATTAGTAGTAATAATGTAGTAGATATCAAAATTCATTAGTAGTGATAATGTAGTAGATATCAAAATTCATTAGTAGTGATAATGTAGTAGATATCAAAATTCATTAGTAGTAATAATGTAGTAGATATCAGAGTTCACTAGTAGTAATAATGTTGTAGATATCAATATTGATTAACAGTAATAATGTAGTAGATATAAAGATTCATTAATAGTAATAATGTAGTAGATATCAAGGCTCATTAGTAGTAATAATGTAGTAGATATCAAGATTCATTAGTAGAAATAATGTATTAGATATCAAAATTCATTAATAGTACTAATGTATTAGATATCAATATTCATTAGTAGTAATAATGTAGTAGATATCAAGATTAGTTAGTAGTAATAATGTAGTAGATATCAAGATTAATTAATTGTTATAATGTAGTAGATATCAAAATTCTTTAGAGGTAATAATGTAGTAGATATCAAGATTCATTAGTAGTAATAATGTGGTAGATGTCAAGGCTCACTAGTGGTAATAATGCAGTAGATATCAGAATTCTTTAGTAGTAATAATGTAGTAGATATCAAGATTCATTAGTAGTAATAATGTGGTAGATGTCAAGGCTCATTAGTAGTAATAATGTAGTAGATATCAAGATTAATAGTAGTAAAAATGTGGTAGATGTCAAGGCTCATTAGTAGTAATAATGTAGTAGATATCAAAATTCATTATTAGTAATAATATAGTAGATATCAAAATTCATTTGTAGCAATAATGTGGTAGAAAGCAAAATTTATTAGTGGCAATAATGTAATAGATATAAAAATTCATTAGTAGTAAAAATGCAGTAGATATCAAAATTCATTAGTAGTAAAAATGCAGTAGATATCAAAATTCATTAATAGTAATAATGTAGTAGATATGAAAATTCATTGATAGTAATAATGTAGTAGATATCAAAATTCATTATATTAATAATGTAGTAGATATCAAAATTCATTAGTTATAATAATGTAGTAGATATCAAGGTTCATTAGTAGTAATAATGTAGTAGATATCAAGGTTCATTAGTAGTAATAATGTAGTAGATATCAAAATTCATTAGTAGTAATAATGTAGTAGATATCAAAATTCATTAGTAGTGATAATGTAGTAGATATCAAAATTCATTAGTAGTTATAATGTAGTAGATATCAAAATTCATTAGTAGTAATAATGTAGTAGATATCAAGTTTCATTAATTGTAATAATATAGTAGATATCAAGATTCATTAGTAGTAATAATGTAGTAGATGTCAAGGCTCATTAGTAGTAATAATGTAGTAGATATCAAAATTCTTTAGAGGTAATAGTGTAGTAGATATCAAGGTTCATTAGTAGTAATAATTTAGTTGATATCAAGGTTCATTAGTAGTAATAGTGTAGTAGATATCAATATTCATTAGTAGTAATAATGTAGTAGATATCAAGATTCATTACTAGTAATAATGTAGTAGATATCAAGATTCATTAGTAGTAATAATGTAGTAGATATCAAGATTGATTAACAGTAATAATGTAGTAGATATAAAGATTCATTAATAGTAATAATGTAGTAGATATCAAGGTTCATTAGTAGTAATAATGTAGTAGATATCAAGGTTCATTTTTAGTAATATTGTTGTAGATATCAAAATTCATTAGTGGTAATAATGTAGTAGATATCAAAATTCATTTGTAGTAATAATGTAGTGGGTATCAAGGTTCATTTGTAGTAATATTGTTGTAGATATCAAGGTTCATTAGTTGTAATAATGTAGTAGATATCAAGATTCATTAGTAGTAATAATGTAGTAGATATCAAGATTCATTAGTTGTAATGATGTAGTAGATATCAAAATTCATTAGTAGTAATAATGTAGTAGATATCAAGATTCATTAGTAGTAATAATGTAGTAGATATCAAAGTTCATTAGTAGTAATAATGTAGTGGGTATCAAGGTTCATTTGTAGTAATATTGTTGTAGATATCAAGATTCATTAGTAGTAATAATGTAGTAGATATCAAGATTCATTAATAGTAATAATGTAGTAGATATCAAGATTCATTAGTTGTAATAATGTTGTAGATATCAAGATTCATTAGTAGTAATAATGTAGTAGATATCAAGATTCATTAGTTGTAATAATGCAGTAGATATCAGGATGGTTTGATTTGTTTTGGAATTTCGCGCAAAGCTTCACGCTAGCGATACGTAAGTTAACAGTGTAAGAGTTGTAGGAAAACAGGTAGTCCTCAACACCCACCGGGTTCTCTTGGGCTGCTCTTTTATCACCGAATACTGGCATTAACCGTCATTATGCTTCCATGGTTAAGAGGGTGATTATGTTTTGTGTGACGGGTACTTGTATCCTCGATCCTCATATTTCGAGTCGATCGCCCCTAACCACGTGACGATGCAATGCCTGTTGTCAAGTTCGTTACCCTTGATATTGTTGAAGTTACCAAGGTTTATTTCACCTAACAATATAGTTGTTATCAAGGTTCGTTAGCAGTAATAACGTTGTAGTTAGTAAGGTTTATCTTACCTGATAATAATGTCGTTGTTGTGGTTTATTTACGGTATTGTAGCAACAGCTGATTATACTAGAGAACTTACGTTCTTCCCTTCCTGTCCTGTCGGTTAGGGTCAGCACCATGCTGGAGTAATAGCTGAGTGCAGTCAGCATGACCCAAGGTGACTGCGAAGAATAAGGCCGTACAGCCGTTACTGTCAATTGTTTCAACTTCAGCTCCGCACAGATTTATTAGGGTTTCCAAACAATCCACGTGCCCTCGGCTGGCTGCACAGTGCAGAGCTAGGAAGGGAAAAATAGACGTGTGATTTTACGTGTATATTATATTTTATATATTCATGTATATTCCTTCTATTTTCCCAGGGTATGTGGAGAGACTTGGATCACAGAGTTGTTCTAAAGATTAGTACTTTTTTATATGTAACATCTTAATATAGTTTAAAAATTCAATGTCGTTCATCCACGTGGAATTGTGGTTGGATTATTGACACGCGCTAAGAAACCAGACGCGTGCTCAGAATCCTATTAGTTATGCATGAGAAATTCCTTTTGTTCCAAATGACTGAATTTCAAAAATCACTTGAATATTAACACCACATTAGATATTGTTTTTATATATTATGAACTCGTTTTCAACGTGGGAAAAGTGAACAGTTCTCCATGAAGTGCTTGTTTTGTTTGACCTGATCGTATCGAAAGAGGAATAAGGGTAGTTCGCACAGGTAACGTTATTTATCAAAAAATAAAATGTGGTAATGGGCAGTTTCTTACTGTTAATTATAGGCTACAATATATTATGTCTTGATATATTCAGTGTTAAGGCACAGAAACTGGTTTTATTATTTTGACACAAGATAATATGAGATGCCGAAAAGTGCCGTTTTTATATTGCCACAAGATAACATGAGATGCCGCAAAATGCCGTTTTTATATTGTTACAAGGTAATATCAGGTACCGCAAAGTGCCGTTTTGAGAAAGCTATTCAAACAATAAGATTTCAAAACATCTATAAGGTCGACCACTGGCTATAGCTGCATAGAGCAGACTGGCCCTAGCATGGATCACGCGCTTAACTTTGAACTACTTACTAGATGAACGTGTTTCGTCTGCCAGGAGAATGTGGTAAAATTAACACAAAGGTTTTATTTTTCACAGTTGTTAAACACCATTTGAAATACTTGGTGACATATATTGACTGTGCGATTAAGAAGTTATTCACTTTTATGACCAAAAATGTGTCTTACTTGTTGCCATTCCAAGTGAGTTGTGTGCGTGTGTGTGTGTGTGTGATGTGTCAGTCCTGCTATTGGTTAATAACAGTCGATTCTTCTCTGTCCAGTTAGCAGTTTTCAATTTGGGTTGGCTATTCTTGAACTTTAGGGGTTCTGACTTGCCCATATGTCAGATAAGGTGCCGTTTAGGTTGGAACTACCAAATGAGATAGACAATGAAGGTGGTACTTAGCATACATAAAGGATTCTTACGTGTAGGTTGGAACTACCAAATGAGATAGACAATGAACTTAGCATACTTAGCATACATAAAGGATTCTTACGTGTAGGTTGAAACTACCAAATGACATATACAATGAAGGTATTACTTAGTATACATAAAGGATTCTTACGTGCAGATTGAAACTACCAAATGAGATATACAATGAAGGTGGTACTTAGCATACATAAAGGATTCTTACGTGTAGATTGAAACTACCAAATGAGATATACAATGAAGGTGGTACTTAGCATACATAAAGGATTCTTACGTGTAGGTTGAAACTACCAAATGAGATATACAATGAAGGTATTACTTAGTATACATAAAGGATTCTTACGTGTAGGTTGAAACTACCAAATGAGATATACAATGAAGGTGGTACTTAGCATACATAAAGGATTCTTACCTGTTAAACCGTCTTTGTCTTCAGCCGCCACTGAAGCTCCAGCGTTCACCAAGGCAACGATGACGTCACTGCTTTCTGAGGAATAGGATGTTTTACTAGGCCTAGGATCTTTAGAAAACAAAGCAAGCACTAATTAAAGTAAAAGATTGGTCCATTCTTCCGAGAAAATCTTTAAAAAGTCAATACGCAGTAAACATTTGATTGAGTGTATATTACATTTGTTATAGAAGAAAGTTGTATTAAGATTTGTCAGGAATCTCATAGGTATTCACAAATGAGAGAAATGTATACCTGAAAACGGCTGGTTTTGGTTGAGAAAATTTTTTTGTGCATAGGAGTGAACAACGTTTCGACCTTCTTCGGTCATTGTCAGGTTCACAAAGAAAGAAAGAGGTAATTGACCGATAGCTGGTCACATGTTTGGTGGTGGTTGTGTAATTGAGTATAGGAATGTACTGCATACCATGTATTCCTGGCATCAGCAGGAACATAACCAACATTTGTCAAAAACTAATAACAAAATATGACATTCCAGTTAATACCAAATTTATTCAAAACCAGGCACAAAACTGAGGTCTATACTATGTAAAACTACACTGACAAACACCACACCAACATTATTTATAAAATACAATGTGATAACTGCCACGACTTTTTTATTGAGAAACAAGTAGAACAATGGAAACCAGATTCAAAGAACATAAAAAGTCACCTTCACACGTTTTCGAACATTGCAGGTCAAATAAACACAACATAACCATAGAAAACACTCAAATACTAAATAAAAAAACAAACATAAACAAACGCAAAATTAAAGAAGCCTTAAATTTATATGCAAAAACGGCTCGTTTGGGTTGAGAAAATATTTTACATAGAACCTGACGATGACCGAAGAAGGTCGAAACGTTGTTCGCTCTTCTCAACCCAAACGAGCCGTTTTTGCATATAAATTTCTCAACAAGTGGGTTTCTCGACATCACTGATTAAAGAAGCCTTACTTATACAACAACTTAAACCCAAAATAAACCAATATAAAAAAACACCTTTATACCTATATTAATATAATAAAATAAATAAAATTATATATTCAAACATCTAAGCACGCCCTCTACATTCTTACACTCAGTTACACAACTTTCTTCAAACATGTGGTCAGTTACCTCTCTTTCTTTGTGAAACTGACGATGACCGAAGAAGGTCGAAACGTTGTTCGGTCCTCTGCATAAAACATTTTTCTCAACCCAAACGAGCCGTTTTTACATATATATTTTACATATATATTTTACATACATATTTTACATATATATTTTACATACATATTTTTTCTCAACAAGTGGGTTTTCTCATCATCACTGATTACATTCACAAATGAGCTAGTATTGATGTCTTTTCTTTGTGCTTTCTGGACAAATAACCATCTGCAGTTGCAACTCTACTGTTTTTTCAAGATTTCCCACATGGTGGTGAATTCTATTGCTTCAGAGGTGGTATATGATTGGATATAAGAGTCAGTGCAATCGTCTGTTTGTCCCGCCCACCATTCCAAGATCCATCTAATCACGGATAGTAGTTTGTTATTATTTCTTACTTTCTCGTTGAAGGCAAGTTTCTGCCAATACTCACGTGCTCGTTATTCTTGTTTTCCCAGAAATGAAACACCCAATAACATTGTTTCGGCTTCCTTTTGCCTGTTGTTCATTGGCCAGTGTAGATCTGTCACTGACTCTTGCCTGAGAACGAGGGTAGACTTTTGTATGTTCAAGCATAGAAATGAAACAAGTTTGTTTGTAATTAACTGCATAGCTACACAAAGCTACCTCGGATATTGAATCCCAATAAATAGCTATATTTATTTTTCATTTCGTACACCGATCATGTTAGTGTAATGGATATATTGCTGTTTAAAGAACAGGTTTATTGTAATTTTGTCAATTATAAGATTATTTATGACGTGACACATTGTCTAACGTGTCGAAGCATGATTATAATTAATTATACTTGCCATAATACGTCAGAATTAGGCCTGCTATACGAGGAAGTGGCAATCATATTGTTGCACGTATAACAAACCACGTGTCTTTATATTAAGTGGTTTTCCAGGTGTAAGTTTTCAAAGGCGTTTCCAAATTCTTGCGCACCCTGTACATATTTTTAGGACTATATTCTTTATCCAGTTATTTCCAGCATTCCAATAATTACACTGCACAACAAAGTTTTTGGTTCTTGAACACTGTTGGGTGTTCCTTATAGATTTGTGGCTGTTGATCACGAAAATCACATCCAAATATGCCTATCATGTACCGTTTCATTGAAATCTTCAGTTTCATCAGGACATTGCTACAATGGAAAAACGATATTAGGGCAACTGGAATCCATCCATGCTTGCTGAATACTGTTGGACACTGCAACGTGATGCACCGGACATTGAATACAAACGAAAATTAGGAGCAAAACACTTTTAATTATGTTGAACTTAATAGCGTATTAGAAACATAAACGCAATTAAATACGTTATTGCCAGTAAACAGTTAACTGTATATTTCTCAAAGTTCCTACGTGATGAAGCAAAACCAAAACTATAATTGTGCATACCCACCAGGTACCTGTCACAATCAGTAAAAACTTTTCAGGAAGCAAAACTTTTAAAAACAATTGTTGTGCAGTGAATTATAAGAAGTATAAATATCACTATTTCAACCACGCTGTGTTTGCCTTGTCTATTGTTGACCACAGGTTGTTTGTAGTAAGCACAAAGATACACAAAGAGCTATTTGTACTCCGCTCACCATGGGTATTAAAACCCGGTTTTTAGCGTTTTAAGTCCGCAGACATTTCGCTGTGCCACTAGGGGTGGGACTACAGGTTTAGTTCAACACGGAATCCACCAGGGGCCGACTGAGACATGGGAAACACACCACCTATGTAACTAATTTATTATACCAACAGTTTTTATGGTGTGAACGACTTTTTCTAATTTGACGAATTACAATTAGCAGAAGCACCAACCTGAGGGCGGCTGTTTTAACTAATAATAATTAATCGTAGCGTTCATACCTCATCGAGAAAAACCAGAAAAGGTGAACAGTTTCCAAAAGTGTTTGTTTTTTCTGGGAAGTAGTGCACGTGAAGGATGTTCAGATTGTGCTGACATAAACTCAATGTTTTTATGTATTAAAAGTGCCTCCTTTTGGGGAAGAAAAGTAACATTTTTAATAACTCCATTTTTAGTACTACATTTATTAAATTACATCAATAAATATACAATTAAACATTAACGTACAGTCCTAGTGAAAGTTGTGCTCTTGTTGGGATAAGAGCACTGTTATTTAAAACTGTGTTGTGTCATAAAGAAATGGTTGTTGCACATGTTGTGGTCATTTTTCTAATTGCCTGAATCATGAATACTCAAAGTGAAAATGAGTTTTGATGTTTTGTGTTTGTTATGTAATTCAATAGGTAGCGCTACATTGTATATATATATATTTTTTTTTTCGGACGCGTACATAGGTAGATACATACGTAAAGTTTGTGCACATGCACATATAATGTGGTTGACGTACTTATTACACTTTTTTGCACATGCACATAAAATGTGGTTGACGTACTTATTACACTTTTTTCTTCTTCTTAAAAAGACTCAAAGAACTGAATAAACACTTTAGGGTTAAGAAAGGCCTACTACTAATGTCTTATGACAAATATAATTAATTAAATTCTACTTAATTTATATCTACATAAAAATAAAACATTGTAAACTATTAATAGAATCATCTTTACCATTTTATGTGTTAACTCATTTCTCATTTCCTTGTTGTAAGTGTTAATCTATCAATATTTTCATTTTTAAGTGTTACTCCTGATTTCTCTGTCAGGTGTTTAATCTGTTTCCATTTCTCTTTACTTAACTTCATAAATGTATGTAACATTTCTTGCTCTTAACAACCGAACATTACTATATGCCCCCCACTGACAAAGCGGCATGTCCGCGGACTTAAAACGCTATAAAACGGGTTTCAACGCCCATGGTGGACAGACCATAGTTGGCCCACTGTGTAGCTTTGTGCTAAATTACAAACAAACAAAACATTCCGACATAAAATGACATGTACCGTTCACAGTGTGTCGCTATCATTTTGAAACAGATCTGCCTAGCGTGTGCAAAGTGTGTTTAAAATAACAAATATTTGAAATTTGAATAATTAATATTTGCAATCATCGCAAACTTAATCCAGCCAAAATGTTATCGAGAAACACGCAATCGCTGGTCCATCCTTAAGGGATTTTCTAGGACTACAAGGTCCGCTATTCATATACTAGGACATTGTGAATATATTTAATTATTAATTAGAATCACGTTAATAATATTGTTTGTAATTTTAACAGTTGTCTTTTGTAACTTACGAATCACTTAGCAACAGTATCTATGTAAGGGTGTGGCTACCTGGATATTGAAGAGTTCTGCTTCACCCGCATTTAAAATTTTCCATACGTTCTGAATCTGCTCTTCAGGAAAAGAAATCTTAGTGATTATGTAGACAGAGAAATATGTGTGTTAGTTAAGTATAGAAGAAGATACACGTCATTACCTGAAGTATACTGTGTTTGTGTTCATTATTTTAATAAATTAATTGATTGGCTGATTTTAACAAACTTTAATGATTTTCCGAAAGTATCAAAATTATGATTTGCTTTTGTATTCTGTTTGTTTGTTTTGTTTTTGAATTTCGCACAAAGCTACTCGAGGGCTATCTGCGCTAGCCGCCCTTAATTTAGCAGTGTAAGACTAGAGGGAAGGCAGCTAGTCATCACCACCCACCGCATACTCTTGGGATACTCTTTTACAAACGAATAGTGGGATTGACCGTCACATTATAATGCCCCCACGATTGAAAGGCGAGCATGTTTGGTGCGACCGGGATTCAAACTGAATCATCAGCTTGCCAAACACTGTTTAAAGTAAAGAAATTTTTGTTTTTTTTTTCATTATATTTATTTTAAATTCTAAATGAAGTGTAATTCTATAGTAACTTAGCAGGCTAACTTGGTAACAACTTGCAATTCTATAGTAACTTAGCAGGCTAACTTGGTAACAACTTGCAATTCTATAGTAACTTAGCAGGCTAACTTGGCAACAACTTGCAATTCTATAGTAACTTAGCAGGCTAACTTGGTAAGAACTTACAATTCTATAGTAACTTAGCAGGCTAACTTGGTAAGAACTTACAATTCTATAGTAACTTAGCAGGCTAAAAACTTGCAATTCTATAGTAACTTAGCAGGCTAAAAACTTGCAATTCTATAGTAACTTAGCAGGCTAACTTGCCAGCAACTTATTAAAATAATCGCAGTTTTTTCAAGAAATTAATTTACCTACACTCGCTGCCCACAGCAGTGGTTGGCGGCCATCTTTATCTTTAACACTGACGTCCACGCCTCGAGCTAGAAGCTTGTGGAGAACAGCAAGACCTAACGTCACATCATTGCCCGTCTCACGGTTGGGCCCACACATCTGGGCAGCGTAGTGTATAGGATAAGCCCCGTGAATGTCCGGCGTAGCAGGGTCTCCGCTGGCATCAATCAAGATATCTAAACAATCCAGTTCACCACAAACTGATAGAGGAAGGAACAAAGATAAAGTTATTAGATACAGAATCCCTCCATTTATAAATAGTTATTGTTAGTTTGACACGTAACTTATCACCTGTGTAGACTTTGTTTTGTGGGATTACTGCAGAAGAAATTGAATTATGTTTATTTGTTTTTTCTATGACAAAGTCACATTGGGCTGTGGACCGCAGATAACTGAACTCCCAAGCTTAATTTTGTATGTCCGTAAATTTACCGACATGTAGTTAAGATTTGTTGTGAGTTACTAGTTACCCCAACCGTTTCTCTTGTATAGAAAAAAAAAAAAACTTCAACAGCTGCCCATTTTTGTTCATTATATGTCAGCAAAGACATTAATACAATAGATCTAAAATATATTGGAGAAAGATATTGCAATTATAGTTGGGAAGCACAGCTTTTTTTAAAGTACTGTTGCTCGATATAATATTAAATCTTTTTAAAGTACTGTTGCTCGATATAATATTAAATCTGTTATTATTAGCTTAAAAGAACGAGCTGAGGATTTATCGTCACCGTACCTGTTGCCCAGTGGATGCACGTGTGCAGTTCATTGTCAACACTGTTGACGTCGGCACCCTTGTCAATTAGATATTTTGCCATAAGTTTGTTGCCGCAAATCACCGCTAGGTGGAGAGCCGAATAACCTTCTTCGTCTTTTTCGTTTATCAGGCTGGGGTCAGTTTTTAAGATGAGGTCAGCACAAGTTATGTCTTTATTTTCCGTACAATAATGTAGAGCTGTTTTTCCACTCCTATCTCTTGTGGCCACTAGATGGCGCTGTCATAGTAAAACAAACATAAGTGGATCAAATTTAAATTGTTTCACAGAAGGTAAAATATAGCATAAGAAATAATTAAAAAGAGTACTGTTGCAATTATACCAGTAAGTTAAATATTTGTATTAAATTAATAGAAACGTTAAGACCAAGAGAATAAATTCTGTAAAAATTTACAACAAAACTGTTTTTCTGAAATATGTTTTCTGTAATTATGTGGTAGCAGGTGTTGGTCTTTTAATTTATCATTAATGAATATTCTGTACACTCCAAATAAAATTACTATTTTATGATTAACTATGTAATTTTGAAACACCCAGATGTAGAAACGAAGGGTTTCATGATAAAATCACTATTACGTACGTTGAAACCTTATTAAATATTTTCGGCAAGAGAGGTGCAAACTAGTGCACACGCATCAAGGTCCTTGAGACAAAGAGGCCCAGACGTAATGTTTCTGAAACTTTGAAACTGTTTAGGAATCATTTAAACCGAGAAAGATCTATCGAACCTTGATTTCACACGAGTTATTATGCAAACAAAAACAGCCCGGTATGACCAAGAGGTTAAGGCATTGGACTCGTAATCCGATGGTCGCGGGTTCGAATCCCCACCAAACCACACATGCTCGTCCTATCAAACGTGGGGGCGTTATAATGTAATTTTCAATCCCACTATTCGTTAGTAAAAGAGTAGCCCAAGCGTTGGCGGAAGGTGATGATGACTAACTGCCTTCCCTCTAGTCTTACACTGCTAAATAAGGGATGGCTAGCGCAGATAGCCCTCATGTAGTTTTGCGCGAAATCCAAACCAAACAAAAAGAATGTGAAAATATAACGTACAGTCGACCACTTGACAACGTGTTCAAAATGTTTCGTTCGTTTCAACTTTTTTTGGCTACTTTACTTTCCATTTTTAAGAGAAACTTTCATTCACCTAACTTACAATTGTATAAAACGGATTACATTCGAACATTGAGATTTTAAATCATTACAAACCTGATACGACAAAATACTGGGTTCATTAAATAAATTATTTCATGTTCATATTAAAAAAATATGTTTCGTGTAGCAGACGAATATTATTAATCAAGTCACGTTTTGCATTCTCATTATATTTTTAGAATCAATTCCATATTTTTCTGTTATATGTGCCATATTAGTTTTTAGTAATATAACTTGTATAGATAATGTTTTAATAATTGCATAAATATTATAATATATTGTTTGTTTGTTTGTTTTAAATTTCGCGCAAAGCTACACGATGGCTATCTGTGCTAGCCGTCCCTTATTTAGCAGTGTAAGACTAGAGGGAAAACAGCTAGTCGTCGCCACCCACCGCCAACTCTTGGACTACTATTTTACCCACGAATAGTGGAATTGACCGTCACATTATAACGCCCCCACGGCTGAAAAGGTGAGCATGTTTAGTACGAAGGGGATGCGAACCCGCGACCCTCAGATTACGAGTCGTACTCCTTAACCCACCTGGCCTAATATAAGATCTAGTGACATTCTTGTGAAAAACAGATGACGTTTGAAGGCTCAAATAATTTTTTTTCTATGAAGTCTTTTACGAAGTTTGGTCTTTTGCAAAGATATAAGATCTCAGAATTCAGATGTTTCCCTTGAAGCAAACATTGATTAATGAGAAATAAAGTTTCTCTTAGAAAAAACAAATCGATAAATTAAAGTTAATGGGTCCCTTTGAAAAAAACAACACACGAACAAAGGAGCAATAACAACATCGGCGAGTCAGGGTTAAGATGTCCTTTTGAAAACAAGAACTGGAATTAAACTGTATGAAAAGAAAACAACAACCTTAAGCCAGAGTTAAGATACCTTTTGACACAAATACATCAGTAAAATTGTGATAGGACATTGATACAGACACAACAAGGGTAAGGCTTACCTTTTTCTCTAGAATAAATTTGACTTTTTCTTCGCTGTTTTGCTGACAAGCGGCCATCAGGGCTGAAAGGCTGGGAGAGTTAGAATGTTTGACATGAGACTCGTGTCCTGAGGTCTCCATGACATCAGACATACTTGCTTCTTGTGGATACGCTACTTGCCTGTTCCAGTGTGTATGTTAAACATTAGACAGAGACGTAACAAAGAGTTACATAAACAGTAGATATAGTAAACCGATCCCAGTAACAGCGAAATTTGGGCTACATAAACAGCAGCAACAAAAAGTATATAAAACGAGTTACATAGATTATGACAGTTTAAGTAAAGTTACATTATTTGTTTGTTTTTGAATTTCGTGCAAAGCTACTCGAGGGCTATCTGCGCTAGCCGTCCCTAATTTATTAGTATAAGACTAGAGGGAAGGCAGCTAGTCATCACCACCCACCGTCAACACCTGAGCTACTCTTTTATCAATGAATAATGAGATTGACCGTCACATTATAATTCCTTCACGGCTGAATGGACGAGCATGTTTGTGTGACGGGGATTCGAACCCACGACCCTCAGATAATGAGTTCGGCACCTTAACCACTTGGTCACGCCATGCCCACAGCTACATTAAAATGATAATGAAAAGAGCAACAGAATGTAGAAACAATTAAATAATAGGTCAACCAATCTGCGGTTAAGCCTAGATGAAATTACAACATAGTTGGAATTTGTTGTGACTATCCTACCAAAGCATCCTGAACAAAAATGTTGACATTTTAAATTAATGTAGGACAGACAAAATTGTTAATTTTCATAAATCCAAAATGCCCACACAATGTGATATTTTTATCAATAATGCTCTTCAGATATTACATGTCTCTAGGAACTGAATAAAAACATTCATATAGATATTGATACTGATTAACTTTAGAAAACCTTGACCAAATATCCAAGATGGCCGCTAGTCCCCCTAATAATGTTCGTCTTAAATACAAGAATAGATGTAGGATTCAGATTTAAATTATTTTAGTGTCTGATCGTATTTTTTATCATTCTCAGTATCATAGGCATATTAACAGTTTCTGTACTTTAAGACATTTAAAAAGAAAACAACGACATTTAGCCAGAGTTAAGATGTCCTTTGACAGATGTACATAAATACAGTATAGTATTAAGTAACAACGAATTCATTCAGTGATCACTAAAATTACCATCACACGTTCCTCACACCTGTAGAAACAAATGATGAATCTTGGCTGATGACATCCATGACTTTGTACATGCATCTGAGCATTCTATCTCATTCTTCTTGAAGCTAAATCTTCATGTATTGCAGTTAGACCTGGTGGTCCTTAGAAGAAACTCAGATCTGGTGGAAAATGCATGGTTCGTTCTTTACGACAATTATTCATTTCAAGCTATAATCCTCATTTTTCTGGATCTAAGTTGTCAGACTTTCTCATCCACTGCTGAACTTGGTAACACACGAGTACTGTGATGCCAGAGAGCCGCTTCTATGAGGTAGGGAGGACCTACCTACTGTTACAGAAACCCCTGTAACGCAATGTATTCAAACTTTCATCAGAATGGCTTCTATATAAACAAATTAGAGCTTATATGCGAGAAAACGAAAGCATCCTCAGATGCTTCACTGGAAAACACTCCAGTCTGTTTCTTGAAATCAGGAAACACTTTTTCAGTTCCGGAAAACCATTCCTTCTTTCCAACGCCAATACAGTTCTGGTAAGCCATCCTTCCGTTCCAGTGCCAAACAAGCATGATTAAACTAGAGATTGCCTGCACGACTGGTGATACTTTTCTGGACCATTTTGTAGACATTTACAATTCAAAATTTGTAACGCGTTTGTTTCGTTTTCTTAAATGAGTTGAAATATACATGAAACCATAAGAGCACAAAGAGATCTGTATCTTTTCCTGTGACAGCAGTATCTACTGTATCTGTAACAGTGGTGGAAATATTTCACAGATATTGATCTAATACAAAGAGACTAAACCAGACAATAACCATTGTACACATCAAGACTAAACCAGACAATAACCATTGTACACATCGAGACTAAACCAGACAATAACCATTGTATACATCAAGACTAAACCAGACAATAACCATTGTATACATCAAGACTAAACCAGACAATAACCATTATACACATCAAGACTAAACCAGACAATAACCATTGTATACATCCAGACTAAACCAAACAATAACCATTGTATACATCGAGACTAAACCAGACAATAACCATTGTACACATCAAGACTAAACCAGAAAATAACCATTGTATACATCGAGACTAAACCAGACAATAACCATTGTACACATCAAGACTAAACCAGACAATAACCATTGTACACATCGAGACTAAACCAGACAATAACCCTTGTACACATCGAGACTAAACCAGACAATAACCCTTGTACACATCGAGATTAAACCAGACAATAACCGTTGTATACACCAAGACTAAACCAGACAATAACCATTGTACACATCGAGACTAAACCAGACAATAACCATTGTACACATCGAGACTAAACCAGACAATAACCATTGTACACATCGAGAGTAAACCAGACAATAACCGTTGTATACACCAAGACTAAACCAGACAATAACCATTGTACACATCGAGACTAAACCAGACAATAACCATTGTACACATCGAGACTAAACCAGACAATAACCATTGTACACATCGAGAGTAAACCAGACAATAACCATTGTACACATCGAGACTAAACCAGACAATAACCATTGTATACATCAAGACTAAACCAGACAATAACCATTGTATACATCAAGACTAAACCAGACAATAACCATTGTACACATCGAGACTAAACCAGACAATAACCCTTGTACAGATCGAGACTAAACCAGACAATAACCATTGTACACATCGAGACTAAACCAGACAATAACCATTGTACACATCGAGAGTAAACCCGACAATAACCATTGTACACATCGAGAGTAAACCAGACAATAACCATTGTACACATCAAGAGTAAACCAGACAATAACCATTGTACACATCGAGACTAAACCAGACAATAACCATTGTACACATCGAGACTAAACCAGACAATAACCATTGTACATATCGAGACTAAACAGACAATAACCATTGTATACGTCAAGACTAAACCAGACAATAACCATTGTTCACATCGAGACTAAACCAGACAATAACCATTGCACACATCAAGACTAAACCAGACAATAACCATTGTACACATCGAGAGTAAACCAGACAATAACCATTGTACACATCGAGAGTAAACCAGACAATAACCATTGTACACATCGAGACTAAACCAGACAATAACCATTGTACACATCGAGACTAAACCAGACAATAACCATTGTATACATCGAGACTAAACCAGACAATAACCATTGTACAAATCAAGACTAAACCAGACAATAACCATTGTACACATCAAGACTAAACCAGACAATAACCATTGTATACATCGAGACTAAACCAGACAATAACCATTGTATACATCGAGACTAATCCATTCCTCGGCTGCAGAAGGAAAATTTATATACACTGTAGTTGGTTCCCTGATGCATTGTGGGTACTTGTGGTTAATACAATTTCAGTTATGGATGTTCCTCGGAAAATGAGAAACATAATTCTTTATATGAATATTTTATTCACTTCACACTATGTTGTCCTCCCCCGAAAAAAATTCTGCATATTACCTCTAGATTACTCAAGTCAGACATAACGCCTATTTCAATTTCGGAGGTGTTTACTGGCGAAATAATCGACGACATCTTGTACGATGGCAACCATTTTAGATTTTGCAACGTTTTCTAAATTCATCCAGAGAGAGTATGTATGTGAAATTTCATGTGGAATCTTCATTCGAGGCCCGGCATGGCCAAGCGTGTTAAGGCGTGCGACTCGTAATCTGAGGGTCGCGGGGTCGCGTCAAACATGCTCGCCCTTCAAGCCGTGGGGGCGTTATAATGTTACGGTCAATCGCACTATTCGTTGGTAAAAGAGTAACCCAAGAGTTGGCGGTGGGTGGTGATGACTAGCTGCCTTCCCTCTAGTCGTACACTGCTAAATTAGGGACGGCTAGCACAGATATCCCTCGAGTAGCTTTGTGCAAAATTCCAAAACAAACAAACAAAAATCTTCATTCGAAAATGCACCTCCATATTTGAATTTTTTTTTACTGAGATATATTGAAAGGAAACAATGGAGTATCGTGAGGTCATCTTTGATTTGTGCGAATTAGCATTTTTTTCCCCGCTTACATTTGCCCGTGTTGTTGGGAAAGAACTTTGGGTTATTTACAGTAAATATCATTTCTGTTGTAATTGTTTTGTACGTTTGATAGCAACATTTCATAAACAGCTTTCCCACGGTGTAAATTGTGAATTTTTTAAACTTAGTAGAACTAGGTATATTCCATAAAAAGGAAATGTAAATAGGTATAGTTCGTCGTGAAACATAAATTAGAAGAAACATATTTTACATAAAGCTCTGGGATGAGCAAGAAAACGTCACTTATGTAGAAAAAAATTATCCGAATATTTCAGCGACATCTGTGTGTAATTATACACAATAAAAAGAAAGTGAAATATGTAAATGTATACCTCAACAACATAACTTTAGTTTAAATAGGAGTAAAAGGGATTTCGATAAGACGTCGGGTGAGTTAAGACAAGAAACCCACACCTGTAGAAATCACATTGAAAAGAACTGGCGTGTTTAAGTACATTGAATTATTTGAACCCACCAGAGGGATGCAACTCTGATTTTTAGCGTCGTAACTCCACAATGTCTTTGCTAAATCACGTGTGGCTAACCTGATTGAAATAAAGGTGGAATTTTGATGCATATAACTGAAATAAACTGTACGTCTTGAGCACACCGAGCAAAAATACACAGTACAGAGAATGCGCCATCTACCGGTCGTAACCTCTACGCTCAAATCTCACGTACGTATGGAAAGTAGAGCTCTATGATGAGGCCCGTCCACATCTATTGAAAGTAACCGGTGTTGACTGAGAATAGTACAAATAACATTTCACTTTAAAATTTGTAAGAATAATTAAAAGTGTGTGGGGTAGAAGATAAAAACTGTCTGTGGGGGGTATGCAGGAGATAATAACTGTCTGTGGGGTAGGCAGGAGATAATAACTGTCTGTGGGGGTATGCAGGAGATAAAAACTGTCTCTGGAACTTGACATTTTAAATTCCTTCGTGATCAGGTTCGTGTACGAAAAAAAAACGTAACGAACTTAGAATGCGGATAACTTATAGGCTTGGCATGGCCAAGTGGTTAGGGCTCGACTAGTAATTTGCAGGTTCGAATCTTCGTCCCATCAAACATGTTCGCCCTTTCAATCGTGGGGACGTTATATGTGACGGTCAATTCCACTATACGTTGGTACAAAAGTACCCAAAGAGTTGGCGGTGAGTGTTGATGACTAGCTGCATTTCTTCTAGTGTTACACTGCAAAATTAGGGACGGCTAGAGCAAAGACACCCGAGGGTCATCTGTGCTAGTCGTCGTTAATTTAGTAGTGTAAGACTAGAGGGAAGGTAACTAGTCATCACCACCCACTGCCAACTCCTGAGCTGCTCTTTTACAGACGAATAGTGGAATTGACTCTCACATTATAACACCTCCATGGCCGAAAGGGTGAGTAAGTTTGGCGTAACGGGGGTTCGAACCCGCGACCCTTAGATTTCGAGTCAAGCATCCTAACCATCTGGCCAAGCCGGGGCTTTTCATTTAAAGTTTGATGTTTCAAGTAAAATATAGAGAATGTGATGACGAGGAAGGCTATTAATTATTAAATAAAACGAGTTACCATGATGATGAATATTGTTAAAAAAGATGGCTAAACACTCTTCAGTTATCACCAATTTAAAGATAAATAAATGGTGTGAAAGAACCGTCATGTAGTTACCATGATGATGAATATTGTTAAAAAAGATGGCTAAACACTCTTCAGTTATCACCAATTTAAAGATAAATAAATGGTGTGAAAGAACCGTCATGTAGTTACCATGATGATGAATATTGTTAAAAAGATGGCTAAACACTCTTCAGTTATCACCAATTTAAAGATAAATAAATGGTGTGAAAGAACCGTCATGTAGTTACCATGATGATGAATATTGTTAAAAAAAGATGGCTAAACACTCTTCAGTTATCACCAATTTAAAGATAAATAAATGTTGTAAAAGAACCGTCATGTAGTTACCATGATGATGAATATTGTTAAAAAAGATGGCTAAACACTCTTCAGTTATCACCAATTTAAAGATAAATAAATGTTGTAAAAGAACCGTCATGTAGTTACCATGATGATGAATATTGTTAAAAAAGATGGCTAAATACTCTTCAGTTATCACCAATTTAAAGATAAATAAATGGTGTGAAAGAACCGTCATGTAGTTACCATGATGATGAATATTGTTAAAAAGATGGCTAAACACTCTTCAGTTATCACCAATTTAAAGATAAATAAATGGTGTGAAAGAACCGTCATGTAGTTACCATGATGATGAATATTGTTAAAAAAGATGGCTAAACACTCTTCAGTTATCACCAATTTAAAGATAAATAAATGGTGTGAAAGAACCGTCATGTAGTTACCATGATGATGAATATTGTTAAAAAAGATGGCTAAACACTCTTCAGTTATCACCAATTTAAAGATAAATAAATGGTGTGAAAGAACCGTCATGTAGTTACCATGATGATGAATATTGTTAAAAAAGATGGCTAAACACTCTTCAGTTATCACCAATTTAAAGATAAATAAATGGTGTGAAAGAACCGTCATGTAGTTACCATGATGATGAATATTGTTAAAAAAGATGGCTAAACACTCTTCAGTTATCACCAATTTAAAAATAACTAAATGGTGTGAAAGAACCGTCATGTAGTTACCATGATGATGAATATTGTTAAAAAAGATGGCTAAACACTCTTCAGTTATCACCAATTTAAAAATAAATAAATGGTGTGAAAGAACCGTCATGTAGTTACCATGATGATGAATATTGTTAAAAAAGATGGCTAAACACTCTTCAGTTATCACCAATTTAAAAATAAATAAATGGTGTGAAAGAACCGTCATGTAGTTACCATGATGATGAATATTGTGAAAGAACCGTCATGTAAAAAAAGATGGCTAAACACTCTTCAGTTATCACCAATTTAAAGATAAATAAATGGTGTGAAAGAACCGTCATGTAGTTACCATGATGATGAATATTGTTAAAAAAGATGGCTAAACACTCTTCAGTTATCACCAATTTAAAGATAAATAAATGTTGTGAAAGAACCGTCATGTAGTTACCATGATGATGAATATTGTTAAAAAAGATGGCTAAACACTCTTCAGTTATCACCAATTTAAAGATAAATAAATGGTGTGAAAGAACCGTCATGTAGTTACCATGATGATGAATATTGTTGAAAAAGATGGCTAAACACTCTTCAGTTATCACCAATTTAAAGATAAATAAATGGTGTGAAAGAACCGTCATGTAGTTACCATGATGATGAATATTGTTAAAAAAGATGGCTAAACACTCTTCAGTTATCACCAATTTAAAGATAAATAAATGGTGTGAAAGAACCGTCATGTAGTTACCATGATGATGAATATTGTTGAAAAAGATGGCTAAACACTCTTCAGTTATCACCAATTTAAAGATAAATAAATGGTGTGAAAGAACCGTCATGTAGTTACCATGATGATGAATATTGTTAAAAAGATGGCTAAACACTCTTCAGTTATCACCAATTTAAAAATAAATAAATGGTGTGAAAGAACCGTCATGTAGTTACCATGATGATGAATATTGTTAAAAAGATGGCTAAACACTCTTCAGTTATCACCAATTTAAAGATAAATAAATGGTGTGAAAGAACCGTCATGTAGTTACCATGATGATGAATATTGTTAAAAAAGATGGCTAAACACTCTTCAGTTATCACCAATTTAAAGATAAATAAATGGTGTGAAAGAACCGTCATGTAGTTACCATGATGATGAATATTGTTAAAAAGATGGCTAAACACTCTTCAGTTATCACCAATTTAAAAATAACTAAATGGTGTGAAAGAACCGTCATGTAGTTACCATGATGATGAATATTGTTAAAAAGATGGCTAAACACTCTTCAGTTATCACCAATTTAAAAATAAATAAATGGTGTGAAAGAACCGTCATGTAGTTACCATGATGATGAATATTGTTAAAAAGATGGCTAAACACTCTTCAGTTATCACCAATTTAAAAATAAATAAATGGTGTGAAAGAACCGTCATGTAGTTACCATGATGATGAATATTGTTAAAAAAGATGGCTAAACACTCTTCAGTTATCACCAATTTAAAGATAAATAAATGGTGTGAAAGAACCGTCATGTAGTTACCATGATGATGAATATTGTTAAAAAAGATGGCTAAACACTCTTCAGTTATCACCAATTTAAAGATAAATAAATGGTGTGAAAGAACCGTCATGTAGTTACCATGATGATGAATATTGTTAAAAAGATGGCTAAACACTCTTCAGTTATCACCAATTTAAAGATAAATAAATGGTGTGAAAGAACCGTCATGTAGTTACCATGATGATGAATATTGTTAAAAAGATGGCTAAACACTCTTCAGTTATCACCAATTTAAAAATAAATAAATGGTGTGAAAGAACCGTCATGTAGTTACCATGATGATGAATATTGTTAAAAAAGATGGCTAAACACTCTTCAGTTATCACCAATTTAAAAATAACTAAATGGTGTGAAAGAACCGTCATGTAGTTACCATGATGATGAATATTGTTGAAAAAGATGGCTAAACACTCTTCAGTTATCACCAATTTAAAGATAAATAAATGGTGTGAAAGAACCGTCATGTAGTTACCATGATGATGAATATTGTTAAAAAAGATGGCTAAACACTCTTCAGTTATCACCAATTTAAAAATAAATAAATGGTGTGAAAGAACCGTCATGTAGTTACCATGATGATGAATATTGTTGAAAAAGATGGCTAAACACTCTTCAGTTATCACCAATTTAAAGATAAATAAATGGTGTGAAAGAACCGTCATGTAGTTACCATGATGATGAATATTGTTAAAAAAGATGGCTAAACACTCTTCAGTTATCACCAATTTAAAGATAAATAAATGGTGTGAAAGAACCGTCATGTAGTTACCATGATGATGAATATTGTTAAAAAAGATGGCTAAACACTCTTCAGTTATCACCAATTTAAAGATAAATAAATGTTGTAAAAGAACCGTCATGTAGTTACCATGATGATGAATATTGTTAAAAAAGATGGCTAAACACTCTTCAGTTATCACCAATTTAAAGATAAATAAATGGTGTGAAAGAACCGTCATGTAGTTACCACGATGATGAATATTGTGGAAAAAGATGGCTAAATACTCTTCAGTTATCACCAATTTAAAGATAAATAAATGGTGTGAAAGAACCGTCATGTAGTTACCATGATGATGAATATTGTTAAAAAAGATGGCTAAATACTCTTCAGTTATCACCAATTTAAAGATAAATAAATGGTGTGAAAGAACCGTCATGTAGTTACTGCGATGACGAAAATTAGTAAAAGGAAGATGATAAATCGAAAATTAGTAAAAGGAAGATGATAAATCGAAAATTAGTAAAAGGAAGATGATAAATCTAATGATGACATGATGATGAGTATTAAAAAAAAGACTAAACTGATAAAAATTGTTTGTTTTGAATTTCGCACAAAGCTACTCGAGGGCTATCTGTGCTAGCCATCCCTAATTTAGCAGCGTAAGACTAGATGGAGAGGCAGCTAGTTATCACTACCCAACGCCAACTTTTTGGTTACTTTTTTATCAACGACTAGTTGGATTGACCGTCACATTATAACGCCTTCATAGCTGAAAGGGCGAGCATGTTTGGTGTGAGAGGGATTCGAGCCCGCGACCCTCAGATTACGAGTCGAACGCCTCAACCCATCTGGCCATGCCTTGCTACTGATAAAAGTCTTACCATTATGATGTAATTACTAAACTAAGAAGTCGGTCACTGTGACGCTGCAAATTGTTATCTCGACAATGAAGATTAATTTTCAAAAATTAAGCTAACAAAATAAAGGTTATCTTTGGACATCAAAAGTTGTTTCTCTTATGTGTAACTGTGAAAAAAACAGCAACGTAAAACGTTCATAAAAACTGCAAAATAACAACTACGAAATCATAACTTTGCATGTATCTCCACATGGGCCCAACAAATCTTTATGTACAATTTGGTGAAGATCCATTTATTCAGGTAGTAACACGAAATATAATAGATAGTGCTATTATATTTATATAGATTTCCTAAACTATAAATTTACATAGGTTTGGTATTTTCTGTTATTTTACTGCTTGTAATTTATAGTTCTTAAAAAAAATAGTTGTTTTCATCACTTCTCCATAGGCCCTCACCCCACCAAACGGCTCAGTCTGAAGACATAACACTATCGATATCGAAACCTGTGGCGAGCTCAGTACAGACAGCCAGTAATGTAGCTTAACAGCAATCTAACAAACGTTACCTCTATTTGTTTGGTTTCTTCTGTTACAGTGCTATATATTTTTACTGCTTAGCTAGATATTCTTAAATAAAACTTCTTGCTCATATGAATTCAGCCCTAATTCCCTTGACAAGGATTTCCTGTTTGTGTGAAGTTAGCCGGATATCCTCGACTAGAACTTCCTGTTTATGTCTAGTTTGCTGGATATTCTTGACTAGGACTTCCTGTTCATGTGTAGTTAGCCAGATATTCTTGACTAGGACTTCCTGTTCATGTGTAGTTAGCCGGATATCCTCGACTAGAACTCCCTGTTTATGCGTAGTTACCCGGATATTCTTGACTAGGACTTCCTGTTCATGTGTAGTTAGCCGGATATTCTTGACTAGGACTTCCTGTTCATGTGAATGTCCTCTCCGGACAGACACTGAGAGACATTTATTTTTATTTTCTAACTATGGAAATTTACCTTTCGAAATCAGTTAAAAAGTCCTCTGAATGAAAATTCATTGATACTAGTGATGTGTTTTGTGGTTATGACACTTACTGTCTGTAAACAGTGATGTGTTTTGTGGTTATGACACTTACTATCTGTAAACAGGGATGTGTTTTGTGGTTATGACACTAACTATCTACAAACAGTGAAGTGTTTTGTGGTTATGACACTTAGTATCTGTAAACAGGAATGTGTTTTGTGGTTATGACACTTAGTATCTGTAAACAGGGATGTGTTTTGTGGTTATGACACTAACTATCTACAAACAGTGATGTGTTTTGTGGTTATGACACTTACTATCTGTAAACAGGGATGTGTTATGTGGTTATGACACTAACTATCTGTAAACAGTGATGTGTTTTGTGGTTATGACACTTACTATCTGTAAACAGTGATGTGTTTTGTGGTTATGACACTTACTATCTACAAACAGGGATGTGTTTTGTGGTTATGACACTTACTATCTACAAACAGTGATGTGTTTTGTGGTTATGACACTTACTATCTGTAAACAGTGATGTGTTTTGTGGTTATGACACTAACTATCCACAAACAGTGAAGTGTTTTGTGGTTATGACACTTAGTATCTGTAAACAGGAATGTGTTTTGTGGTTATGACACTTAGTATCTGTAAACAGGGATGTGTTTTATGGTTATGACACTTACTATCTGTAAACAGTGATGTGTTTTGTGGTTATGACACTAACTATCTACAAACAGTGATGTGTTTTGTGGTTATGACACTTACTATCTGTAAACAGTGATGTGTTTTGTGGTTATGACACTTACTATCTGTAAACAGTGATGTGTTTTGTGGTTATGACACTTACTATCTGTAAACAGTGATGTGTTTTCTGGTTATGACACTAACTATCCACAAACAGTGAAGTGTTTTGTGGTTATGACACTTAGTATCTGTAAACAGGAATGTGTTTTGTGGTTATGACACTTAGTATCTGTAAACAGGGATGTGTTTTGTGGTCATGACACTTACTATCTGTAAACAGTGATGTGTTTTGTGGTTATGACACTTAGTATCTGTAAACAGGGATGTGTTTTATGGTTATGACACTTACTATCTGTAAACAGTGATGTGTTTTGTGGTTATGACACTAACTATCCACAAACAGTGATGTGTTTTGTGGTTATGACACTTACTATCTGTAAACAGTGATGTGTTTTGTGGTTATGACACTTAGTATCTGTAAACAGGGATGTGTTTTGTGGTTATGACACTTACTATCTGTAAACAGTGATGTGTTTTGTGGTTATGACACTTACTATCTGTAAACAGTGATGTGTTTTGTGGTTATGACACTTACTATCTGTAAACAGGGATGTGTTTTATGGTTATGACACTTACTATCTGTAAACAGTGATGTGTTTTGTGGTCATGACACTTACTATCTGTAAACAGTGATGTGTTTTGTGGTTATGACACTTAGTATCTGTAAATAGGGATGTGTTTTATGGTTATGACACTTACTATCTGTAAACAGTGATGTGTTTTGTGGTTATGACACTAACTATCTACAAACAGTGATGTGTTTTGTGGTTATGACACTTACTATCTGTAAACAGTGATGTGTTTTGTGGTTATGACACTTAGTATCTGTAAACAGGGATGTGTTTTGTGGTTATGACACTTACTATCTACAAACAGGGATGTGTTTTGTGGTTATGACACTTACTATCTGTAAACAGTGATGTGTTTTGTGGTTATGACACTAACTATCTACAAACAGTGATGTGTTTTGTGGTTATGACACTTACTATCTGTAAACAGTGATGTGTTTTGTGGTTATGACACTTACTATCTGTAAACAGGGATGTGTTTTATGGTTATGACACTTACTATCTACAAACAGGGATGTGTTTTGTGGTCATGACACTTACTATCTGTAAACAGTGATGTGTTTTGTGGTTATGACACTTAGTATCTGTAAACAGGGATGTGTTTTATGGTTATGACACTTACTATCTGTAAACAGTGATGTGTTTTGTGGTTATGACATTAACTATCTACAAACAGTGATGTGTTTTGTGGTTATGACACTTACTATCTGTAAACAGTGATGTGTTTTGTGGTTATGACACTTAGTATCTGTAAACAGGGATGTGTTTTATGGTTATGACACTTACTATCTACAAACAGGGATGTGTTTTGTGGTTATGACACTTACTATCTGTAAACAGTGATGTGTTTTGTGGTTATGACACTTACTATCTACAAACAGGAATGTGTTTTGTGGTTATGACACTTACTATCTACAAACAGTGATGTGTTTTGTGGTTATGACACTTACTATCTGTAAACAGTGATGTGTTTTGTGGTTATGACACTAACTATCTACAAACAGTGATGTGTTTTGTGGTTATGACACTTACTATCTGTAAACAGTGATGTGTTTTGTGGTTATGACACTTACTATCTGTAAACAGGGATGTGTTTTATGGTTATGACACTTACTATCTACAAACAGGGATGTGTTTTGTGGTCATGACACTTACTATCTGTAAACAGTGATGTGTTTTGTGGTTATGACACTTAGTATCTGTAAACAGGGATGTGTTTTATGGTTATGACACTTACTATCTGTAAACAGTGATGTGTTTTGTGGTTATGACACTAACTATCTACAAACAGGGATGTGTTTTGTGGTTATGACACTTACTATCTACAAACAGTGATGTGTTTTGTGGTTATGACACTTACTATCTGTAAACAGTGATGTGTTTTGTGGTTATGACACTTACTATCTACAAACAGTGATGTGTTTTGTGGTTATGACACTTACTATCTGTAAACAGTGATGTGTTTTGTGGTTATGACACTTACTATCTGTAAACAGTGATGTGTTTTGTGGTTATGACACTTAGTATCTGTAAACAGGGATGTGTTTTGTGGTGATGACACTAACTATCTGTAAACAGTGATGTGTTTTGTGGTTATGACACTTACTATCTGTAAACAGGGATGTGTTTTGTGGTTATGACACTTACTATCTGCAAACAGGGATGTGTTTTGTGGTTATGACACTTACTATCTGCAAACAGGGATGTGTTTTGTGGTCATGACACTTACTATCTGTAAACAGTGATGTGGTTTGTGGTTATAACACTAACTATCTACAAACAGGGATGTGTTTTGTGGTTATGACACTTACTATCTGTAAACAGGGATGTGTTATGTGGTTATGACACTTAGTATCTGCAAACAGTACATGTAGTTATGCTATTCTCGGTTTTTTTTCTAACTCTCTATCTGTGTATCATAACCTGTCCTCCTCCCAGTGGCATAGCGGTATGTCTGCGGACTTACAAAGCTAGAGTTTGGATTTCGATACCCATGATGAGCAGAACACAGATAACCCTTTGTGTGGCTTTACGCCTAACTTCAAAGAAACAAGTATATTCACCTATCTATCCATATACTTTATTTCTCTCATCGATAAGTTCAGTAACTTAAAACAGAAACTAAAACTTAGAACGTATTTGTGGAAATCCATTCTCTAGCACCAACTGTATTTATATACAACTTATATTATTCGTTTTCCATATCGTTTAAGCAGAGGGACGTGCTACTTTCTTTGAACCGGACGAAGTACGTCTCTTTGTTTCTCAGTACAGTTTAAATTACTTCCATTGTGAGTGGAAAGAGACGCAATTCAAAAACACCGTCAAAAAAAGTACATTTAATGCAAATATTCATATTGTTTTATTGTTGTTATAGCAACGTCAAAAGCGAAGAAGGTTTGAATCATTGTTTCTTATAACGGTTAATAATTGTACTTTGTAAGTTATGCGAACGTTTAAAACATTTGAAAAGACCGAACCAGGTGGTATTCGTGTTACCATGGCAACCAAGCGGCGGATGTAGCTGTGTCTTACTGACACATTTTTGAGTTTCGTGAGTTGAAGACCTTCATACATTTAAACGTGTTCCTGAAACCTATATTGTTTCATCGTGACAACTGCGACGGCATCGACACGAGTTTTAACAGTAGTGACATTTGTACGGAAAAAATAAAATAAATTAGAATTATGACATATATATATATATATATATATATACTTTTCAGAGAGAGAAAGTATATAAACAAACAACAAAAAATATAAAACATTTTTATATGGGAATATTCTGTTAAAACTACATATAAAGTTCATTTGTCTTGTTTTGTTGTTGTTGAGCCAAAGACTATACAGTGATGTGCTGTGGTCACTATGGCTACAGGAACCAGGTTTTAAGTGTTATTATAACCCTTCATATCTCCCGCAGAGCCCGTAGGGATAGCTAATTTTTAAAACAAAAATGAGGCTTCTTTAAGATGGTTCCATTGATTTGAATTTCGCGCAAAGCTACAGGAAGGCAATCTGCGCTAGCCGCGTCCAATTTAGCAATGTAAGACTAGAGGGAAGCCAACTAGTCATCACCACTCACCACCAACTCTTGGGCTACTCTTTCACCAACGAATAGTGAGATTGACCGTCACATTATAACGCCCCCATGTTTGATGTGACGGGGATTCGAACCCGTGATCTTCGGATTAAACACCTGGCCATGCTGGGCCTGTTCCATTTGTTTTTGTCTCGTCTGAAATTAAAATAAACTGGTTAAGGCCTGTTTTTAAGTCTTGATCATTGAACGAAACACAGGCTCGAATATTGACATAATATTCAACGACGACTGATTTGCTATTTGTGACGTAGTATTAGATATGAGAACCGATTATAAAAATAACTGTTTAAAAAACAAAACTTGATCATCAAATTCTGTATAAAAACACTAGTTTGAGTGAATACGTTTTTTACATTGCGGAGTGTAATTTGTATTTATAAAACACAAAGAAACAACAAAAAGTTACTGTTTTTCAGTGCTCATTGTGTTTGCGTCCAACTCGATTTTTAATCTGTATTGTTCTTCCAAGGTATCAACGGTAGGTTTAAGAACCTTCCTCGTGACGGAAAGAAAGAACCACCGACCCAGAACAACAATAAAACATACCGAATGGCAATGGGCTTAAAATTGCATTTTAAACGTCACTTTATACTTTTATTATTGTTACTGACTGTCACTGATGTTATTTTACTGTTGTTGTTTTTCTCTCCGAGGATTTACAGACCTCTGGTGACTCAACGGTAATTTTAAAGTCTTATAACGATAGAATTCGGGGTTTGATTTTCTTCGCGGATACAACTGCGATAGCCTAAATATATTATTATACGTAATTCGAGTTTTAAAGACGCATTTACAAATGATAAATCCAGAGGGTGCCCTTAGGAAATTCTACCGGAAGTGTAAAGCTTGTGTGTGTATTCTCTTATAGTAATGCCACATCACTCTATCCGCCGAGCTTACCGAAGTAGTGCAGAACAGAAGGGTTATGCACTGTATTCTGTTGCTCTGACTGATGTGTTAAAGAACTACAATATTCATGACTAAATATCTTTCAGAGTTACTTGTATAATTATAGTGTAAACCAGTAACAAACACCAAGGGGAAAACAGGAGATCTCAACACCATAGCACAAAATAATTTCTACTGAATTAAGAAATTAAAATACTGATAAAAAAATCAGATCTTTATGCCCGGTAAAATATTATCCGCCTGAAATATTTTAGGAGTTGTTTAAAATTTAACAGTAGGCATCTCTTAAAAAAAGCAACCGTATCTCAATAGCTTAAATAGTTCTTCTTGAGGTTAAATTATACATTAATCTTCGCTACGAGTCTTCTACAATGAAATCATTAGAATAATAGCTCCCTCTATCAAACAGTAGAAAGATACACTATTACTCTGTTTATAAAATATAGATTACTGTTTTCGTGGTGAAAACCTACACAAATATCATCTGCATTCTATTTAACGTGAGATATCAAACTCTGGATCTTTGGATTAATTCCGTACGTTTACAGAGATGCCAACTATTTCAAATGACTGAGCGTAATGATTGTAGACAGAGCCCTTTCACCATTTTAGTCCTTTTAGATTTGCCAGAAATCTAGAGACAATCTGGTGAACGAGGCCTCTTTTTTCCATCTTGTGAACGATCCATTGGTGTTTTTATGCTACTTAGAAATCGAGAAATACCCATCTACGCGAGCGCTGATTGGCTGACAAGCACTGATGACGTAACTGTGGATTCCTCCAGGTACCCAGTATGGAGAAACACTGCACTCAAACTATTGGTAGACATCAGAGATACAATTTTTTTTTTTTTATTATTTCAAGTACAAACATGATTATCACAAGTAGCCATTTGGACTATGTCTTTAATTTATTATCAAAATTTATTTGTATCTCACTAAAAATTTTCTTTTCACCCCTTTCAAGCCATGGGGGAACAAGTTATCAATTTATTGTATAGGCCTATATAATATATAATAATTTGGAAGTTGCAGCAAGTCGTAATATTTTGTCTGTATGAGCGTATAGTCGTAATGTATAGACGAAAATCGTAATGATTATGTTCAAATCGTAATGGTTGGCATCTCTGCGTGTATCTACGACTCATCTGTATATAGAACGATTATATAAACCACCTTGATCGGTTGTTGTGAAACAGTTGGTGAATGAAAAACATTCCGACTTCTCATCATGGAATGATTGAACTTTGTTAGTTATTCAAGATCACGTTTTCAAAGTTGTTTTTTTAAATGGGCTCACAGAAAAATATCAGCACAGTCCTTTTAATTTGAATATTTATTTGTAGTGTATGTATATTATAGGAAAACAGTATATTAAATTACACTCACAAGTTTAGTCATTGAGATACTTTGTGGAAAAACATGGAATAAAAATGAAAATAAAAGCTTGTTGTTTTTTTTTATTTCGCGCAAGGCTACATGAGTGCTACCTGCGTTAGCCGTCCCTAATTTAGCAGTGTAAGACTAGAGGAAAGGCAGGTAGTCATCACCACCCATCGCCAACTCTTGGGCTACTCTTTTACCAACGAATAGTGGGATTAACCTTTACATTATAGCGTTCCCACGGCTGAAAAGGCGAGCATGTTTGGTGCAAGGGGGATTCGAACCCGCGACCCTCAGATTACGAGTCGAGTGCCTTAACCATCTGGCCATGCCGGGCCCTTTTATTACGGAATTGGTTAAAACTACCCATGATACACTTCTTAAAATTTGAATTAAGATGTTTTATTTGTTTGTAGGGAATATTTTCCTGTTCTGTGTTCAGTATATTGAATTATATTGAGTTTTTGTCATATCGTCACGTCCTCTCAACAAATTAAACTAAATTGAAATATTCGAAGAAGATAATTAGAGCACGTGTCTGGCTTACATTATATCACAATTAGTAGTTACATAAACAATGAAATATAGGGTGGTACCTTTTGAAAAGGCAATATATGTATTTTTGGAATACAGTGGTGTACTTTCCGGGTTACCAGTGTACACAGCATATATTTAAACCTCCCAAGATGTGATACACTCACTATAATTACAGTATTGATGACTCAGATTGTGTAAGTTTTGAGTGGACTGTTATTCTGTGCACGTGAAAAGCTATTGATTTATTTATTTTCTTCTTCAGTTTCAAGCTGTCCACCTACAGGCGCAGAGCGGAATTTTAATGGAGCATACTCGAGGGTTATCTAATTCTTGGAAAAGCATTTATGCTTCCAAAAATAGGACAGTTGTGGCAACCAAAGAGAGTTCACTAGGTCAGTTCTGTGAACCGCAATCTTCGATATTTTTTCAATTCTTACGCTAAAAGTGATTTGGAGATTAAAAATCGTCTGGCGGAACGTAATAAGGCCCCCTAGTGACTCAGCGGTATGTCTGCGGACTTATAACGCTAAAAACTGGGTTTCGATACCCGTGGCGGGCAGAGCACAGATAGCCCATTGTGTAGCTTTGTGTTTAATTCAAAACAACGACTACGGTAAGTAAGATAAACGTACCTGCTGGTGGAAAAGCTGATTTTTGTATCTGATGAACATCGAATTTTACATCATTTATTGTAGAAATGTAATATCTCTCTCTTTTTTTTTTTTTTTTAAGCGCAAAGCTACATAAAAGTCTATCTGCACTCTGTCCGTTACGGGGAATAGATTTCAGATCTTTACGTGTGTATGCCTCCTGTGAATTCGTAAAATCATTCTATTTTCAGTGAGATTATTCAAATATTTATCTTTGCAATTTTTAATTGTAAACAGCTAAATTTAGTAGGGCAACAGATTGTAAAAGTCTTTCAAATTCTGATCGAATGTAGACGACGAAGCTGTCTAAATATCGTATTAAACTTAATATAAACTCAAGATCGTCTAACGTGGCCGAGAAACTTTCGTTAAGAGACTTTAAACGTAATAGACGCTACTTTTGTCGTTGTTTTACCGCAAAATTGAAAAAACAGTCTGCCTGCGCTCTGTTCATTTCAGGGAATCGACCTCCGGATTTGACCGTTGTGAGTTCGCAAACTTATCTTTTACCAGGCGGGAGACAATGCTATTGTTCGAACAAAGACAACAATGACAAACAAGTATTATTATTTTTCAAAATTTCACGGTAAGGATATTTGGATCATAGCATAAATCGTGATGTGATTGGTTAGTTCGTTTTCATAATCTTGACGTGATTGGTTCGTTCGTTTTCCTAATCTTAACGTGATTGGTTAGTTCATTTTTCTAATCTTGACGTGATTGGTTCGTTTGTTTTCCTAATCGTGACGTGATTGGTTCGTTCGTTTTCTGTTAAGAAGAAAGCTGCAAGACACCCTAAATGTGCCCTGCCCACAGCGAAATCACAACTCAATCTGTAGCATCTGAAGCTTTCAGATTTATTGCTGAGTCACGTGCTTGGATTTTACAGCTCGTACACAAATAGTCTTAGCAGCGACAAAATCGGTTTGAATTAATTTGATTTTATGATCAAAAGGTCAAAGTTTTGTTTATTATAATCCAGACGTATCTGAATTGTTTTGAACTTTGTTTTTGGCTTTTTATAATGAAATATGTTGACTCAGATTGTCTCAAGTGTTTTTAGAGAAAATAAACCTATATACGTTGGTTTTGTCAAAGGTGCTCCTCTGCGTGCACACACAAAGATGTATACTTAGTCACGTTTGCGGCATGGCATAGCCAGGTGATTAGGGCGCTCGAATCGTAATCTGAAAGTTGCGGGTTCGAATCTGCATCACACCAAACGTGATCGCCCTTTCAACTGTGGGGGCATTATAATGATTCACTCAGTCTCACTATTCGTTGTTAAAAGAATAGTGAGTGGTGATAACTAGCTGCCTCTCTCTGGTCTTACACTCTCAAATTAGGGATGGATAGCGAAGACAGCCCTCGTGTAGCTTTGCGCGAAATTTAAAACAAACAAACAGACTCGCGTTTGACCCAGAGAAAATAATCCGCAGAGCAATGGTTTTGCTAAAGATGTTCCACTGCGTGCTGACGCAAAGACCTAGGGTGACTCGAGGTGACTAAAGTGTTCCTGAAGAAAATAACCCGATCTTCCTTTGTTTAAACCAAAACACTCACTCCTTATGCCGATAGCAAAATTCAGTTTTGGAGCGAAGACGGTAAATCAACGAGCAAACGATTGCGTTAATTACGGTTTCGTTTTGAAACTCGTTAATCGGTTTCTAATTTTCTTTTCAACCACGTTAACTCGAATATCTCCAAAAAACCGCCCAGTCTCTTCCTAATTATTTGTTCGACTGAACAATGATGTCTTAACAAATTTAGTTCATTGTGCTGTGTTAGGGTAGGAAGTTTTGTTATGGAGAACTTTTTTTTATTCTGACGTGTCCAGGCTGAATAATATATTGACCTTGTGAGAGATAAAACTAAATCTAATATCTGATATTGCATGTTCTTGAAGCCTCAACATATAAATGACCCAGAACTGAAATAGGTACCTGATTGTTTTGTTTTGAAAGAAAATCATACCTTGGTCTAGAAATTGTAGGATGTTGTCATGGAGACAGTCATTTGCTAAAGTCACGCACATCTAACACTGTCATACCGTCGGAAATGTATATTTATAAAACTCCGTTTATTAGTGAATAAACATGACATCCATTATTTAAGTTAACATTTTGCTTTAGCGAGAATATATATATATGTACATATATAAAAGAACAGAAATGAAAGCTAAAAACATATCACTTAGGAGTTCCATTAGGTAAAATTAAAGTTTTATCTGTTTTTATATGTCGGAAAACATATAATTACTAGGACTATTCCCTTGAGCGCCACCTAGTGATCTGTATTACTCTCTATTATTTCTTAATAATGTTTAATTCTAAAGTAAAACGTCGAGTTTCATATAATTTATTAATTTTGTATTTTAATCAAGTGAAACCTTTTTACTCATCTTTTGAAACCGGCGTATCCGCAGTCCTACATTAATATGTTGCAACGTACCTGATATGTGACACAGAGATACCTGCTACACGAAAAGACCGTTTGTAATGTAGGTCGGAAAATTAAAATGCCCTGTTTAATTTTATGTTAGCTTCGAAGTTACAAATAATTTCGAGATATCGTTGTTAGCATTCAAGCTGACAGAACGTTCCACTTTTAAAATGCTATATAATCCCAGACTATGTGTAAGTAATTACAATTTCATTGCAATATAAAAGAAATTATACAGTTTCAAAACAGCGCCATGCTACGCAATTACTTATAGTCAGACCACTAATTTAATAATTTAAATTAATCATAAAAATTCCGTAATTTACACACTCACAACAATGAAAATATTATAATATTCAGAGCCCAAATTTATATGCAAAATGTCGTTTATTTTTACTTAAGCCTTACAGAGCTAAAGATTTGGCACTTGTTTTGCTGATATTTAGAGTGATATGTCAAGAACATATCCATCCGCAGTAGTTCTGATGACTTCTACCACCAAGCGGTATGAGAAGGAAGTACTCATCTCCGACTGTTTTTAGAACACGTTAAAAAACACTGACAACAAACTATTCAAGTTGTTTTGAGAAAACTTATAGAATTGTACACACGTATTACTTAAGAAACAATTAGCAAATCTGATTTATTCAAAACAAAAAAGGTTTTTCTGTTCTTCCACTATATGGTTGTAAACTGTTCAAAAGGCAAATATTAGCATTGGATCAGAGTTGACAGTTCGGTCTCCAATAGTCTTCGAGTATTTTATTAAACAAATCATAACAATGATTTCAATTCAGTTTTTTTTCCTTGATAAGCAAAACAGCATGGATTGTGCAATTTTTACCACACATTTTAATACCTTTTAAGTAATTGTAATTTAATTGTAAAAACTTGGGTCTTGTAACTGTTAGAATTAGTGTATTCAATTACTTGTGGTTATATATATGTAGCAACGTACTTTACCAATCTAACAATATAATATTGTGTTGAGTTACTTGTGGTTATATATATGTAGCAACGTACTTTACCAATCTAACAATATAATATTGTGTTGAGTTACTTGTAGTTATATATATATATGTAGCATCGTACTTTACCAATCTAACAATATAATATTGTGTTGAGTTACTTGTAGTTATATATATATAGCAACGTACTTTACCAATCTAACAATATAATATTGTGTTGAGTTACTTGTAGTTATATATATATATAGCAACGTACTTTACCAATCTAACAATATAATATTGTGTTGAGTTACTTGTAGTTATATATATATATGTAGCAACGTACTTTACCAATCTAACAATATAATATTGTGTTGAGTTACTTGTAGTTATATATATATATGTAGCAACGTACTTTACCAATCTAACAATATAATATTAGGTCGAGTTACTTGTAGTTATATATATATATAGCAACGTACTTTACCAATCTAACAATATAATATTGTGTTGAGTTACTTGTAGTTATATATATATAGCAACGTACTTTACCAATCTAACAATATAATATTAGGTCGAGTTACTTGTAGTTATATATATATATAGCAACGTACTTTACCAATCTAACAATATAATATTGTGTTGAGTTACTTGTAGTTATATATATATAGCAACGTACTTTACCAATCTAACAATATAATATTAGGTCGAGTTACTTGTAGTTATATATATATGTAGCAACGTACTTTACCAATCTAACAATATAATATTGTGTTGAGTTACTTGTAGTTATATATATATGTAGCAACGTACTTTACCAATCTAACAATATAATATTGTGTTGAGTTACTTGTAGTTATATATATATAGCAACGTACTTTACCAATCTAACAATATAATATTGTGTTGAGTTACTTGTAGTTATATATATATATAGCAACGTACTTTACCAATCTAACAATATAATATTGTGTTGAGTTACTTGTAGTTATATATATATAGCAACGTACTTTACCAATCTAACAATATAATATTGTGTTGAGTTACTTGTAGTTATATATATACAGCAACGTACTTTACCAATCTAACAATATAATATTGTGTTGAGTTACTTGTAGTTTTATGTATATATAGCAACGTACTTTACCAATCTAACAATATAATATTGTGTTGAGTTACTCGTAGTTATATATATATAGCAACGTACTTTACCAATCTAACAATATAATATTGTGTTGAGTTACTTGTAGTTATATATATATAGCAACGTACTTTACCAATCTAACAATATAATATTGTGTTGAGTTACTTGTAGTTATATATATACAGCAACGTACTTTACCAATCTAACAATATAATATTGTGTCGAGTTACTTGTTGTTATATATATGTAGCAACGTACTTTACCAATCTAACAATATAATATTGTGTCGAGTTACTTGTAGTTTTATGTATATATAGCAACGTACTTTACCAATCTAACAATATAATATTGTGTTGAGTTACTTGTAGTTTTATGTATATATAGCAACGTACTTTACCAATCTAACAATATAATATTGTGTTGAGTTACTTGTAGTTATATATATATAGCAACGTACTTTACCAATCTAACAATATAATATTGTGTTGAGTTACTTGTAGTTATATATATGTAGCAACGTACTTTACCAATCTAACAATATAATATTGTGTTGAGTTACTTGTAGTTATATATATATATAGCAACGTACTTTACCAATCTAACAATATAATATTATGTTGAGTTACTTGTAGTTTTATGTATATATAGCAACGTACTTTACCAATCTAACAATATAATATTGTGTTGAGTTACTTGTAGTTTTATGTATATATAGCAACGTACTTTACCAATCTAACAATATAATATTGTGTTGAGTTACTTGTAGTTTTATGTATATATAGCAACGTACTTTACCAATCTAACAATATAATATTGTGTTGAGTTACTCGTAGTTATATATATGTAGCAACGTACTTTACCAATCTAACAATATAATATTGTGTTGAGTTACTTGTAGTTATATATATATATAGCAACGTACTTTACCAATTTAACAATATAATATTGTGTTGAGTTACTCGTAGTTATATATATATATAGCAACGTACTTTACTAATCTAACAATATAATATTGTGTTGAGTTACTTGTAGTTATATATATGTAGCAACGTACTTTACCAGTCTAACAATATAATATTGTGTTGAGTTACTTGTAGTTATATATATATATAGCAACGTACTTTACCAATCTAACAATATAATATTGTGTTGAGTTACTTGTAGTTATATATATATATAGCAACGTACTTTACCAATCTAACAATATAATATTGTGTTGAGTTACTTGTTGTTATATATATATATAGCAACGTACTTCTCCAATCTAACAACATAATATTGTGTTGAGTTACTTGTAGTTTTATGTATATATAGCAACGTACTTTACCAATCTAACAATATAATATTGTGTTGAGTTGCTTGTAGTTTTATGTATATATAGCAACGTACTTTACCAATCTAACAATATAATATTGTGTTGAGTTACTGGTAGTTATATATATATATAGCAACGTAGTTTACTATTCTAACAATATAATATTGTGTTGAGTTACATGTAGTTACATAAATATATAGACATAAGTATGTATAGCAACGTAGTTTACTATTCTAACAATATAATATGGTGTTGAGTTACTTGTAGTTATATATATATATAGCAACGTAGTTTACTATTCTAACAATATAATATTGTGTTGAGTTATTTGTAGTTACATAAATATATAGACATAAGTATGTATAGCAACGTAGTTTACTATTCTAACAGTATAATATTGTGTTGTCTCTAATGGTAAACCTAGTTGTATTTTAACTATGGCCAGATACACTACTTGTTTAAATTACTAAACTGAGACGAGGTAAGTTATCCAAAGATGACTTTTTATCTGAGGTTATTTTAAGGCACTGTATTAAATAAAGTATCGGATTGACGTTTATCTGAGTATCTTGAACATTTTCTGGTAAACATGTCTCTACTTCTCTAATAATTGTTTCTTTAAAGTCAGTTCATATGAGATTCGAAGCGTATTATTTGAATTTAACTTTGTTGATAATATATTTAGTTGTCTACGTTCAGCTGATAACAACGAATATAGATGTTGTTTAATTATTGAAATAATGAATAATTACCGAATAACGAATAATTAACTGTTGAATAACAAGAGAATGAAAGAATGGTTGAAGTTTTATTTGGATTAAACTTTAATAATATTTTCCCACCAAACGACTATTTGGGTTCATATTCTTTGTTAAAAGTCATTTTGAAATTTTGTGAAGATGACAAAAATATTTACGCCACCTTACATAACAGTATAGAAAACGCATGCGCTTTTATTCTCAACAAATTTTATAAGCAAAGATGGTTCATTATTACAGAAAACAATTTTCCAACTCAAAGGATTTATAAATTAAAAATATTTCAACTCTATACCATAGATTTGTATCCCAACTGGCTCAGTGGTAAGAGGTCTATACTATAGATGTGTATCCCGACTGGCTCAGTGGTAAGAGGTCTATACTATAGATGCGTATCCCGACTGGCTTAGTGATAAGAGGTCTATACTATAGATGCGTATCCCGACTGGCTCAGTGGTAAGAGGTCTTTCCTATAGATGCGTATCCCAACTGGCTCAGTGGTAAGAGGTCTATACTATAGATGTGTATACCAACTGGCTCAGTGGTAAGAGGTCTATACTATAGATGCGTATCCCGACTGGCTCAGTGGTAAGAGGTCTATACTATAGATGCATATCCCGACTGGCTTAGTGGTAAGAGGTCTATACTATAGATGTGTATCCCAACTGGCTCAGTGGTAAGAGGTCTATACCATAGATGTGTGTCCCGACTGGCTCAGTGGTAAGAGGTCTATACCATAGATGTGTGTCCCGACTGGCTCAGTGGTAAGAGGTCTATACTATAGATGCGTATCCCGACTGGCTCAGTGGTAAGAGGTCTATACCATAGATGTGTATCCCAACTAGCTCAGTGGTAAGAGGTCTATACTATAGATGCGTATCCCAACTGGCTCAGTGGTAAGAGGTCTATACCATAGATGTGTATCCCGACTGGCTCAGTGGTAAGAGGTCTATACTATAGATGCGTATCCCGACTGGCTCAGTGAAAAGAGGGTAATGCTAACATCATAGGGGCGATTCCTGCAGACAACTGAAAAAATGGATCCCCTGTTGCCCAATGAGATTTGAAAACTTTAAAAAATAATATTAGAGGAGATGAGAGATACTAGTAGATAATTACCCAGCATTCTTTATGGTTTTGTCAACAATAACGTAAGACTTAACTGTTTGTTAGAATTAAGATATAAGTAAGATTGTTGTTAAGTCTTCTACTTACGTTCTACATGACCTTTCTGTTAGTATTAGTTGATGCTAGTCTGGAGTATGCTTAACCTTTGCTGATAACTCAGTTATTAAAAACAGTATTAGAAACACGCAGAGAAAGAAATGAATACAGTTATAAATTACACGTTTAAAATCGCAGAGACCGATTTTGGAATCAAATATTAAACTTGTTATTTCTTTCTCAAGTCTTCAGATGTGACGTAAGAAATGGGAGGCTTGGAGAACTCGAGTCCTTTTCTAAACTTTAGTCTTTTAAAGTGTGTGGAGATATTTTTCAGGTAAAGCTACATTGAGATAGCTAACCTACAATATAACAATAAGAAATACACTTATTTTAATTTTATTTGCTTAATGACAGAGTTTAAGGTTTAATTTCAGAAGTCCAACTCGTTCTTGTAGAGGGAGATATTGACGTAATTACTCCCGGTTTGGTTGTGTTCCATATTGCTGTTGCTATACATAGAGTTCACTTAATATTACCTTTCTTCAGTACCTTGGACAGGTGAAACAAAAACATGTTTGCAACAAAGGATAGGAAATTGTTTTTTTTCTTAATGTCAAACACATTAAAAGTGCAGTAACAATACTGTATTTTACGCATTGTAAGACGCATTGTTTTCTTTAAAAATACCGTGAAAAATCCCTCTGCGTCTTCCAAGACAAAAGTGATGTGTGCGTGTGTATTTTCTTTTAGGAGGGCCACATTAAGCTATCTGCTGAGTCCACCGAGGGGAACAAAGGTGTTGGGTTGAGGCAAGAGGTCAGCTTAGGGTCTTTTCAAAACAGCCTCTCATACAGATCTCATTACTTACCAATAACAATAAACATTTTATTTAACTAACATTGTGAAGAACGTGATGTATTTTATTGTATTTACTCAGCAGGTTGACAAAAAGTCAAGGTTACATCAAGGTGTTGGTTGGTGAGTAAAAATATTGTTTTTTCTTAGAATTGTCTTTCCAACATCAGGGTGCATCTTCCACGATGTAGCATCTGACAAGGCGTAAAATATGGTAATATTAGGCCCGGCATGGCCAGGTGGATTAAGGCGTTCCACTCGTAATCGGAGGGTCGGGGGTTCAAATCCCCGTCGCGCCAAACATGCTCGCCTTTCATCGTGGGGGAGTTATAATGTGATGGTCAATCCCATTATTCGTTGGTAAAAGAGTAGACCAAGAGTTGGCGGTGGGTGGTGATGACTAGCTGCCTTCCCTCTAGTCTTACACTACTAAATTAGGGACGGCTAGCGCAGATAGCCCTCGAGTAGCTTTGTGCGAAATTCAAAAACAAAACCAAAACCTTCTATTTAATGTCGAAACGTTCAACATTGGTTAATTTGTAATACAGTTCTTTCATTTCCTGTTAAAGCCTTCTTCAAACTGCATTGTTTTCAAAGCAGGTTTTCCTTCATCAAACTCGACTATGTGTATACGTGCATGATAAAAAGTAGCACATACATATGTTATGTGCTAAAGTACAAGTAGTACACATTAAAGTAATGGATTTTTCATTAATTTAGCCTCGTCAAAATAATGTTTAAAGAATACATCATGTACGAATATCGTTGTTCGGGGCAACACACAACATTTTCACTTACTTAATGTTCATATATTGACACACGACATTTCAGCATTATTTATATAAACGCAGAATAAAAGAAAAATTTGTTTTCATGATAGTCAATAAAATTACATTCAGATATGGAATCATTTTAAACATATATTTAAGACAGTTTCTCACACAATACCTTCGTGTTTCACTGCCGGAAGTCCAGTGTAATGAACTATGCACTGTCTTGTAAACGATTATAATAAAAGCAGTTTCTATTTAAGACACGAGGTTAAAATTTTTCTTACTTTAAACTGCAAATGTAAACGTTAGAACCACAGATGTTTTGACCTTAATACAACAGAATATTAATCATTTAAGAAACGATCAGACATTTTCTTTTATTTAGTCAATACATTGTACTGAGATCTGATTTATCCAAACATTTTCATTCTGACTTGAGATTAATATCCTTTCTTTTTCTTAAAGCCAGAATGGCTTCTTCCCTTGGCTACAAACGATTAAAAGTTACTGGTTCTTTGATAGGCTTAAAGATAATTGAAACTGACTTTATTCAATAAAATGCTGTTTTGATAGATAATGTTAATCCTGATAGTTTCTTTGACAAGAAGCCTTAATCCAGTCTTTTTTGTTATAACTCGATTTCAACACGATTAAACACATCATTGGCTTGTTTTATTAACAATAATAAAATATGCGGTGATTTTATTCATCAATTTATAAGTCTTTATACACAATATTTTGGTGTCTGATTATAAAGTTGAAAGGATACGTGAAAATTAAGACCTGACGTTGTTTAATTGGTAGCGTGCTTGGTAATAAATCTGAAGGTCCATTGTTCGCGTTCCTTTTCAACAAAACCACGCTTCGCTCTTTGGAATCGTGAGTGCGTTATAGAAGTGACCATAAAACCTAACTATTCGATCAGAATTGAGCAAGAGATGGTGATACATACTGTTGACTAGCTGCCATCCTATTCGTGTAGTACATTACAATTAAAGATGGCTAGAGCAGATAAGCTTTCTTTAGTCTTGCGTGAATTTTCCAAACAAACAAACCAACAAACAAAAGCATTAAAATTATTAATCGTAGCGGCTCGGCATGGCCAGGTGGGTTAAGGCACTCGCTAATTACCAACTTTGTCGAATTCATCATAAAATATGCCACTTCATAACTAGATTTAAGTACGAACACTGAACTTGTACAAACAAACTAAGGTATGATTGTCTGGCTTAGCGTGGCCAGGTGGATAAGGCACTCGACTCGCAATCCGAGGGTCAGGGGTTCGAATCCCCGTCATGCAAAAAATGCTCGCCCTTTTTGCCGTGGGGGCGTTATAATGTGACGGTCAATCCCACTATTTGTTGGTAAAAGGGTTGCCCAAGAGTTGAAGGTGGGTGGTGATGACTAGCTGCCTCCTCTCTAGTCTTATACTGTTAAATTAGGGACGGCGAGCGCAGTTAGTCCTCGTGTAGCTTTGCGTGAAATTCAAAAAAGAAACAAACAATTAATCGCAGCGTTATTTTGCATCAACATAGATAGATATACACAGTACGTTACTGCAGACTGAAAGATGTTAAAGAATAATTACTATGGCTTACACATGTTGGATTCTCAGTTCACTTTTCTGTTTGTGATGCTAAACGTACTTAACGATTTTTAAACTTTGGTAATTTGCGAAACATGATATTTTGTATGTTTTTCAGCTCGCTTTCGAGAATTATGCCCAAGAAGTTGTTGTTGTTGTTTTAAATTAAGCACAAAGCTACGCAATGGCCTATATTGTGCTCTGCCTACCACGGATATCGAAACCCGGTTTTTAGCGTTGTTAGTCCTCAGATATACCGCTGAGCCACTGGGGGACTATTATACCCAACAATTAGAGATAATTTCATATATTTCGAATACGTAGAAACACGTCAACACTAAAGCAGAGTTACAAAGACAGTTCTTCACAAATCGTTTCAACCAGTTGGGACACAGTTTAACAGTTTCTCAGAAATAAACCAGAAAAACATGTACATTCTAGGAAAGTAAAAACTAAAAAGTCCGTTCTTAACGACCGCTTCTGATTCTTTACAGTTGCTGCAAACAAGGTAAACAAAACACAGTTTACAGAGATCTTTTCTGCTTTATAAAACTTTATAATTTAAGTGTTATTTGTAATCTAGATGACGGACCTAAAGAAAGAGAAACCCGATAACCAGGCATAACTTTTCCAAGCAGATAACGTGCCAGGTTACGCATATGAAGGTCCAAGGTTTAAGACGTGGCTTGATAAAATAAGTGATATTATAGCTTGATGGAACAAGTGATGTTGTAATTTACTGTCACTCTTATAACGTATCCATAGCTTAAAATGCGAGGAATAATTCGTATTATCGTATACAGTTTAACCCGACTCACTAGTCCAAAATCCTAGCTTCCAGTGGCGTAGCGGTAAGTACGTGGGTTTAGAACGCTAGAAACCGGCAGAGCACAGATAGCCTATTGTGTAGCTTTGTGCTTAGCTTCAAACAAAGAAGCAAACCGAAATACAGGACACCAATAGAGGGCCAGTCCGAGCCCACAGAAAATAGAGTAAAATGTGACGCAATTGGTCGATAACAGTAGAAACATTGGCAACTAACTGAAATCTTAACATGGGGCACGACATAATCAGTTCGTTATATTATATGGTAACACATGGGGCACGATAAAATGAGTTCGTTATATTGTATGGTAACACATGGGGCACGATAAAATGAGTTCGTTATATTGTATGGTAACACATGGAGCACGATAAAATGAGTTCGTTATATTGTATGGTAACACATGGGGCACGATAAAATGAGTTCGTTATATTGTATGGTAACACATGGGGCACGATAAAATGAGTTCGTTATATTATATGGTAACACATGGGGCACGATAAAATGAGTTCGTTATATTATATGGTAACACATGGGGCACGATAAAATGAGTTCGTTATATTGTATGGTAACACATGGGGCACGATAAAATGAGTTCGTTAAATTATATGGTAACACATGGGGCACGATAAAATGAGTTCGTTATATTATATGGTAACACATGGGGCACGATAAAATGAGTTCGTTAAATTGTATGGTAACACATGGGGCACGATAAAATGAGTTCGTTATATTGTATGGTAACACATGGGGCACGATATAATGAGTTCGTTATATTGTATGGTAACACATGGGGCACGATATAATGAGTTCGTTATGTTGTATGGTAACACATGGGGCACGATAAAATGAGTTCGTTAAATTGTATGGTAACACATGGGGCACGATAAAATGAGTTCGTTATATTGTATGGTAACACATGGGGCACGATATAATGAGTTCGTTATATTGTATGGTAACACATGGGGCACGATATAATGAGTTCGTTATATTGTATGGTAACACATGGGGCACGATAAAATGAGCTCGTTATATTGAATGGTAACACATGGGGCACGATAAAATGACGATAACACATAATAAAATGAGTTCGTTAAATTATATGGTAACACATGGGGCACGATAAAATGAGTTCGTTAAATTATATGGTAACACATGGGGCACGATAAAATGAGTTCGTTAAATTATATGGTAACACATGGGGCACGATATAATGAGTTCGTTAAATTATATGGTAACACATGGGGCACGATAAAATGAGTTCGTTAAATTATATGGTAACACATGGGGCACGATAAAATGAGTTCGTTAAATTATATGGTAACACATGGGGCACGATAAAATGAGTTCGTTATATTATATGGTAACACATGGGGCACGATAAAATGAGTTCGTTATATTGTATGGTAACACATGGGGCACGATATAATGAGTTCGTTAAATTATATGGTAACACATGGGGCACGATATAATGAGTTCGATAAAATATATTGTATGGTAACACATGGGGCGATACGATATAATGAGTTCGTTATATTGTATGGTAACACATGGGGCACGATAAAATGAGCTCGTTATATTGTATGGTAACACATGGGGCACGACATAATGAGTTCGTTAAATTATATGGTAACACATGGGGCACGATATAATGAGTTCGTTAAATTATATGGTAACACATGGGGCACGATAAAATGAGTTCGTTATATTATATGGTAACACATGGGGCACGATAAAATGAGTTCGTTATATTATATGGTAACACATGGGGCACGATAAAATGAGTTCGTTATATTGTATGGTAACACATGGGGCACGATAAAATGAGTTCGTTAAATTATATGGTAACACATGGGGCACGATAAAATGAGTTCGTTATATGGGGCACGATATATGGTAACACATGGGGCACGATAAAATGAGTTCGTTATATTGTATGGTAACACATGGGGCACGATAAAATGAGTTCGTTAAATTGTATGGTAACACATGGGGCACGATAAAATGAGTTCGTTATATTGTATGGTAACACATGGGGCACGATATAATGAGTTCGTTATATTGTATGGTAACACATGGGGCACGATATAATGAGTTCGTTATGTTGTATGGTAACACATGGGGCACGATAAAATGAGTTCGTTAAATTGTATGGTAACACATGGGGCACGATAAAATGAGTTCGTTATATTGTATGGTAACACATGGGGCACGATATAATGAGTTCGTTATATTGTATGGTAACACATGGGGCACGATAAAATGAGTTCGTTATATTGTATGGTAACACATGGGGCACGATAAAATGAGCTCGTTATATTGTATGGTAACACATGGGGCACGATATAATGAGTTCGTTAAATTATATGGTAACACATGGGGCACGATATAATGAGTTCGTTAAATTATATGGTAACACATGGGGCACGATATAATGAGTTCGTTAAATTATATGGTAACACATGGGGCACGATAAAATGAGTTCGTTAAATTATATGGTAACACATGGGGCACGATAAAATGAGTTCGTTAAATTATATGGTAACACATGGGGCACGATATAATGAGTTCGTTAAATTATATGGTAACACATGGGGCACGATAAAATGAGTTTGTTAAATTATATGGTAACACATGGGGCACGATAAAATGAGTTCGTTATATTATATGGTAACACATGGGGCACGATATAATGAGTTCGTTAAATTATATGGTAACACATGGGGCACGATATAATGAGTTCGTTAAATTATATGGTAACACATGGGGCACGATATAATGAGTTCGTTAAATTATATGGTAACACATGGGGCACGATAAAATGAGTTTGTTAAATTATATGGTAACACATGGGGCACGATAAAATGAGTTCGTTATATTGTATGGTAACACATGGGGCACGATATAATGAGTTCGTTAAATTATATGGTAACACATGGGGCACGATATAATGAGTTCGTTAAATTATATGGTAACACATGGGGCACGATAAAATGAGTTCGTTAAATTATATGGTAACACATGGGGCACGATAAAATGAGTTCGTTAAATTATATGGTAACACATGGGGCACGATAAAATGAGTTTGTTAAATTATATGGTAACACATGGGGCACGATAAAATGAGTTCGTTAAATTATATGGTAACACATGGGGCACGATATAATGAGTTCGTTAAATTATATGGTAACACATGGGGCACGATATAATGAGTTCGTTAAATTATATGGTAACACATGGGGCACGATAAAATGAGTTCGTTAAATTATATGGTAACACATGGGGCACGATAAAATGAGTTTGTTAAATTATATGGTAACACATGGGGCACGATAAAATGAGTTCGTTATATTGTATGGTAACACATGGGGCACGATAAAATAAGTTCGTTATATTATATGGTAACCCACACATTTATTTAAATTTCTTCACGGTTTCATCCTTTGTCCTTAGGGCTTTTCTATGGTTTTCTTATGTTTCTTCTTTTTTTTTTACGATACATCCAGTGACGTCTTTGTTTTTTACTAATGGTCACTTTCTTGACGAGCGACTACTTACCAGTTGCTTACATGTTTGATCACTGCAGCCAACACATTTGACCATTGGTGACTTTAATCAATCGATATAACTCATTTTAACTGAGTATATAACCCAGTATTTTATCTACAACACTACAAAGGACAATCATCACTGATGTAACATTAAGCATTCGAACAAAGTTTGTTTGGTATCCAGTCATGATATACTACCAGTTGAATTACGTATTTTGACATATCTTAAATCATCGAGTGCTATTTTACAATAACAACGCAGGTTATGTGTTATTTTAATACTGATTTTGAAGGTTTGATTTTAATTATGGTTTTAACGTGATTAAACGCTATCAGTTACGAGTCCTCGATTTCGGGTATGATTCGTTATACACGTCACACATCCTTATTTTTCTCGACATCAGTTATGAAGTGAACCATCGAGAGTTATAGAATAATATTGAGCATCAACAAATCTCAATTTTCATTTTCAGCTACGAATAGTTTGTTCTTCTCGAAATCACGCGTTAAAAACTCAATAAACATTTTTTTCTGGATATACGTTTCACGATTCATCATAAGATTATAAACTTATTACCAGAATCAAAAATGGTTTTCATACAAATATGATTATGCTTGATATGCCTCTGGATTCGAAATCTAATTATAGCCGCGGTTATTGAGGATTCCCTCTTGTTTGCGGTAATTTTATTTGTTTGTTTTAATTTAAGCACTAAGTCACACAATGGACTACCTTCCCACCGCTGGTATCTACACCAGGTTTCTAGCATTGTAAGTCTACAGACATGCCGCTGTGCCACTGGGAAGCTTCACAGAAATAGTATTGGCTGAAAGATTACCACAGATTTCTGTTTATTAGAAGTAGCAATCGGAGAATATCATAGTAATTATCATAGTAATTATCCGGCAGAAAATACAAAACATTTTGAAGAAATAAACTTTTATAACTAAAATAACATAGCAATAAGTACCAGCCATCTCAGTCAAGTAAATATAGTAAGATTCATCTTTCACTTGTAGATGTTATGAATCGGTTCTGAGTTAAACACATGTCACTGGTACTAGTAAGATTCATCTTTCAGCTACAGACTTGCCACTGCTGACAGTAAGAATACTTTCTCAGCTACAGACGTGTCACTTCTGTCAGTAAGATTCATCCTTCAGTTATAAATGTGTCACTTCTGTCAGTAAGATTTATTCTTCTACTATAAATGTGTCACTTCTGTCAGTAAGATTCATCCTTTTATTATAAATGTGTCACTTCTGTCAGTAAGATTCATCCTTCTATTATAAATGTGTCACTCCTGTCAGTAAGATTTATCCTTCTATTATAAATATGTTACTTCTGTCAGTAAGATTCATCCTTCAGCTATAAATGTGTCACTTCTGTCAGTAAGATTCATCCTTCAGCTATAAATGTTTCACTTCTGTCAGTAAGATTCATCCTTCAGTTATAAATGTGTCACTTCTGTCAGTAAGATTCATCCTTCAGTTATAAATGTGTCACTTCTGTCAGTAAGATTCATCCTTCAGTTATAAATGTGTCACTTCTGTCAGTAAGATTTATCCTTCTACTATAAATGTGTCACTTCTGTCAGTAAGATTCATCCTTTTATTATAAATGTGTCACTTCTGTCAGTAAGATTCATCCTTCAGTTATAAATGTGTCACTTCTGTCAGTAAGATTTATCCTTCTACTATAAATGTGTCACTTCTGTCAGTAAGATTCATCCTTTTATTATAAATGTGTCACTTCTGTCAGTAAGATTCATCCTTCTATTATAAATGTGTCACTCCTGTCAGTAAGATTTATCCTTCTATTATAAATATGTTACTTCTGTCAGTAAGATTCATCCTTCAGCTATAAATGTGTCACTTCTGTCAGTAAGATTCATCCTTCAGTTATAAATGTGTCACTTCTGTCAGTAAGATTCATCCTTCAGTTATAAATGTCACTTCTGTGTAAGATTCATCTTTCAGTTATAAATGTGTTCTGTCAGTAAGATTTATCCTTCTACTATAAATGTGTCACTTCTGTCAGTAAGATTCATCCTTTTATTATAAATGTGTCACTTCTGTCAGTAAGATTCATCCTTCAGTTATAAATGTGTCACTTCTGTCAGTAAGATTTATTCTTCTACTATAAATGTGTCACTTCTGTCAGTAAGATTCATCCTTTTATTATAAATGTGTCACTTCTGTCAGTAAGATTCATCCTTCTATTATAAATGTGTCACTTCTGTCAGTAAGATTTATCCTTCTATTATAAATGTGTCACTTCTGTCAGTAAGATTCATCCTTTTATTATAAATGTGTCACTTCTGTCAGTAAGATTCATCATTCAGTTATAAATGTCTCATTGTTATCAGGAAGATTTCATTTTTCAGTTACAGATATTTCAGTGCTATCAGGAAGAATCAACTTTCAGCTGAAAATTCGTGTCCCCGCTATGACACTTGAATATATTCGTTGTCAGAAAACTAAAATCTTTCGCTTTCTGTCACGCAGTAAAGTTTTCCATTTGCTTTTACTATGGTAATCAATAGAATATATAAAACTGCGTTACGATATATTAAAGTGTTTTTAGATATGAAAGCCATCAACCATAGCTGATGATAAGTTCCAGTGGAAGGAATTGTATCATAATTACATTTAGATATTGTTTAACCTTACATAGGTAATTTTATGTCACTAGAATTGATTGCTTCTGGAAAGAGTGTATAACATCTCGTTCCAACTGATCTCAAATATGTATTCTGATCAACGATTTAGAATTTTGAAGTAAAAAAATATCCTGTGTATTTAATGGCATTAAAAAACAGAGGAACATAGATCAACTTGGGTTACACCGACCATCTAGAGAGAGACCTGCAACAAGTCTTACCTTAACAATAATAGATACAATGTGATGTCTTAGAAAAAGCGATATCCAAATAAAATTAGTAGCAAGATACGTCTACATACCACAGACAACAGTACGCAATGTATTCAGAAATATTTCGGCTTAGAAAAGCGCCAGGATACACGTGCACACAAATTCCTTTTCGACGTATTTGTTCAATAGTTGCCTCAAACAGCTACAGCTTGATACAACTTTTCATACTAAAACATATTGGTCAAGTCGTCTAAGGACTTTTGTGCAAAAAACTGTTGAAATGTGCCTAGAAAACTGCTAATTTTGTACACTTCAGGAAGGTCTGCAGAGAAAAGGGGGGGTTTAGTGAAAACTTCAGGGTGTATCAGACAGACATTACCAGACGTAGTGACATGGTAAGGCTGTAAAATCATTATCATTTAACGTATATGAAAATAGAACAACAAATAAACATGTGTTAATCATAGCTTGCTGAAAGAAAACCGTTTTAAAACCGTATGTTATCAACTCTCGAACAACCATGATGATTTAGTGTTAACTTTATACAGGGTATGTCAAAATATACAGGACCCGGCATGGCCGCGGGCTAGAGCACTTAATTCGAAATCTGAGGGTCGTAGGTTCGAATTCCAGTTCTACAAAACATACTAGCCCTCTCAACCGGTGTATGTGGGGCGATATAATGTTACGGTCAATCCCACTATTTGTTGGTAAAAGAGCAGCTCAAGAGTTGGCGGTGGGCGGTGATGACTAGCTGTCTTTCACTAATACATTAAGAATGGCTAACGTAAATAACAATCGTGTAGCTTTATGTGAAATTCAAACTTTCTGTTATAATTCTAAATAAATGCGACACTCGTTAACATTAGCCAATTAAGATACGTAGACCAATTATAATTGCATTTTTACGCCTCGTGTTTTTAAAAGTATGAAAGATATGTTTAAAACGAGCTTAATGTAACAAAAGTTATAACACTTTTGTTGTATCATTAACAGAGAAGCGGACAATCTATCCGTTTTTAGGGGTTAATGAAAACTAAACAGTTATTCTCTATCACTCATTTGACAAGTATGAAAGTTTCTGAGGGTCCGAATCTCTTCACAATAAAAACTATATTCTACTATAAACGGAACATTTAGGAGAACATAAGTTACAGCTTCACGCCCTGGACAAGAAAGTAACAACACTTGGGATTGAAGAACAAATACATCGTTAAAACTTTGACAACTTGGAAACTAGTGAATGTGTTCTAACAAGTAACTTTGGTTTTAAAACTATTATTGTGTTCTAACACGTAACTTTGGTTTTAAAACTATTATTTCATACAGATAACAGCTGTTTTTAATCATGTAGTTGGTAGTTAAACTGTGTATCCATCAAGAACTAATAAAGCTCTTTTATGCTGTTGGAAGTTCGTGTATGGCAGGAACTACTTTGTTTACTGCGGCAGGTTATTAAATTGTAAGGCTGATAACAGGCAGTATTGATGTTCTCTGAAATCCGTGTATAGATTGTGTAGTAAATAGAAAGTTATGACGCTATACGATGCAAATTGACTGTGTAGCAGGTAATAGGTAAAAATGTAATGTTATTAAGTTGGTAGATAGACTGTTTAGAAAATGACAAGCAGGACGTTGTTTAATGTGGTTGACAGTTAGACAACGTAGAAGGTAACAGATACAGTGGAGCGCCGTTAAGCGGCAGTATTTGGGGGGGTCAACTTGCTTAACCGTGGCTTAACTGGTCCGCGGCTTAAACCTTTGTGACTGAAAAGCCGAAGTCGCCAACAGCTCCGCCGAGGAGCCTCATCCGGGCCATTGCGTGATCATTATATCGGATTATCGAATTAAAAATAATATTTTAATTATTGATCACTTTTTTCACGGATTTACCGCGGATTAACTTTAATGTATGGAGAGGTGTGATTCGGTAACAATGGCGGCCTCCATAAAGCTGACATACAGAGCAGATAAGGTAGATTAACGATCGATTTCTATTGTAATATATTTTATTTATTTCCCAAATTAAAGCAAATCCTTTTTAAATATCCCCTTGAAGTTATAAAGCTAGGATTAAATTCGTAAGCCGCGTTTTTACACGTTCTTAAATTAGCGGTGAGCCGCGATAATCCTCGCTCACATCGCTCACAAGACTTGCTACAGCGGCTTAAGTGATTTCGCGGTTTACTGGTCCGCGGCTTAATGGCGCTCCACTGTATTAACGTTGTTTAATGTGGTTGACAGTTAGACAACGTAGAAGGTAACACATATTAACGTTGTTTAATGTGGTTGACACTTAGACAACGTAGAAGGTAACACATATTAAGGTTGTTTAACAAATATAACAATAAACTGTGTGTCAGTTAACAGATAATTATGTTGTTTAATAAAGATGACAGTAAACTGTGTGTCAGTTAACATATAACAATGTTGTTTAATAAAGATGACAGTAAACTGTGTGTCAGTTAACATATAACAATGTTGTTTAATAAAGATGACAATAAACTGTGTGTGAGTTAACATATAACAATGTTGTTTAATAAAGATGACAATAAACTGTGTGTCAGTTAACATATATCAATGTTGTTTAATAAAGATGACAGTAAACTGCGTGTCAGTTAACAGATAATTATGTTGTTTAATAAAGATGACAATAAACTGTGTGTCAGTTAACAGATAATTATGTTGTTTAACAAAGCTAACAGTAGTCTGTGTATCAGTTAACAGATAATTATGTAGTTTAACAAAGCTAACAGTAGCCTGTGTATCAGTTAACAGATAATTATGTTGTTTAACAAAGCTAACAGTAGTCTGTGTATCAGTTAACAGATAATTATGTTGTTTAACAAAGCTAACAGTAGTCTGTGTATCAGTTAACAGATAATTATGTAGTTTAACAAAGCTAACAGTAGTCTGTGTATCAGTTAACAGATAATTATGTTGTTTAATAAAGATGACAATAAACTGTGTGTCAGGTAACAGATAATTATGTTGTTTAACAAAGCTAACAGTAGTCTGTGTATCAGTTAACAGATAATTATGTAGTTTAACAAAGCTAACAGTAGTCTGTGTGTCAGTTAACAGATAATTATGTAGTTTAACAAAGCTAACAGTAGTCTGTGTATCAGTTAACAGATAATTATGCTGTTTAACAAAGCTAACAGTAGTCTGTGTATCAGTTAACAGATAATTATGTAGTTTAACAAAGCTAACAGTAGTCTGTGTATCAGTTAACAGATAATTATGTTGTTTAACAAAGCTAACAGTAGTCTGTGTGTCAGTTAACAGATAATTATGTTGTTTAACAAAGCTAACAGTAGTCTGTGTATCAGTTAACAGATAATTATGTAGTTTAACAAAACTAACAGTAGTCTGTGTATCAGTTAACAGATAATTATGTTGTTTAACAAAGCTAACAGTAGTCTGTGTATCAGTTAACAGATAATTATGTAGTTTAACAAAGCTAACAGTAGTCTGTGTATCAGTTAACAGATAATTATGTAGTTTAACAAAGCTAACAGTAGTCTGTGTATCAGTTAACAGATAATTATGTTGTTTAACAAAGCTAACAGTAGTCTGTGTGTCAGTTAACAGATAATTATGTTGTTTAACAAAGCTAACAGTAGTCTGTGTATTTAGGTAACAGATAATTATGTTGTTTAACAAAGCTAACAGTAGTCTGTGTATCAGTTAACAGATAATTATGTAGTTTAACAAAGCTAACAGTAGTCTGTGTATCAGTTAACAGATAATTATGTAGTTTAACAAAGCTAACAGTAGTCTGTGTATCAGTTAACAGATAATTATGTTGTTTAACAAAGCTAACAGTAGTCTGTGTGTCAGTTAACAGATAATTATGTTGTTTAACAAAGCTAACAGTAGTCTGTGTATTTAGGTAACAGATAATTATGTTGTTTAACAAAGCTAACAGTAGTCTGTGTATCAGTTAACAGATAATTATGTTGTTTAACAAAGCTAACAGTAGTCTGTGTATCAGTTAACAGATAATTATGTAGTTTAACAAAGCTAACAGTAGTCTGTGTATCAGTTAACAGATAATTATGTAGTTTAACAAAGCTAACAGTAGTCTGTGTATCAGTTAACAGATAATTATGTTGTTTAACAAAGCTAACAGTAGTCTGTGTGTCAGTTAACAGATAATTATGTTGTTTAACAAAGCTAACAGTAGTCTGTGTATTTAGGTAACAGATAACAATGTAGTTTAACAAAGCTAACAGTAGTCTGTGTATTTAGGTAACAGATAACAATGTAGTTTAACAAAGCTAACAGTAGTCTGTGTATTTAGGTAATCATAACAGTTTTATATATTACGATAAATACTTTCCACTGAGTTTAATTTGTTATAAAAAGTCTCCATATATCAACATTAGTATTGTAGGTAGAGAGCCAGTTAAAGATCCCCGAGTCTGATACTTTAACTTTTACTACTCCTATAAATACATATATATTTGGAAAATATTATAATAACGATCACATTTTAGATTATTATAGTAAATATTTGTAATGACTTCATTGATTAGATCGAACTATTCATTTTCACCAGATTTACTGTATTGATTGATTTGTGACTTGTTTCGTTCATCAGTTTTTTTAAAACCCTGTGTAGTGCGACTGTCAATACGAAGAGCTGTTACCATGACATCGTAGTCGGTATCCAGGGAACAGTACTTTGAACTAACCGATAAATTATATACGGATTTCCTAAGTCGTGAAAGTTTTTATTATATTGTAATAACCACAAGTGTTGGATTCTCTATTTGGTATAGACGTTGAAAAGATAGAGAAATACACTGATATGTTTATAAGTAATAATGTTGTTTAATGTAGTCAGTAGGAACCGTGTAGCAGGTGATAAGTAATAATGTTGTTTAATGTAGTCAGTAGGAACCGTGTAGCAGGTGATAAGTAATAATGTTGTTTAATGTAGTCAGTAGGAACCGTGTAGCAGGTGATAAGTAATAATGTTGTTTAATGTAGTCAGTAGGAACCGTGTAGCAGGTGATAAGTAATAATGTTGTTTAATGTAGTCAGTAGGAACCGTGTAGCAGGTAACAAGTAATAATGTTGTTTAATGTAGTCAGTAGGAACCGTGTAGCAAGTAACAAGTAATAATGTTGTTTAATGTAGTCAGCAGGAACCGTGTAGCAGGTGATAAGTAATAATGTTGTTTAATGTAGTCAGTAGGAACCGTGTAGCAGATAACAAGTAATAATGTTGTTTAATGTAGTCAGCAGGAACAGCAGGTGATAAGCATGTTGTTTAATGTAGTCAGTAGGAACCGTGTAAGATAACAAGTAATAATGTTGTTTAATGTAGTCAGTGTAGCAGACAAGATACCGTTGTTTAAGTCAGGTAAGGTAACAAGTAATAATGTTGTTTAATGTAGTCAGCAGGAACCGTGTAGCAGGTGATAAGTAATAATGTTGTTTAATGTAGTCAGTAGGAACCGTGTAGCAGGTAACAAGTAATAATGTTGTTTAATGTAGTCAGTAGGAACCGTGTAGCAGGTAACAAGTAATAATGTTGTTTAATGTAGTCACCAGGAGACCGTGTAGCAGGTAACAAGTAATAATGTTGTTTAATGTAGTCAGTAGGAACCGTGTAGCAAGTAACAAGTAATAATGTTGTTTAATGTAGTCAGTAGGAACCGTGTAGCAAGTAACAAGTAATAATGTTGTTTAATGTAGTCAGTAGGAACCGTGTAGCAGGTAACAAGTAATAATGTTGTTTAATGTAGTCAGTAGGAACCGTGTAGCAAGTAACAAGTAATAATGTTGTTTAATGTAGTCAGTAGGAACCGTGTAGCAAGCAACAAGTAATAATGTTGTTTAATGTAGTCAGTAGGAACCGTGTAGCAGGTAACAAGTAATAATGTTGTTTAATGTAGTCAGCAGGAACCGTGTAGCAGGTGATAAGTAATAATGTTGTTTAATGTAGTCAGTAGGAACCGTGTAGCAGGTAACAAGTAATAATGTTGTTTAATGTAGTCAGTAGGAACCGTGTAGCAAGTAACAAGTAATAATGTTGTTTAATGTAGTCAGCAGGAGACCGTGTAGCAGGTAACAAGTAATAATGTTGTTTAATGTAGTCAGTAGGAACCGTGTAGCAGGTGATAAGTAATAATGTTGTTTAATGTATTCAGTAGGAACCGTGTAGCAGGTAACAAGTAATAATGTTGTTTAATGTAGTCAGTAGGAACCGTGTAGCAGGTAACAAGTAATAATGTTGTTTAATGTAGTCAGTAGGAACCGTGTAGCAAGTAACAAGTAATAATGTTGTTTAATGTATCAGTAGGAACCGTGTAGCAGGTGATAAGTAATAATGTTGTTTAATGTAGTCAGTAGGAACCGTGTAGCATTCATGGTACGATGTGAATGTGTCGATACAATAATTCCTCATAGGTTTACCCACCATTACTGATGGATATAACATGAACGAAACATATTTTTTTTAGTGTAAGTGTCGTGGGGCAAAAATTTTCATCTGAGTTAAACAGCTACTTGGAATGAACCGAATCCTAACTGATATATTTTATTGTTGTTTAAATGTTTGTACTGACAGGTTATTCTTGTTTAAATGTTGCTACTGACAGTGTATTCTGGTTTAAATGTTTCTACTGATACAGGTTATTCTTGTTTAAATGTTTTTACTGATACAGGTTATTCTTGTTTAAATGTTGCTACTGACAGTGTATTCTGGTTTAAGTGTTTCTACTGATACAGGTTATTCTTGTTTAAATGTTTTTACTGATACAGGTTATTCTTGTTTAAATGTTTCAACTGACATGTTATTCTGTTTAAATGCTTCTACTGACAGGTTATTCTTGTTTAAATGTTTCTACTGAAACATGTTATTCTTGTTTAAATGTTTCTACTGAAACATGTTATTCTTGTTTAAATGTTTCTACTGATACAGGTTATTGCTGTTTGAATGTTTCTACTGAAACAGGTTATTCTTGTTTAAATGTTTCTACTGATACATGTTATTCTTGTTTAAATGTTTCTACTGATACAGGTTATTTCTGTTTGAATGTTTCTACTGATACAGGTTATTCTTGTTTGAATGTTTCTACTGAAACAGGTTATTCTTGTTTAAATGTTTCTACTGAAACATGTTATTCTTGTTTAAATGTTTCTACTGAAACATGTTATTCTTGTTTAAATGTTTCTACTGATACAGGTTATTGCTGTTTGAATGTTTCTACTGATACAGGTTATTCTTGTTTAAATGTTTCTACTGAAACATGTTATTCTTGTTTAAATGTTTCTACTGATACAGGTTATTGCTGTTTGAATGTTTCTACTGATACAGGTTATTGCTGTTTGAATGTTTCTACTGAAACAGGTTATTCTTGTTTAAATGTTTCTACTGAAACATGTTATTCTTGTTTAAATGTTTCTACTGAAACATGTTATTCTTGTTTAAATGTTTCTACTGATACAGGTTATTTCTGTTTGAATGTTTCTACTGATACAGGTTATTCTTGTTTGAATGTTTCTACTGAAACAGGTTATTCTTCTTTAAATGTTTCTACTGAAACATGTTATTCTTGTTTAAATGTTTCTACTGAAACATGTTATTCTTGTTTAAATGTTTCTACTGATACAGGTTATTGCTGTTTGAATGTTTCTACTGATACAGGTTATTGCTGTTTGAATGTTTCTACTGAAACATGATATTCTTGTTTGAATGTTTCTACTGAAACAGGTTATTCTTGTTTAAATGTTTCTTCTGATACAGGTTATTCTTGTTTAAATGTTTCTACTGATACAGGTTATTCTTGTTTAAATGTTTCTACTGAAACAGGTTATTCTTGTTTGAATGTTTCTACTGAAACATGTTATTCTTGTTTGAATGTTTCTACTGAAACAGGTTATTCTTGTTTAAATGTTTCTACTGAAACAGGTTATTCTTGTTTAAATGTTTCTACTGAAACAGGTTATTCTTGTTTAAATGTTTCTACTGATACAGGTTATTCTTGTTTGAATGTTTCTGCTGTTTTTATTATATTTTTGTCGCAACTGGACAAGCTGTTAGTAAGAGAGAAAAATTATTATTATGAATTACGCTCTACGTCTATAGATTTCATATATACACGTTTTGAGCTTTGATGCAGGAGGATTCTTCATTGCTTTATGTTGATGACCGTGAATACACGAGGAAGTAGATTATATGTGCAACAGTAGATTCGGTGACAGAGTTTTCAGGTAAAATAACATTAGTTTTGAAGTAGGTGTTAAAACATTACCCACAGTGAATATTATATAAAATCGTTTTACGTTTCTTTAAAGTTTTCTTAACGAAAATGATTGTGTGTGATCTCACCTGTAATTTCAATACGAATGCTAAAACATGTATGTGTGTGTTATAAACTTGATATGATGGAAATATAACAAGTTTTGCAAGATATGCCGTGTCTACTGACTGACGTTATCAGTAGATAAACAAACAAGTGCGAATGTGAAACAAGTCTTACTTTGTTTACTACGCTCGAACAAATCAAGTATCAATATTCTAATTTTTATTTCGAGTTTGTACGCCTATGGATGATGATTGTTCTGCTATGGAAATGACACGATCGCGTGTAAACTGCGAATCCTAGAAGAATATTAAAGTGGGACATTGTTCTCTCTGGGCAATAGTCGAAAATAACCAATTAGTAACGTTTAGAGCGGAAGAAAGATATTAACAAGACAGGAGATGTAAAGGAAGAAAATATTGGGAGGAAAACAAAGGATTTGTAAAGTAAGAGGTTTAATAACTCAGAACCATACGTATTGTTGGCAGCTAACAAAACTAGGTACCGAAAACTAACAATGTTACGTATTGTTGGCAGCTAACAAAATCAGGTACCGATAACTAACAATGTTACGTATTGTTGGCAGCTAACAAAACTAGGTACCGAAAACTAACAATGTTACGTATTGTTGGCAGCTAACAAAATCAGGTACCGATAACTAACAATGTTACTTATTGTTGGTAGCCAACAAAACTAGGTACCGATAACTAACAATGTTACTTATTGTTGGTAGCCAACAAAACTAGGTACCGATAACTAACAATGTTACTCATTGTTGGTAGCCAACAAAACTAGGTACTGATAACTAACAATGTTACTTATTGTTGGCAGCTAACAGAACTAGGTACCGATAACTAACAATGTTACTTATTGTTGGCAGCTAACAAAACTAGGTACCGATAACTAACAATGTTACGTATTGTTGGCAGCTAACAAAATCAGGTACCGATAACTAACAATGTTACTTATTGTTGGTAGCCAACAAAACTAGGTACCGATAACTAACAATGTTACTTATTGTTGGTAGCCAACAAAACTAGGTACCGATAACTAACAATGTTACTCATTGTTGGTAGCCAACAAAACTAGGTACTGATAAATAACAATGTTACTTATTGTTGCCAGCTAACAAAACTAGGTACCGATAACTAACAATGTTACGTATTGTTGGCAGCTAACAAAACTAGGTACCGATAACTAACAATGTTACTTATTGTTGGCAGCTAACAAAACTAGGTACCGATAACTAACAATGTTACGTATTGTTGGCAGCTAACAAAACTAGGTACCGATAACTAACAATGTTACTTATTGTTGGCAGCTAACAAAACTAGGTACCGATAACTAACAATGTTACTTATTGTTGGCAGCTAACAAAACTAGGTACCGATAATTAACAATGTTACTTATTGTTGGCCGCTAACAAAACTAGGTACTGATAACTAACAATGTTACTTATTGTTGGCAGCTAACAAAACTAGGTACCGATAACTAACAATGTTACTCATTGTTGGTAGCCAACAAAACTAGGTAGTGATAACTAACAATGTTACTTATTGTTGGTAGCCAACAAAACTAGGTACCGATAAGTAACAATGTTACTCATTGTTGGTAGCCAACAAAACTAGGTAGTGATAACTAACAATGTTACTTATTGTTGGTAGCCAACAAAACTAGGTACTGATAACTAACAATGTTACGTATTGTTGGTAGCCAACAAAACTAGGTACCGATAAGTAACAATGTTACTTATTGTTGGTAGCCAACAAAACTAGGTACCGATAACTAACAATGTTATTTATTGTTGGCAGCTAACAAAACTAGGTATCGATAACTAACAATGTTACTTATTGTTGGCAGCTAACAAAACTAGGTACCGATAACTAACAATGTTACGTATTGTTGGCAGCTAACAAAACTAGGTACCGATAACTAACAATGCTACGTATTGTTGGCAGCTAACAAAACTAGGTACCGATAACTAACAATGTTACTTATTGTTGGCAGCTAACAAAACTAGGTACCGATAACTAACAATGTTACTTATTGTTGGCAGCTAACAAAACTAGGTACCGATAACTAACAACGTTACTTATTGTTGGCAGCTAACAAAACTAGGTACCGATAACTAACAATGTTACTTATTGTTGGCAGCTAACAAAACTAGGTACTGATAACTAACAATGTTACTTATTGTTGGCAGCTAACAAAACTAGGTACCGATAACTAACAATGTTACTTATTGTTGGCAGCCAACAAAACTAGGTACAGATAACTAACAATGTTACTTATTGTTGGTAGCCAACAAAACTAGGAACTGGTAACTAACAATGTTACTTATTGTTGGTAGCTAACAAAACTAGGTACCGATAACTAATAATATTAATTATTGTTGGCAGCTAACAAAACTAGGTACTGATAACTAACAATGTTACTTATTGTTGGCAGCTAACAAAAATAGGTACTGATAACTAACAATGTTACTTATTGTTGGCAGCTAACAAAACTAGGTACCGATAACTAACAATGTTACTTATTGTTGGCAGCTAACAAAACTAGGTACCGATAACTAACAATGTTACTTATTGTTGGCAGCTAACAAAACTAGGTATTGATAACTAACAATGTTACTTATTGTTGGCAGCCAACAAAACTAGGTACTGATAACTAACAATGTTACTTATTGTTGGTAGCCAACAAAACTAGGTACCGATAACTAACAATGTTACTTATTGTTGGTAGCCAACAAAACTAGGTACCGATAACTAACAATGTTACTTATTGTTGGCAGCTAACAAAACTAGGTATCGATAACTAACAATGTTACTTATTGTTGGCAGCTAACAAAACTAGGTACCGATAACTAACAATGTTACCTATTGTTGGCAGCTAACAAAACTAGGTACCGATAACTAACAATGTTACGTATTGCTGGCAGCTAACAAAACTAGGTACCGATAACTAACAATGTTACTTATTGTTGGCAGCTAACAAAACTAGGTACCGATAACTAACAATGTTACTTATTGTTGGCAACTAACAAAACTAGGTACCGATAACTAACAATGTCACTTATTGTTGGCAGCTAACAAAACTTCGTACCGATAACTAACAATGTTACGAATTGCTGGCAGCTAACAAAACTAGGTACCGATAACTAACAATGTTACTTATTGCTGGCAGCTAACAATACTAGGTACGGATAACTAACAATGTTACTTATTGTTGGCAGCTAACAAAACTAGGTTCGGATAACTAACAATGTTACTTATTGTTGTCAGCTAACAAAACTAGGTACCGATAACTAACAATGTTACTTATTGTTGGCAGCTAACAAAACTAGGTACCGATAACTAACAATGTTACTTATTGTTGGCAGCTAACAAAACTAGGTACGGATAACTAACAATGTTACGTATTGTTGGCAGCTAACAAAACAAGGTACCGATAACTAACAATGTTACGTATTGTTGGCAGCTAACAAAACTAGGTACCGATAACTAACAATGTTACTTATTGTTGGCAGCTAACAAAACTAGGTACTGATAACTAACAATGTTACGTATTGTTGGCAGCTAACAAAACTAGGTACTGATAACTAACAATGTTACGTATTGTTGGCAGCTAACAAAACTAGGTACCGATAACTATCAATGTTACTTATTGTTGGCAGCTAACAAAACTAGGTACCGATAACTAACAATGTTACTTATTGTTGGCAGCCAACAAAACTAGGTACTGATAACTAACAATGTTACTTATTGTTGGTAGCCAACAAAACTAGGTAGTGATAACTAACAATGTTACTTATTGTTGGTAGCTAACAAAACTAGTTACCGATAACTAACAATGTTACTTATTGTTGGTAGCCAACAAAACTAGGTACTGATAACTAACAATGTTACGTATTGTTGGTAGCCAACAAAAGTAGGTACCGATAAGTAACAATGTTACTTATTGTTGGTAGCCAACAAAACTAGGTACTGATAACTAACCATGTTACGTATTGTTGGTAGCCAACAAAACTAGGTAGTGATAACTAACAACGTTACTTATTGTTGGTAGCCAACAAAACTAGGTACTGATAACTAACCATGTTACGTATTGTTGGTAGCCAACAAAACTAGGTAGTGATAACTAACAATGTTACTTATTGTTGGTAGCCAACAAAACTAGGTACTGATAACTAACAATGTTACTTATTGTTGGCAGCTAACAAAACTAGGTACCGATAACTAACAATGTTACCTATTGTTGGCAGCTAACAAAACTAGGTACCGATAACTAACAATGTTACGTATTGCTGGCAGCTAACAAAACTTGGTACCGATAACTAACAATGTTACTTATTGTTGGCAGCTAACAAAACTAGGTACCGATAACTTACAATGCTACTTATTGTTTACAGATAATAAAACTAGGAACTGATAACTAACAATGTTACTTATTGTTTACAGATAATAAAACTCGGAACTGATAACTAACAATGTTACTTATTGTTTACAGATAATAAAACTAGGAACTGATAACTTACAAAGTTACTTATTGTTTACAGATAACAAAACTAGGAACTGATAACCAATAATGCTACTTATTGTTTACAGATAATAAAACTAGGAACTGATAACTTACAAAGTTACTTATTGTTTACAGATAATAAAACTAGGAACTGATAACTTACAAAGTTACTTATTGTTTACAGGTAATAAAACTAGGAACTGATAACTTACAAAGTTACTTATTGTTTACAGATAATAAAACTAGGAACTGATAACCAATAATGCTACTTATTGTTTACAGATAATAAAACTAGGAACTGATAACTTACAAAGTTACTTATTGTTTACAGATAATAAAACTATGAACTGATAACTTACAAAGCTACTTATTGTCTACAGATAATAAAACTAGGAACTGATAACTAACAACGCTTCTTGTTGTTTACAGATAATAAAACTAGGAACTGATAACTAACAACGCTTCTTGTTGTTTACAGATAATAAAAGTAGGAACTGATAACTTACAAAGCTACTTATTGTTTACAGATAATAAAACTATGAACTGATAACTTACAAAGCTACTTATTGTTTACAGATAATAAAATTGGGAACTGATAACTTACAAAGCTACTTATTGTTTACAGATAATAAAAGAAGGAACTGATAACTTACACTGCTCTTTATTGTTGACTGGTGACAAAACCAGATATTCGATCTTGCGAATTGTCCTAAAACTCTTTTATATGGATGCCTCACCCTCTGTCTTTGGGGTTATATCGCTAAAGGTCGGATTTTGACATGTGTTGTGTAGATTTGTGGTAATTAAGAAACAAATAAATTATATGCAATTTAATGCTGCTATTACAGATGATATGTGTTCGACATGGCCACGTGGTTAAGGTACTCGACTCGTAATGTGAGGTTCGCGGGTTCGAATTCCTGTCGCACCAAACATGATTGCCCATTCAGCGTGAGGGCGTTATAATATGATGTTCAATCCAACTATTCGTTGGTAAAAGAGAAGCTCAAGAGTTGGCGGTGGGTGGTGATGACTAACTGCCTTCCCTCTAGTCTTACACTACTAAATTAGGGACGGCTAGCGCAAATAAGACTCGTGTAGCTTTGCGCGTAATTCAAAACAAACGGAACCAGCTCATATGTTGCTACTGGAAGTGTCCCTGCAATACCAAACGGTCAGAGTGTCTGGACTACGAATCGAGGGATTTATAGTACATGTCGTGGTGGGGACAACAATAATTAGTATTTTAGAACAGTGGGTGCACTATAAGAGTAGCGTTAATTCCAACAATTTTGATGAAACAATAGCCACCCAAACGTTACCGATGGGTGTTCTTGACTTTCTGTTTTGTTTTCTTAAGCCTAGCCTATTAGTTGAAGATTAGGGACGGTTAAAGTAACTACGCCTTAGGTAATTATGAGAGAATAGTCTAAGGAAAAGAAGAAAACAAACAATAACATGTATGTTTACCCGCAGCACAAAAGTGTGACATCATAAAGCTAGATACTAGACATGAGAATAAATTCAGTAATTAAATAATGGTCCGACATGGCCACGTGGTTAAGGCACTCGACTTGTAATCCGAGGGTTGCGGGTTCGAATCCCCGTCACACCAAACATGCTCGCCCTTTCAACCATGGGGGCGTTATAATGTGACGGTCAACCTCACCATTCTTTGGTAAATGAGTAGCCCAAGAGTTGGCGGTGGGTGGTGATTACTAGCTGCCTTCCCTAGTGTTACACCGCTGAATTAGGGACCACTTGGTCTGGAAAGGTAGTGATGTTGTTGACCATATTTTACGATAAAACCTAAATTTATCGTAGATTTAACATAAATACAATAAAGTGATATAGAACATGAATATGTTATACTAAACTGTATGTTACAGTAACTTAAGTTTTTCGTTTGCAACCGTGATTCAATAATTAGTTTGCAGCTGTTTGTCAGACACGCTCAAAACTCAAATATAACAAAACTATCCTCTACAGAGACGTGTGCATCACATTTAGTAAATATCCAATCAAACTCACTTTACATGTGAAATTTTAATAACAATAATATTTTCGTATTCACTTATTCAAAATGTTTAATAATTCAGAGGCAACTTTGGTTTAAATTACACGCAAAGCTACACGAGAGTTACCTGCTCTAGCCGTGCCTAATTTGGCAGTGTAATACTAGACGGAATGCAGCTAGTCATCACAAACTACTGCCTACTGTTGGGCGGCTCTTTTACCAACGAATAGTGAGATTGATCGTCACATTATAACGTCCCCACGGCTGAAAGGGCGAATGTGTTCGGTGAATGGGAATCGAACACGCGACTCTCAGCTTGCGAGACGAGCGTCCTAATCACCAAATGACGTTCACGAGAAGGTAAAGTATGGCAGTAACTGATGTATATTCGTTAAACAACAGTTAACAGTGAAACTTTAAATATTATTCAATTTAATTATTATTGACAAAAATATTACATTTCTCTTCCAATGTCAAAATTATTAAAACAATTTTTTTATATATCTCTATCCCCTCTTCCCCTAATAGCACAAACGCCTGGAAAGCAATCGCTCTCTACTTTAGATGCGTTTAGAGCGAGTGGACGGTAGCAGTGACGCATTAATTTTTTTTGCTATAGGTAATCGACTTTTAATGAATCTAAAATTATATCAAATATTACATATAAATGGTATGATAGGTTAGTTCTGGGAAATGAAGATTTAGAATTTGTAAATGTGAATTTCGATGCTGTTTTTACAGTGTCGTCTGGGTAGTGGCGACACCTGTCTGAGAATACCCGTCATTACATTTGCTTCTGGAAAGTTTCACTAGATTTATACCAGATTAAATAATAGTTTTTTTATTTTAAAATCAACATTAACTTCTGGTTTTCTTTAAATTAAAATGTTTTTGACTGTTCACAAACGAATCTTCATCAAACTATATCAGACTCCGTTCGGTGACTGTGTGTGTGTGTTTTTTTTTCTTATAGCAAAAGCCACATTGGGCTATCTGCTGACTCCACCGACGGAAATCGAACCCTGATTTTAGCGTTGTAAATCCAGAGACTTACCGTCGTACCAGATGGGGACCTGTGGTGTGATGACGGTTTACAAGAACTATAGAATTGTGCACAAATTACAAGTCATGAGTTGCATGTACACGTAGGAATAACGTGTGGTTAAATAACTAGATGACTCGTATAACATGCTGGTTCATTAACTTACATTCAATCAAACACGAGTCTTTCCTTCCACTCTACCCTTCCAGTGGCATATTGTTATTTCTACGGGCTTACAACACTAGAAACTAGGTTTCTATACCCTTGATGGGCAGAGCACAGATAGCCCATTGTATAGCTTTGTGCAAACAAAAACATAAGTCTTGAATAGCATTTTATCACAGTTTACTTACTTACTCGAATACTTCAATGCTCTGTAAGACGTTAGGCTTAAGACAAACAAAGAAACAAACAAAAACACAATTGTTCTTTGGTGGACGCGTGCATCTCTCCGAAACGCTTGTATTAACAATATTAACATATTATATTAACACAATGGAATTTTGAAAACGTGTAGGATAAAGTTAAGAACAATAAAACTGCTGCACGTGCTGCTCAGCGTAAGAGCACGTGATTTAGATCAGAGTGTAAAACGTCATCGAACCACAATACACTCGAGACGTTTTTTTAAAAATAAGAAATAGCTTATACTGACCTTTAAACTCTGTGGACAAAGTGCGTTGAGTGGATTCTTCATGAAGTCGTGTTATGACAGATTACCTTGTTACTAAGGTATGAAGTAGAAATACGGACGTAACTCGTCAGACGAGATGTCTCCTGAACTTTATTGTCTGAATTCGTGTTTGAACAGATATACCGGCTTAGTTCGCGAGGCCACTTTACCCTGGCACCAAGAGCCTCGCAGGTAAGTGTTGATAAGTTACCATGACGACCATCTACTACTCTGCCCACCAGCGTCGAGGTGGGAGAATAAATGACGCAAATAAATGAACTCTCAGTCCCAAAGAAAGATTCGGAGATGACGAACAAAGTTTATAAATTTCACTGAAAACTACGTAGGAAATTTTACTTTTCTGTACGAGTTAATAGTGTTAAAAGATTCTTTAAAATCGGAACCGTCTGGCTTAGCAGATGTTTGTTTGTTTGTTTTGAATTTCGCGGAAAGCTACACGAGAGCTATCTGCGCAAGCCATCCCTAAGTTAGCAGTGCAAGACTAGAGGGAAGGCAGCTAGTCATCACCACCAGCCGCCAACTCTTGTGCTACTCTTTTATCAACTAATAGTGGGATTGACCATCACATTATAACGCCCTCACGGCTGGGAGGGCGAGCATGTTTGGTGCGACCGGGATTCGAACCCGTGACCTTTGGATTACGAGTCGAACGCCTTAACCACCTGGCCATGCCGGGGCCTGCTTAATAGATGAAGTATAAGCAACGATGGATCTTTGTAACAATTTCGGTTTGTTTGTGGCAACAGAATAAAATTCGTCAAAACTTAAAAACAGAAACATCAATTGATGTATTTTGTTTTAAAGACGGCCAAACATCAATTGATGTATTTTGTTTTAAAGACGGCCATGATAACTACTTCTCGTAGTTTTCATCAGTGTTAAGGTTAATAAAATTTCATGTCAAGGTGAAAAAAATCGATGAAAAATTACTCTGTCAACAGTTTGACCTTTTACCTGGAAAGATATATTGTTACCTTTCACCTCTACAAATTCATTGTTAACTTTCATCCGTTAATGTGTCTTGTTAGCTTTTACCCATAAATATACGTTGCTAACTTTCATCTCTAACGATTCATCGTTCAGTTTCATATTTACATATATATTGCTAACGTTCACCTGTTAATATACCTTGTTAGCTTTCACCCGTTAAAATACATCGTTAAATTCACCCCTCAAGATACGCTGCTAAGTTATATTTCCAAAGATACATTGTTAACTGTTATCTCTAAAGAGTATTATTAACTTCTACCTTTTACAATATCTTGTTAGTTTTCCTCAGTTAAAATGCATTGTTGAGTGTTATCCCTAAAAATATATTTTTAACGTCCCTCCCCAAACATTCATATGTAACTTTCAATTCTATACGTAAATTAACTCTAATTCGGTTAAAATGAAGAAATAGAAACAAAACATGCATGGCCAAGTGGATTAAGGCGTTAGACACCTACTCTGAGGGTGACAGGTTCGATTCGCTGTCGCGCCAAATATGCTCGCCCTTTCAGCCATGGGGGTGTGACGGTCAACCCCACTATTTATTGGTAACAGAGTAGCCCAAGAGTTGGTAGTGGGTGAAGATTACTAGCTGCCTTCCCTCTCGTCTTACATTGCTAAATTAGGGACGGCTAACGCAGATAGCCCTTATGTAGCTTTGCGCGAAACTGAAAAAAAAACAACTCTAATGATTAGCATAAATTTTCAAAAAATAAATTTATGTGTTGTGTTTGAAGTTTAGATGTTTTAAAATTGTAATAGATTTTTAATTTATTTCACCTAAAGTTATAACCGTGTAGTATTTAAGACTAGAAAATATTAACTGTTATTGTGTAGCTTTGCGCGAAATTAAAACAAAGCGTATCATACAGCAAAAGAAAGCAGATCAAAACCTATCGTATTTTATCAGAAACTTATTTTTAATGCTGTTTTCAATAACATAAGGACATATTGTGTAGCCATCTAGTGTTGAAAAGATAAAGACGCGTGCATCACTAATTTCCATTGCAACTTGGAGTCAAGAAGCAAGTGCAGCGGAAATTAAAGATGCGTGTGTCTTTACTTTTCAACACTAGATGGCTGCACAATATGTCATTATGTTATCGAAAAGTAATGACGCATGCGTCTCTAATTTCCCTCGTACTGGCTTGACTTTCAGTTGCACAGCGGTGTGTATACGGACTTACAAAGCTAGAATCTGGGTTTCAATAGCTGTGGTGGGCAGAGCACAGATAGCCCATGAAACATAACATTACACTTGCCTGTGACGCTACGTTTTGTGCCTTTCGTTTGAAACGAATCATAAACACAAATATTTCGTTTATTATACTTATTTTAATGTAATAAACATGGTGGTAGGTCATGTGTTGGCTAGTGTTTAAGGTGAATAAAAAACTAGGTTTAAATAAAACTCTGTTTAGGAATTAACCCAAAAAGAAAACTTTCCTGACTCGCAGAATAGGAATGAAGTGCATCATTACAGGCTCTCGTTTGCTGTTCATTATTAAGCCTACTTATAGTACAAAAATGTAACGTTGTGTTGCAGAGTTAAAGAAAGTTTCACGTTTTTCGGGATGAACATCTGTTATTGGTTAAGAATGATTATATCATATACTGTATTTGTCATATGGCAATGGTATTAGGCTTATGAAGATCCTTTATTTGGTTCATAGCCGGATAACTATACAAGGAACATCCTAGAGCTGCTACAAGTACCTCAAGGTATTATGAAGTGCAATGTTAAAATGATCAAAGTTTGACTTTTTACTTTCTAGCGCACCTGGATTTCAGCTGATGTGAGCATTTATAAACACCATTGGCTCTTTCCAAACACTTGTGTTATTTATTTTTTGAAGACTGTTAGTTCAAAATTAGGGACAACAGTTTCAGTAGTTTTCGAAAAACTCAGAAACAAACAACCACAAAAAAACAACAAGAAACAAAGGAAGTGTTTATCGTTGGTAAAGAATGTCATATTCAAAGCCTATTTACAGAAAACTTGTAACTAGAAGTCTCTGGAACAGAATCCAACCATGAACCGAAACGTCCAACAGAGTTAAGACTGTTGGTTTTGTAGCAATTATTATATAAAGAACTAGTAACAAGAAATCTCCACAACAACAACAACAAAATTCATGAACCGAAACGTCCAACAGAGTTAAGGCTGTTGGTCACATGTTATATTTTGTTTGTTTCAACATTTTCTCGAAAATACAAATTAATATTAAACTTTTCACAACGATACAAATGTTTTTGAGAGTCAATATTTCATACTATGTGTGAGTACTGACAACACCAAGTACTATGTGTGAGTACTGACAACACTAAGTACTATGTTTGAGTACTGACAACACCAAGTACTATGCATGAATACTGACAACACCAAGTGCTATGTGTGAGTACTGACAACACCAGGTACTATGTTTGAGTACTGACAACACCAGGTACCATGTTTGAGTACTGACAACACCAGGTGCTATGTATGAATACTAACAACACCAAGTGCTATGTGTGAGTACTGACAACACCAAGTGCTATGTGTGAATACTGACAACACCAAGTGCTATGTGTGAGTACTGACAATTCCAAGTGCTATGTGTGAGTACTGACAACACCAAATACTATGTGTGAGTACTGACAACACCAAATACTATGTGTGAGTACTGGCAACACCAAGTGTTATGTGTGAGTACTGGCAACACCAGGTGCTATGTGTGAATACCGACAACACCAAGTACTATGTGTGAGTACTGACAACACCAAGTGTTATGTGTGAATACTGACAAAACCAAGTGCTATGTGTGAGTACTGACAACACCAAGTGCTATGTGTGAATACTGACAACACCAAGTACTATGTGTGAGTACTGACAACACCAAGTGCTATGTGTGAATACTGACAACACCAAGTGCTATGTGTGAATACTGACAACACCAAGTGCTATGTGTGAGTACTGACAACACCAAGTACTATGTTTGAGTACTGACAACACCAAGTGCTATGTGTGAGTACTGACAACACCAGGTACAATGTGTGAATACTGACAACACCAAGTACTATGTGTGAGTACTGACAACACCAGGTGCTATGTGTGAATACTGACAAAACCAAGTGCTATGTGTGAGTACTGACAACACCAAGTACTATGTTTGAGTACTGACAACACCAAGTGCTATGTGTGAGTACTGACAACACCAAGTACTATGTGTGAGTACTGACAACACCAAGTGCTATGTGTGAATACTGACAACACCAAGTGCTATGTGTGAATACTGACAACACCAAGTGCTATGTGTGAGTACTGACAATTCCAAGTACTATGTTTGATTGAGTACTGACAACACCAAGTGCTATGTGTGAGTACTGACAACACCAAGTACTATGTTTGAGTACTGACAACACCAAGTGCTATGTTTGAGTACTGACAACACCAAGTGCTATGTGTGAGTACTGACAACACTAAGTGCTATGTGTGAGTACTGACAACACCAAGTGCTATGTGTGAGTACTGACAACACCAAGTGCTATGTGTGAATACTGACAACACCAAGTGCTATGTGTGAGTACTGACAACACTAAGTGCTATGTGTGAGTACTGACAACACCAAGTGCTATGTGTGAATACTGACAACACCAAGTGCTATGTGTGAATACTGACAACACCAAGTGCTATGTGTGATTGAGTACTGACAACTCCAAGTACTATGTTTGATTGAGTACTGACAACACCAAGTGCTATGTGTGAGTACTGACAACACCAAGTGCTATGTGTGAGTACTGACAACACCAGGTGCTATGTGTGAGTACTGACAACACCAGGTGCTATGTGTGAGTACTGACAAAACCAAGTGCTATGTTTGAGTACTGACAACACCAAGTACTATGTTTGAGTACTGACAACACCAAGTACTATGTTTGAGTACTGACAACACCAAATGCTATGTGTGAGTACTGACAACACCAAGTACTATGTTTGAGTACTGACAACACCAAGTGCTATGTTTGAGTACTGACAACACCAAGTGCTATGTGTGAATACTGACAACACTAAGTGCTATGTGTGAGTACTGACAACACCAAATGCTATGTGTGAGTACTGACAACACCAAGTGCTATGTGTGAGTACTGACAACACCAAGTGCTATGTGTGAGTACTGACAACACCAAGTGCTATGTGTGAATACTGACAACACCAAGTGCTATGTGTGAATACTGACAACACCAAGTGCTATGTGTGAGTACTGACAACACCAAGTGCTATGTGTGAGTACTGACAACACCAGGTGCTATGTGTGAATACTGACAAAACCAAGTGCTATGTGTGAGTACTGACAACACCAAGTACTATGTTTGAGTACTGACAACACCAAGTACTATGTTTGAGTACTGACAACACCAAGTGCTATGTGTGAATACTGACAACACTAAGTGCTATGTGTGAGTACTGACAACACCAAATGCTATGTGTGAGTACTGACAACACCAAGTGCTATGTGTGAGTACTGACAACACCAAGTGCTATGTGTGAGTACTGACAACACCAAATGCTATGTGTGAGTACTGACAACACCAAATGCTATGTGTGAGTACTGACAACACCAAGTGCTATGTGTGAGTACTGACAACACCAAATGCTATGTGTTAGTACTGACAACACCAAGTACTATGTGTGAGTACTGACAACACCAAATGCTATGTGTGAGTACTGACAAAACCAAGTGCTATGTGTGAGTACTGACAACACCAAGTACTATGTTTGAGTACTGACAACACCAAGTGCTATGTGTGAATACTGACAACACTAAGTGCTATGTGTGAGTACTGACAACACCAAGTGCTATGTGTGAGTACTGACAACACCAAGTGCTATGTGTGAGTACTGACAACACCAAATGCTATGTGTGAGTACTGACAACACCAAGTGCTATGTGTGAGTACTGACAACACCAAATGCTATGTGTGAGTACTGACAACACCAAATGCTATGTGTGAGTACTGACAACACCAAGTGCTATGTGTGAGTACTGACAACACCAAGTGCTATGTGTGAGTACTGACAACACCAAATGCTATGTGTGAGTACTGACAACACCAAGTGCTATGTGTGAGTACTGACAACACCAAATGCTATGTGTGAGTACTGACAACACCAAATGCTATGTGTTAGTACTGACAACACCAAGTGCACATTTGTTTATTTACAAAAATTGCTGCAACATCGCACCTCGTGAAAGAATACGACGACTTGTTATAAGTTAAACGTGTTTCACGTGCAGCCTAACTTGTTTTTAAATTTATCATTTTAGATTTAGATGCTTTAAAGGGGGAACTTTGTGGTCTTTTTGGTAGTAAAAGGTTTACGTAGAGTTGAACGTGTGTTTTGTTTTTCAGGTCCTCAACTAGAATAGTGGTCCTAGCAAGGAAACAGAGAGAACTGTCAACAGTGGAAAAGAAAATACTAAAACAGAGGCTAAGATTGAACATACACATTTATTATTCACGTAATACACGCATATACAAGTCGAAACTGTTAAGAAAAACGTGGTTTATAAGAATAAATGTCTCAACCCTATAATGTTCGTCTGCTTGTGAAATGACCTCGGATACTGATAGAGGTGGCTAGTTTTGACTTTTAGACAGCTGGTAACCAGGAGTTTATTGCCGAGTATGTACATTATTATTGTCTGCTGCCAATGGCTGTATAAATTCTAGCTACGTCATCGTCGGTCAAGAAGGGAGCATTCTCGTTCCCAATGTTGTTGTTAAGATAGTAGAAATCGGGGGCCCTTCTACAGGGCACGGCCTCCTCGGGGAAAGCACATGTGAAACTACCCTGATTGAAGATGGTCTGGTTACCACAGAAGAAGCTCCAATGTCCAACTTCTAAGGTTCCATCAGCGAGAGTCTGTGGGTGGCAGATGTGGAAGATCTGACAGTTGTTGTCAACATCAGCGTAGTATCCAGAGTGGAGATTGAGACAGGAGAAGGTGGTTGTGATTGGTCCAACGATGAGTTCTGATCCAGGTGGAAGTTCGTAGGCCGCACGTTTCTCCTGGGAAACAATCTTATAAATGTTAATGACCATCACAACTAACTTCGCCGTACAATAACAATTATATACTGGTCTAATAAAACAGTTGTATTAGAAGAAAACTGTTTGTAAGGGCATCAGTGAGAAACGAAACGTTCGACTTACATATAAGTTCCTGTACAATGAATTTCGAGAACAGAACAACTTATACGCATTTTCGTTTAGGAGCAAAGCATAAATAAATAAATACAATAAAATACTCACCCGGGGTAAGGCAAAAACAGTTACGGACAGGACAGCTAGAAAAAAAAATTGTTATATTAGATTATTTGTCTTTCCTTTAAAATCCAAATCAAACAAAAAATGAATACAAAATAGCAGTTTCACAGTAAATTATTTTGAATAAATGAAAGTAGGCGATAATCGATTAATTAGTTTTAATTAACAGATTTATAACTGAAGACAAAATAAAGCCACCTACCGATGATAATTAAACACTTCATTGTTTTCTTTAATTGGTTTTTCTGAGGAGACAATCTAAGGTAAGAGAACAAAAAATATTATCTTAAGTGGACCAGCATATTACCGAATATATATATTTCCAGATTTCTTCTACTGAGTCTAGAACTATGGTACAATAAAACCGACAAACGCACAGTAAAAGATTAAAGAGATATTTATCAAAATGGCTAACTTTTTGGACCTATAATATCGTAAGCATATCATTACTAAGTACAGATTAATAATTAATTAAACCTGACAAATAAGTAATAACAACTTATGTAGCAAAACAATTTAACAAAATGATTACTTTGTGCATATTTAATAATTTTAAAGTGCAAATTCTATTTCTAAATCTAAAAATATAATAACACTTAATCCTAACACGAAAGAGTGTTGTGGTAAAACTGCATTTAATACAAACCTTGTAGTTTGGTTTGGGCTTGTTTTGAATTTCGTGGAAAGATACACGAGGGCTATCTGCCCTAGCCGTCCCTAATTTAGCAGTGTAAGACTAGAAGGAAGGTAACTAGTCATCACTACCCACTGCCAATTCTTGGGCTACTCTTTTACCAACGAATAGTGGGATTGACCATCACAATGCCCCCACGGTTAAGAGGGCGAGCATGTTTGGTGTGACGGAGATTTGGACTCTCGACCCTCAGATTACGAGTCCAGTGCCTTAACCACCTGACCTTGCCGAGTTCCTTGTCGTTTGTAACTGTTTATGAATATATCTAAGACTTTTTAAGCAAGTGTTTCTGTTCCAGAACACCTTTGTATACAGTACTTACTACAAAGATAGAGCAAAAACCTTTCTACTTACCAAACAATGTTGGACGAAGGAACGTCGAAGAAATCTGAAGATTTGTTCCAGACTGGTCAGCTTTTATAGTGGACACTCCAAGTGACCTGTGTACTAGTAATGAGGGCGAGAGGCAAGTTTAATGCTGATTTATGTCAAGGCCTGTGGTCACCGAGATGACCAAAATAGATAATGAAATAGGTTAACCAAGTCAAGAACAAAACTTGAAAATAAATGGTTTGGAATACGTATGTTAATAAATAACACACACACACAAAAAACGAGATGAATCGATAGTCATTCAGAGAGGTCACAGGTCGTTCACGTTATTTCTTGTATTAACTGTTGAGAATAAACTGACCACCAAGGTAAATTTCAGCTGGGAATGTCAGCACATTTAACATGAAAACCCAGGTGTTTTACTTTGATATGTTTCTCAAACATTCTTCGAATGCTCATCTTCGTCACAGAACCTTAATTATCAATATTCTATATTCTATAATGATCGAACGTTCTGAGTCGTATCCTAAAGTGATCAGCTTTTTGACTAAAACATACCTCAAAATGATCAAAGTGTGTAAACATTGACTTGAGGTATAACTTTAAATAATTGATAACCGAATGGAGCGCGTCTTAAAATGACGAATTCTGTGATAAAACAAACATTTAATATATGAATAACACTTGCATGTGTATAAGTTAACGTAAACGTTCCTTGTATGATAAAAATATTTACGTCACTAATCCTTTTTTACCCTACATTCTAGAAAAGGAACTAAAGACTCGTGCTTTAAATGTTCAGTCTTCTGCATATGAACATGGAACTATTTTCTCGAAAAATATGTTTGATCAACAAATATATTTCAATAATTATTTCTAAACAAAGCTCATTTGGCATATTAACCTTTATATTATGTTGTTCTGTGGGACTTCAAAGAAACTGTACTACCCTTGAATTGGTAAAATAATTTTTATTCGCACAAGTTTTTACTATTTGTTATTAAATATTAATATAAGTTCCGATTTACATCATGTCGTCATTAAAACCAGTGTTGGGTCAGATATGTCGAAAACACGACACGAAGGCCAAATTTTCCGAAGTTTAGTGATAGTTAAAATTTCATTTACATGATAAAAAAATAAAAGTATATGCATTTTTATTTTCTCATTGGTTTTTAATAAATATATATATCTGATATAGCAAATCTTCATTTGAGTTACTCTGTTTCTATGTATTTAAATTACATTGTCTAAGTAATAACTGATTATAACACTATGTAACACAAATTTTATTTCTGGATAGTATGTGTTATTTCTTAATTGTTAGACCCGGCATGGCCAAGCGCGTTAAGGAGTGCGACTCGTAATCCGAGGGTCGCGGGTTTGCATCCCCGTCGCGCCAAACATGCTCGCCCTTTCAACCGTGGGGACGTTATAAAGTTACGCCAATCCCACTGTTCGTTGGTAAAAGAGTAGCCCAAGAATTGGCGGTGGGTGGTGATGACTAGCTGCCTTCCTCTAGTCTTACACTGCTAAATTAGGGACGGCTAGCACAGATAGCCCTCGAGTAGCTTTGTGCGAAATTCAAAAAACAAACAAACAATCTTAATTGCTTATGTTGTAAAAGTACATAAAATGACCATTATTCCCTTCAAACTTTGCATTTTTGACCTGGATAATGAAATTTAGAAATTAACCTATTTTCTATGTAAAAACGGGCAAATTTGCACATTTTCATTTACATAAGGTCTGAATAAAACAACGTATGAATCAAGATTTACATGTATTTATACTAAAGTTATACAAAAATGTTTAGAAGTGAGTAGTTTTTCGAGATTTGTGACTGTAATGTAAATCACTTTCACGTATCAGACCCCAAATATAGTCTCCCATCATGTTTTCGTTATACTTTCCCAGGTCGCAAAAACAAAGTTTGAAGAGAAAAATAGGTCTTTTGCATTTACTTTAGGCATAAGTAATTGGGAAACAACACTTTCTGTCCAGGAACAAAAAAAAAGTAAAAATTGTGTTACATAGTGCAATGTTACTTTGGCAATGTGCAATGAGCAAATGGATTTATTAATCCTTTGAAATGGCTGAACGTAAATCATATTTATTTCAATATAAATACAACTAATCTAAATGGCTGTGTATTCATACTTCATGGAGAATAATTCCAAACCGTTCTCTTTTGTTTGCTCGTACTGGTGTTTGTTTGACTAAATGTAGTTTAGAAAACACAGTTAACTTTCGTCATTCATATACTTGTACAACAGTTGAAAATCTAACAAATATTAAATATTTAGGAAGCACCATAGGTTTTAATTTTCGATGGAAATCACATGCAGAACATATATGTATGAGATTGGTGTTATATGTATAAAAATATATAAACCTCTGTTTAACACTCATCTTTCTGTATGCAACTGTATTATTCTTTAACAATATAAAGCTCTACTTACAATTTTCATATAAAGGTATATTAATATACGGTGTAAAATATTTAATGTTGTACATTAGTTTTACTGCCTACGCTTGTTTCTGTAAAGTTTTCTTTTTTCAGTGTTACGTACATTCTTAACTGTGTATTGACTGTTGTCGAAATTTGTAGAAAATTCTTGAACGTAAGAATCAACAATGTACTAGGCGTGTATGTAATACTAGTGCTCACAGTATTTTTGCCAAGCAAACTTTAGTGAATGTTCTAGAGACTCGCCTGGCTTATATAAAAAGCGGTTAGCCAAGGGACGAAAGGACATTATTATTGATCAGTGTGCTATAGACCTCAAAATCTATAATTGTGATTAACGCTTATTAATCGGAAAACTACAGAATTTCACCAGTTACGTTATAGATTTCGAACATTGAAAAACCGTTCAATTTCAGAGAATTACTTTGAACGTTATTATTTCTATAAGGACATTAAATATCTTCTTCGATAACAAGTAAGCTTCTGAAGGTGTGAGGCTAGCCAAGAAAAGACAACGTTAGCTTAAGCGAAGTGAATCAATATGAACTCAAAATTAATTTGCTCGTCGTGGATCTGGATCGTCGATAAAGTAGACCGGATGTACGATTTAGTATATACACCATCATTTGTAATGACTATTAGTAATATCCGTTATTATATATTGTATTGTGTTTATGTTTGAATATTAAAATATATTTACGCTAAAAAAAGGAAATTGTGTGCATCAGTCTTGCTGATAAATAACATAAATTTATATATATTAACGTTTAATAAACTTCTAAATTCAAATTCAAATTTTCGGTTATTTGAAATAGTAATAAGTAACATACATGACACAGTTAATTGGAAATTCGTCCGAAATAAATAACAGCAGTAATAACTGGTCTGCAACAATTCTTATATATTGCTATAACAATATACGGGTCTACTTACAATTCTTATATATTGCTATAACAATATACGGGTTTACTTACAATTCTTCTATATTGCTATAACAATATACGGGTCTACTCACAATTCTTATATATTGGTATAACAATATAGGGTCTACTCACAATTCTTATATATTGATATAACAATATAGGGTCTACTTACAATTCTTATATATTGGTATAACAATATACGGGTCTACTTACAATTCTTATATATTGATATAACAATATAGGGTTTACTTACAATTCTTATATATTGATATAACAATATAGGGTCTACTTACAATTCTTATATATTGGTATAACAATATACGGGTCTACTTACAATTATTATATATTGATATAACAATATAGGGTCTACTTACAATTCTTATATATTGGTATAACAATATAGGGTTTACTTACAATTATTATATATTGGTATAACAAAATAGGGTCTACTTACAATTATTATATATTGATATAACAATATAGGGTCTACTTACATTTCTTATATATTGGTATAACAATATAAAGTCTACTTACAATTCTTATATATTGATATAACAATATAGGGTCTACTTACAATTCTTATATATTGATATAACAATATACGGGTCTACTTACAATTCTTATATATTGATATATCAATATAGAGTCTATTTACAATTATTATATATTGGTAAAACAATATACGGGTCTACTTACAATTATTATGTAACGATATGACAAGATAGGGTCAACTTACAATTCTTATATGATTGGTATAACAATATAGGGTCGACTTACAATTATTATGTAATGATATGACAATATAGGGTCGACTTACAATTATTATGTAACGATATGACAATATAGGGTCTACTTACTATTCTTATATAGTGGTATAACAATATACGGGTTTACTTACAATTATTATATATTGATATAACAATATAGGGTCTACTTACAATTCTTATATATTGGTATAACAATATAGGGTCTACTTACAATTCTTATATATTGGTATAACAATATAGGGTCTACTTACAATTCTTATATATTGGTATAACAATATAGGGTCTACTTACAATTCTTATATATTGGTATAACAATATACGGGTCTACTTACAATTCTTATATATTGATATAACAATATACGGGTCTACTTACAATTATTATATATTGGTATAAGAATATAGGGTCTACTTACTATTCTTATATATTGGTATAACAATATACGGGTTTACTTACAATTATTATATATTGATATAACAATATAGGGTCTACTTACAATTCTTATATATTGGTATAACAATATAGGGTCTACTTACAATTCTTATATATTGGTATAACAATATAGGGTCTACTTACGATTCTTATATATTGGTATAACAATATACGGGTCTACTTACAATTATTATATATTGATATATCAATATAGAGTCTATTTACAATTATTATGTAACGATATGACAATATAGGGTCGACTTACAATTATTGTATATTGGTATAACAAGATACGGGTCTACTTACAATTATTATGTAACGATATGACAATATAGGGTCTACTTGCAATTATTATGTAATGATATGACAATATAGGGTCTACTTACAATTATTGTATATTGGTATAACAATATAGGGTCTACTTACAATTATTGTATATTGGTATAACAATATAGGGTCTGCTTACGATTATTGTATATTGGTATAACAAAATACGGGTCTACTTACAATTATTGTATATTGGTATAACAAAATACGGGTCTACTTACAATTCTCATTTAAGCAAAATATCTTAGTTACAAAATGGTAAACAAATCTTTTACTAATAAGAAAAAGAAATAATAGGATTACTTATGAAAGACATATGAATTTTGAATATAGTTTTGAATACAATGAATGTAATAAAATTATATATATACATTATTGTAATAAAGTATTATTCCTTTCGCTTTATAAAATTATAAAACACAAAACAAGAAATGTTATGTGAAATTATCTGAAGTAAAAAACGAAACTGTTAAAGTTATTAATTAAACTACGAAGTGCCAGGTATAGTTGATACAATGTAATAGATATTAAAACATATACTAATATTGAAAAATTGATAAAAACCCGGTAAATAACACAAATATAACGTTAATAATTCATATGTAGAATTAAAAACAACAACATTCAAACTGAATATTTATTATATTACAATACTGTTGGAGTATCTCTTCACTGGACTAAAGTTATGGTTTGGTTTTCGCATTTCTCGGAAAGCTACACGAAAGCTATCTGCGCTAGCAGTCCCTAATTTAAGAGTGTAAGACAAAAGGGAAGGCAGTTCGTCATCACCACCCACCGCCAACTCTTGGGCTACTATTTTACCAAAGAAAAGTGGGATTGACCATAACATTATAACGCTCCCACGGCTGAAAGAGCGAACATGTTTGGTGCGACGGGGATTTGAATCCGCGATCCTCAGATTACGAGTAGAACGCCACCTGGCCATGCCGGACCTAACTCTCAGATTACGAGTAGAACGCCACCTGGCCATGCCAGACCTAACCCTCAGATTACGAGTAGAACGCCACCTGGCCATGCCGGACCTAACTGGTAAGTGAGTTGTGGCTATGAGTTACAAAATGTATTTGTCGTTGACTCGTTTGTAAGAAAATAATTAACAAATTCTAAAAACAATAAAGCTGTTATAACGCGTGTATAGCATTCATTTTATTATATAGAAAACGTAGTTGGAACTTGGATTATTATTTCATTAGACATACAGAATTTCCATTCCATCAGGACATCAAATTACTTTCATAATAACACAGGCGCCTAGTTTTAACCCAACAATTTAATTGAAAAAGTAATTACTTTAATCCTTAATCGAATGGCGGTATTGACTACAACACTTATAACGCTCTCTCTTTAAAAGCGCAGAACGTGTTCAGTGTCACTGATTCTAACCTCTGACCTTTTTGTTCTGCAGCCTGTCTGGCTAAGTACTAGCTCATCTGCAAGATGTGTTAAAATAAATATATTAGTGAGAACCAGGTTGGAAATGAACCAAAACAGTTTTACCTTAAGTAAGATTTCCCGCCATTTGTAAATACTTAATAAAACGAACGTATTGATAAATAGAAACAGGTTTTCAGAAAACCGAAGTATAAATTTTAATCTACTCAACAAATGACCCCTCTCAGTATCATGAACCCACAACGCTAGAAATGATGGGCGTAGCACAGACAGTTCATTCTGTAGCCTGGTGCTTAATTATAAACAACAACTAATTACAAGTGTCGTTAGAGTGATAAAAAAATGTTTCTGCCTTGAAGGGAAACCTTAAACATGTTCCATAAGGTCAAGAGGGCAATGGGTTAGTTCAAGAGGTTACGAGCGAAATTTCTCAACTCGTGTACTCCAATGAAAAGAAATTTGAATTCTATTTCAACGGTCTCATGTTGCCTGAGAAGAAAGGTGCACAGTTCTACTCAAGAGAAAAACTGATTCATTCTTCATGTGATAGTCGTATGTCTTTCTGTGAAGCACAAACTCTCGTTTCAATAGGACACGTTTTATATAAAGTGAAACCTGTCTAAGCCGGAAATGGTGTGAGACGGAAACCTGTACAAACTGTAAATATCAACATTTTCCAACATTATCTTAAGATTTCTCTTATAAAACGCCCTCTATATGGTGGAACCTGCATAACGCGGACGGAAAACTGTCTTTCACCTACCTCATCTACCAACAAGTAGGATTAGAACCTGATTAAGGGTTTTTTTTTTGTTTGTTTGGGAATTTCGCACAAAGCTACTCGAGGGCTATCTGTGCTAGCCGTCCCTAATTTAGCAGTGTAAGACTAGAGGGAAGGCAGCTAGTCATCACCACCCACCGCCAACTCTTGGGATTAAGGAGGAAAAACGTTTTTGATTAAATATTAATTTCGTATTTAATTAATAATTTGTTTAAATATTAATAAATTCTCAGACATTTGGTACAGTACTTGTTTTGAATTAAGCACAAACCTACACAATGGGTTATCTGTGCTCTGCCCACTACGGGTATCGAAACCCGGATTTTAGCGTGTAATTCCGCAAACATTCCGCTGAGTCACTAGGGGGCCTTGTTACAGTAAGTATTGGTTAAATATATTCTGTTCTTTTTTCTGCTGTCATTATTCCAGAGGTTACTATTCAAAAAAACAATTGACCGTACTGATGTAAAACTAAAGAAACCATGGGTAATAGATAAAAGTGAAAATCTGTGCTGTTTCAAAAATTTAAAGAATCAACTTCCTGTGGAATGGAAAGTGAATAATAAAGCATGGATAACAAGTGCTATATTTGAGAAATTTTTAAACAAATTAAACAAAAGAATGGAACAAGAAAATAGGAATATTCTACTTTTCCTAGATAGTACAACTTGTCACCGAACAGTTCAACTTTCAATTGTTTGTTTAATCTTTCTACCTCCATGTACAACATCAGTTCTACAGCCACTAAATAATAGAATTATACAGTGTATAAAATTGAAATACAGAAAACTGATGCTTCAGCATATTATTACAAACATGGACGACTGTAAGAAAGCATCTGAAATGACCATGAAAATTGATGTGTTAGATGCAATTGCATTTTAAAGTTATTCAATCAAATGCATAACAGATGAATGCCTAAGAAAGTGCTTTTGAAACTGTGGATTTATTCTTGGTAATGGTGGAGATTGTGGGGAAGTTGTTTGTTATGATGATTCTAGTGAAATCCAAACTCTGATTGAGAAGATTGATACAGATGATTTTGTGAATGTTGACACGAATGTTTTAACAGAAACTGATGAAATTGATTTAAAATATATAATAAAATCACAAGATGGTAACAGTGTGAGAGATTCACGAGATGAACAAACTGGAAAAGGCAGTGAGGAAACAGAAATTCCTACTCCATAGCAAGTGTTAAGTTATATTAACACTATCAATTTGTATGCAAAAACGAAGGGGGAAAATGAACTTCATGAAAAGGTCGTAGACTTGGTGTTCTCTTTAAACTGCATGAGAAAGCCCATTAAAAAAACAAAACAGTTGAAATTGGACACTTTCTTCAAATAAATTTCATATAATATTTTGTGTACTTATGTATGTTTTGAATGTTTATTTTTGTTCTTATTCTAATAAATATAACATAAACAGTATAATAACTTTATTCATAAACGTTTTTCTTCCCTTGAGTCAAACAAATATAATGTTCCACTCAAAACGTATATATAATTAAGGAAATGCATGTTCACTGTATCTAAAGCCGGAAAACTTGCTTAACCCGGACATTTTACTCGGTCTCGTCTTAGACAGGTTTAACTGTACCTTGTATTTTGCAAGCTGAGAAACTAAAGCTTCTAATTATAAGGCTTGTTTTACTTTACTTTTAAAAAATACTTCATATAGTTGTATCTTGAACCTGTGATATTTTGATACTCGTGGTAGGCAGTCCATGGATAGCCCATTGTGTAGGTTTGTGCTTACAGGTAGGCAGTCCATGGATAGCCCATTGTGTAGGTTTGTGCTTACAGGTAGGCAGTCCATGGATAGCCCACTGTGTAGGTTTGTGCTTACAGGTAGGCAGTCCATGGATAGCCCACTGTGTAGGTTTGTGCTTACAGGTAGGCAGTCCATGGATAGCCCATTGTGTAGGTTTGTGCTTACAGGTAGGCAGTCCATGGATAGCCCACTGTGTAGGTTTGTGCTTACAGCTTAGAATCTTGTAAGAAATCTTATTTATATGTTCACAATTCTAGATATTAAAGAAGGGAGAAAACATATTCAGAAATACGTTTCTTTTATTGAAAAAATATTCATTTCTTTAAACAAACACGTATATACAACATAAGCAGATCTTGTATTGTATCTGTGAAGTCTTGTAAATATTCTCTCTGCTTTGCTGTAGTTTTCCTTATGTTGAAGCGATGTCATATGGCGTACTGGCAAAGAAGCGGAATTTACTGTGATCTGATGGCTTCGTAAACTCTAGCTACGTCATCGTCTGTTTGGAAGGGAGCATTCTCGACCCCAATGTTGTTGTTAAGATCGTAGAATTTGGGAGCGATTTCACAGGGCACGGCCTCCTCGGGAAAGCACATGTGAAACTACCCTGATTGAAGATGGTCTGGTTACCACATAAGAAGCTCCAATGTTCAACTTTTAAGGTTCCATCAGCGATAGTCTGTGGGTGGCAGATGTGGAAGATTTTACAGTTGTTATCAACATCAGCGTAGTATCCAGAGTGGAGACCAGCACAGGAGAAGGTGGTTTTGACTTCTTTGACAAGGACCTGGGCTCCATCCGGAAGTTCGAAGGCCGCACGTTTTGTCTGCAATAAATGTGTTCTTTTGTCAGCTAATACTGCTTTCAAAAAATGATACAGAGGATATTTGAAATCACGTTTTGTCTGATGCTCTTTATAAGGTGAAATACAATAAAATGAAAACTTACCCGAGATAAGACGACAGCAGAACCAACGGAGAGCAGTGCTGGAAAAATAAAACAATAAGTTTATTTAATGACGTACAATCTGTACTACATTCTATTTACTTTTAGTTCCCTTTTAAGTAACATATTGAAGTTTAGCTCACTGAAACATATACAAAAGCAACCACCGTGCCACCTACCGACTAAGATCAGGAACTTCATAGCGATTGAAAGAGTTCTGGGAACCTGGACCTAACGGCGAAAGAAAAAAAAAATCAAAATTAACAGTTCTGAGCTTATAAGTTGAGATTTCTGTATTAAAAGAAAAGAGATTACCTTATTGTAGGCCCACCAGTCCTATTTAATGTTTCTAAACTAAATTTTAAAAATAAAACGGTTGCATGACATGTCTGAAACATACTTTCGACCATATTTTCAAAGGTCACGACATGGTCAGGTGGTTAGGGTTAATTGGTAATCTGAGGGTCGCAGGTTGGAATCCCCATCCTACCACACTTGCTTGTTCCTTACCGTGAGGGGGCATTATAAATTCAAATGAAACCAATATTTCAAAGCACGAGGGACAATTCGAACCTTTCTGATTCGTTAATCCGTACATGAGGTTTGAAGGATCGAAGATTTCGCGACACAAATTTAGTTTTTAAAGGAAAGAAGCTTCGCTCTTCGCGAAAATTGTTACTTTAATGTGAAAAGACTAATATATAACAGTCAGATAAACGTCCGGACAAAGAGTTTGTTTGTTTGTTTTTTTAAATTTCGCGCAAAGCTACAAGAGGGCTATCTGCGCTAGCTGTCCCTAATTTAGCGGTATAAGACTAGAGGGAAGGCAGCTAGTCGTCACCACCCACCGCCAACTATTGGGCTACTCTTTTACCAACGAATAGTTGGATTGACCGTAACATTATAACGCCCCCACGGCTGGGAGGGCGAGCATGTTTGGTGCGACCGGGATTCGAACCCACAACCCTCCGATTACGAGTCGAACGCCTTAACCCACCTGGCCATGCCAGGCCGCAGACAGAGAGACAGACCAAGGTCTGACGTCACTGAGAAGGAAAAAAGGAAGGAGACAAAGTGCATCCAATAAACAGGATCACCTGGTGGTGGGATCCATAAGTCCAATGGCTGAGATGAGTGTCGTGAAATTTGATGTGGGAGGAATGAGAGATCTCCCCCCCCCTGAGAATACAGACGCTGAATATTCTACCTATCTTGTAGCTTTTGTTGAGAATATAAAGAGAAATAGGGAAGGCCATTTTGAATTTATTTACAATAAAAACAACATCACAATAGAGTATGACAATGGGAAAAAACGAGATGCACACTGTGAGAAGAGAACATTTATACACTTTACATAAATATATGTGATGACAATAAAAACAAACACTCTGATAATGATAGAAATACTTATACACAAAAAAATAATAATTATGAATGGCACATAAATATACAAACTGTAAAAACTGATAGTAGTAATAAGGAAAATCAATACAATCATGTATGTACAAACTGACAAATAATAAATAACAATTACAAAAGGAGAGGGCAGATCAGAACCCGAGCTCAACCTGACACCAACTCAGAGAGAGGCGAAACGTCTGGCTGCCACCGATGGAAAAAGTCCCCGGAGCTCAGCCGCCGAAAATCCGCCTCGAGATGTAGTAATAGCTTATACCTGGCCGTATCTTAAAGTACGACACCGGTGCCTACTCACCTATAACAAGAAGGATTGTCTGGATCCGCACTTTGAAAGATTCTGGACAAGCGAGACATCGTGTTGAGCTTTTATATAGTGAACCGCACATCTTAACATGTGTGGGCGGTGTAACAGTAAAGTGTGTCAGTGGGTAGGGCCTAAAAAAGTGAACTGAACAATTACCGTTGGTGTCCTTAAAAGCGTTCTGTTATTGGTTGGTTTTTTAAAAAAACTTGTTTTGGAATTTGGAATTTCGCACAAAGCAACTCGAGGACTATCTGTGCTAGCCGTCCTTAATTTAGCAGTATAAGACTAGAGGGAAGGCAACTAGTCATCACAACCCACCGCCAATTCTTGGGCTACTCTTTTACTAACGAATAGTGGGATTGACCGTACCATTATAACGCCCCCACGGCTGGGAGGGCGAGCATGTTTGGCGCGACGCGGGCCCAAACCCGCGACCCTCAGATTACGAGTCGCACGCCTTACGCGCTTGGCCATGCCGGGCCAAAAATGGCGAATACAAGACCATTTCGGACAACTAGAACATGTGCGTGTAGAATGTATACATTCTTTACCCACACTTACATAAACTAAAACACTATACTCTTTAACTTTATTTTCCGATAACTTCCTTCCTTATAATTTATAACTGTAGGTGTCTCCTTTAAGGTTTTAGTTCAGTTTATTCTTGGTCCGTTCATCCAGATAGGGTAATTATAGAGCGTTATATCCTAAGTGGCCTGGCATAGCCAAGCGTGCGACTCGTAATCTGAGAGTCGCGGGTTCGCATCCCCGTCGCGCCAAACATACTCGCCCTCCCAGCCGTGGGGACGTTATAATGTGACGATGAATCCCACTATTCGTTGGTAAAAGAGTATCCCAAGAGTTGGCGGTAAGTGGTGGTGACTAGCTGCCTTCCCTCTAGTCTTACACTGCGAAATTAGGGACGGCTAGCGCAGATAGCCCTCGAGTAGCTTTGTGCGAAATTCAAAAACAAACAAACAATGTAACTTTTTTTTAGCACTGTATTAGGAAGTGGTGTATTTTGCAGATACAAGGTTTATATAACATTGTATATTTAATATTACTATAACAACGAATGAAAGCACACTTAGTTACGGCAAATAAAACACCCCATAGAGAACCGTTCCTGTGAAGACATGCATTATGAGACGAAATACAAAGGTAACACTGGTTTCAGGATGTCAGCAGCAAACTGTGTAATGGATAACCTGCATATGTAATAGACTTTCAATTCTATTACCTAGGTTATATTATCTTAGTGTGGTTTTAACAGACATATTAGACTTTCAATTCTATTACCTAGTTTATATTATCTCAGTGTAGTTTTAACAGACATATTGGATTAGTTGGGAAAACTCGACAGTGATAATTGGCTGAAAGATTTAAATTCTGCACTGAAAAAGCTCCAAACTTAGTTGTAATATGTATATAATCTACATAGACTAACAGCTCCAAACTTAGTTGTAATATGTATATAATCTACATAGACTAACAGCTCCAAACTTAGTTGTAATATGTATATAATCTACATAGACTAACAGCTCCAAACTTAGTTGTAATATGTATATAATCTACATAGACTAACAGCTCCAAACTTAGTTGTAATATGTATATAATCTACATAGACTAACAGCTCCAAACTTAGTTGTAATATGTATATAATCTACATAGACTAACAGCTCCAAACTTAGTTGTAATATGTATATAATCTACATAGACTAACAGCTCCAAACTTAGTTGTAATATGTATATAATCTACATAGACTAACAGCTCCAAACTTAGTTGTAATATGTATATAATCTACATAGACTAACAGCTCCAAACTTAGTTGTAATATGTATATAATCTACACAGACTAACAGCTCTAAACTTAGTTGTAATATGTATATAATCTACATAGACTAACAGCTCCAAACTTAGTTGTAATATGTATATAACCTACATAGACTAACAGCTCCAAACATACTGTTTGTACTTATTTTACTCTATTTTCAATAACAGCTTCCAAATCAGTTTTGTATTGACTGAACTCTGCATTTACTAAGAGCTCCATGTTTAGTGATTCTATATTTTATTCTCTGTACAGACTAACAGCTCCAAACTAAGTTTTTATATTTATTTAACTCTGTATAAAATAGCATTTCCAAATATAGTGTTTGTATTTTTTACTCCGTAGAGACTAACAGCTCTAAATATAATTTTTTTATTATTTAACTCTGTATAGACTGATAGCTCCAATCTTATTGTTTGTAATCATTTAACTCTGTATACACCAAGAGCTCCAAACGTAAGCTTGTATTTGTTTCACACTGTATGGACTAACTGCTCGATACTAAAAGTTTGTATTTATCTAACTTTGTTTGATAACAGCTCCAAACTTAACCAGTGATGTCGAAAAAATCCACTTGTAGAGAAATGTATAAATGTAAAAACGGCTCGTTTGGGTCGAGAAAATAATTTACGTAGAGGAGCGAAGAACGTTTCGACCTTCTTCGGTCATCGTCAGGTTCACAAAGAAAGAAAGAGGTAACTGACCGGAAGCTGACCACATGTTTGAAAGGGGTTGTGTAACTGAATGTCGAAATGTAGAGGGCGTGCTTAAATGTTTGAATATATAATTTTATATTATTTATTTTATTATTTTTATTTATTATATTATTATTAGTATACGTATAAAGGTGTTCCTTTGTATTGGTTTATTTTGGGTTTAAGTTGTTGTATAAGTAAGGCTTCTTTAATTTTGCGTTTGTTTCTTTATTTAGTATTTGAGTTTTTCTATGGTTATATTGTGTTTATTTGACTTGCAATGTTCGAAAACGTGTGAAGGTGACTTTTTATGTTCTTTGAATCTGGTTTCCATTTTTGTACTTGTTTCTCCAATATAGAAGTCGTGGTAGTTATCACATTGTATTTTATAAATAATGTTGGTGTGGTGTTTGTCAGTGTAGTTTTTACATAGTATAGACCTCAGTTTTGTGCCTGGTTTTGAATAAATTTGGTATTAACTGGAATGTCATATTTTGTTACTAGATTTTGCCAAATGTTGGTTATTTGTTTGCTGATGTCAGGAATATATGGTATACAGCAGTATATGGTTTCGTGATTTTTCATTCGTTAGATATATTTAGTTTTGTTGGTTGATTTTGCTTTTTGTCCAGGTATGTGCGTATAATATTTTCTACGGTTTGTGGAGGAAACTTATTGATGTTGACGAAGTATTGTTTTATTTTGTCTAATTCATCGTTAATTTTATCGCTGAGCATAGTTTTATGGCTGTGTTTATTTGGTTTCTTAGTATGTTGAGTTTTTGTTTTTTTTCATGTGCTGAGTCCCAAGGAATGTATAGTCCAGTATGAGTGATTTTTCGGTGGATTTCTGTTTTGAATTGTGTGTCAGTTCTTGTAATTTTGAGGTTAAGAAATGATATTTGATTGCTTTCTTCCTGTTCACATGTGAAGTTAATGTTGGGATGTATAGAGTTAATGTGGTTGAAAAAATTAAGTATGTGCTCTGTAGATTTGAATTCCGCAACCGTGTCATCTACATATCTGTACCAGTATAGTGGTAGATGTAATGCTGTGTTAATTGCTTGTGTTTCAACTTGTGTCATAAAAAATATTGGCTGGAACTGGTGATACTGGGTTGCCCATGCTTAGGCCATTTGTTTGTCTATAGTTGTGGTTGTTGAACATGAAGTTTGTCTTTATCGTGGTGAATTCTATGAGGGTTACTAATTGGTTACTGGGAATGTCTATAGTTGGGTTAGGGTCTCGAACATAGAGTTCTAAAACTATCTTGCAAGCTTCAGTGGTTGGAACGTCTGTAAAGAGGGATATAACATTGAAACTGGCCATTAAGGCTTTATGATTAAGTTGATTTAGATTAGACTTGAAATTAAACGAGTCTTTGATGAATGAGCTGGCTGATGTTTCATATTTGGAGAATGCCCATGCTATGTATTTACCAAGATTGTAATTAAACGATTCATGTGTGGACATTATTGGTCGTAGTGGACAATCTGGTTTATGAGGTTTGGGGATGCCGTATATTTGCGGAGTGCGTGAGTCGGTTTTACGTAGGTAGGAATAAAGTGTTTGTGAAATTGTGTTGGCTTTTTTCATTTGTAGTAGTAATTTGTTCAGTTGTGTCTCGTGTGTCTTTGTTGGATTTGTGTGTATTGGTTTAAATTTGTTCGTGTCTGATAGGATGTTCTTCATTTTTTGGATGTATTCATTCGTGTTCATTATGACTATAGCGTTACCTTTATCTGCTTTTAGAATTCTTATGTTTTTGTTTTATTTTAGGTTTTTAATGGAATTAATGTCTCTTTTTGTAACGTTATTTTTTAGTTTCCTGTTTTGTGAAATTATGTTGATGGTTTTGTGAGAAAATTCTTTGAAAAAATCGTTTAAGATGTTGTTTTTAGGTGTTTCTGGAAAATATAAATTTGTAATTTTACCTGGGAAGTTTGGCTGTTAGATGTCAATAACATTTTTAATTTTACCTGGACTATATCACCCATACTGGACTATACATTCCTTGGGACTCAGCACATGAAACAAAACAAAAACTCAACATACTAAGAAACCAAATAAACACAGCCATAAAACTATGCTCACCAGATAAAATTAACGATCAATTAGACAAAATAAAACAATACTTCATCAACATTAATAAGTTTTTTCCACAAACCGTAGAAAACAGCTCTAAACTTAGTGTCTGTACGTATTTAATTCTGTACAGATTAGCATCTCCAAACTTTGTGTTTGTATTTATTTTACCCTGTATGGAACAATTGCTTCAAATTTATTTTTTGTATATATTTAACTCTGCATAGACTAACAGTTCCAATCTTAAGGTTTGTATATATTTAACTTGGTATAGACTAACAGTTCCAATCTTAAGATTTGTATATATTTAACTTGGTATAGACTAATAGTTCCAATCTTAAGGTTTGTATATATTTAACTTGGTATATACTAACAGTTCCAAACTTAAGGTTTGTATATATTTAACTTGGTATAGTTTAACATCTCCAAACATATTGTTTGTATATATTTAACTCTGTACAGACTAACGGTTTTAAACTTACTGTTTGTATTTATGTAACTCTGTATTGATTAACTGCTCCGAAGTTAGTGTTCATATTTATTTTACTCTTTACAGAGTAACAGCTCCAAACTAAATTTGTATTTATTTAACTGTGTATAGACTAACAATTCCAAACTTAATGTCTGTATAGATTTAGCTCTGTATAGACTAACAGCTGTTAACCTCTAGATTTAGCTCTGTATAGACTAACAGCTGTTAACCTCGTTTTTGTATTTATTTAATTCTGTATAGACTAATGCTTCACTTTGAATTTGCAATGAAGATGAGTTTTAACTTGTAATAACAAATCAAACAGTGTGTTATTGGAGAAATTTGATATATTGTTTGTTTTAAATATATTTGATCGGCGATGTTTTCTCGTACTCAAAGGGTTAGAGAGAGAACAACAACAGCTGTCCGTGACCTAAATCTTGAGGCATAATTTCCTTGACCTTAATTTCGTTGAGAGTTACAGAAGGTGAACATGGACACTGCTCCTCAACATTGATCGACCATTGGCCAAAGAATGGACAAGGCAGCGTAGCTGTAATTTTGTACAGTACTTTAAAACCTACATTTAGAATTTCTTAATAAATTTGTGAAGTTTCATTAAGATTTAAATTTACTTTGCAATTCTGTACATGTTGAATCAAACTTTTCCAAAAACAACAATAGAAAAGATAAATATGATGAAAGAATTGTCTAAACAATACTCATCTTTTGAATATATCAAACTCCTAACTACCTTTTCAAACATTTAGCATTTGAAATTTCTTGCATGTTTTAAAACACAAAACTGTCAGATAGAGACATGTCGCCTGATTGTAAATAGTTATGTTTATGTTTTATCTAAATGTGGCGATAAGTGGGTAGGACAATATAGTAGAAACACCTGCGGTCATTGTATCTTAAAAGAGCGATGTTGCTCAAAAGTGTAATTGTAGGTTCAAGTTACTGTTCGGCGAAACGTAAACTGACCATCCTCTCACTTGTTTAAAAACTGAAATTATCTTTCCCTGCTCTTAATGTAGAATGATCAGTACTTGAAATGAATTTAGAAATAGTTGTTTTTACTTAAAACAGTCGATATGAAAATCCTTCTTTATATGTAATCTGAAACATTAAGAAAGAGAAGTCGTACATAAATAATAATCAGCAATAAATAATACATATATATATGTATATATATACTGCATATTAATTGTGTTGATTTGTAACGTTCTTTATACGTAGCCTACATCTTGGCCTTGCGAAAGGCTTGGAATGCATTCTTGAGTACACACATCACATGTGCTCACTGACAATTTAAAAACAGTGCGAAGAAGGAATGTTGGGTGAAATTTGAAAACAAAACTGAAACTAAACGTGAAAAACAACCACAATTATATTAAGATGAAATGTTTTCTATCAACCTTTTTTTTTATAGGAGAGTAAAATATTACGTCAATGGAAAATTGAGCCAATGTTAGTAAATGTGAGTTAGACGTTTGATGAAATTGAAATTTTTTATTACTCTAATATAAAATAACAAAATCTATTCTTTTCTTGCTTTTTATTTCTAGTACTACATTTCCTTATAAGTTTTACTCGCTAGGTGGATTCTTCCTAATTCAGTTTTAAAATAACACTAAATATTGAATTAGCAAAATCTCAAACGTTTCACGACTGTGGAGAATTGTGCAGTGAGAACCACATAAATTTGCTATTTTTATATACCAATCCTCAAACACAAGATCACACGAAACGTTCATTACCCATATTGTGAGCATTCAGAAGTAAATACAACTTTTCACTCTCATCTGTTACTTAATAAGATACGATGGTATTCCCCAAATATGAAAAGACGACTGATTGCTATCAGAACTGGTTCTAAATTAATTACTTTGTATTACAATTAATACATACTTATGACAAACAGGACTGGCTCTAAACCCATTATTATTATATATTATAATTAATATACATTTGCAACAAACAGCACTGCCTCTAAACTAATTATTTTGTATAAAAATCATTATATGTGTGGTCAGCTTCCGGTCAGTTACCTCTTTCTTTCTTTGTGAACCTGACGATGACCGAAGAAGGTCGAAACGTTGTTCACTCCTCTATGTAAAATATCTTCTCAACCCAAACGAGCCGTTTTTACATATAAATTTCTCTACAAGTGGGTTTTCTCGACATCACTGAAAAATCATTATATATTTACAACAAACAGGATTGGTTCTAAACTCATTATTATTTATTATAATTAATATATTTTTACAACAAACAGAGTAGGCTCTAAACTAATTATTTTATATTGTAATTAATACACATTTATAACAAAGAGAACCGTCTCTAATTTAATTTTATATATTATAATTAACACACATTTACAACACACAGAACTGGTTCCAAAACTCATTATTACGTATTATAATTAATATACATTTACAACAAACAAGACTGGTTCTAAATTTATTATTTTGTACTATAATTAATATACATTGTCATGAAATAGGACTGCCTCTATATTTATTATTATATATTATAATTAATACACATTGACATGAAATAGGACTGTCTCTATATTCATTATTATGTATTATAATTAATACACATTGACATGAAATAGAACTGTCTCTAAATTCATTATTATATATTATAATTAATACACATGGACATGAAATAGGACTGTCTCTATATTTATTATTATATATTATAATTAATACACATTGACATGAAATAGGACTGTCCCTATATTTATTATTATATATTATAATTAATACACATTGACATGAAATAGGACTGTCTCTATATTCATTATTATGTATTATAATTAATACACATTGACATGAAATAGGACTGTCTCTATATTTATTATTATATATTATAATTAATACACATTGACATGAAATAGGACTGTCCCTATATTTATTATTATATATTATAATTAATACACATTGACATGAAATAGGACTGTCTCTATATTTATTATTATATATTATAATTAATACACATGGACATGAAATAGGACTGTCTCTATATTTATTATTATATATTATTATTAATACACATTAATGACAAACAGGATTCGCTCTAGTTTTATTATTTTATATTATAAGTAATACACAGTTACGACAAATAGAACTATCTCTGGATATATTGTTACCCGAGGTATCAAGTGAAACACATATTCTCAGATTGTTCATATTACTCACTCAGACCCTCAACAACAAAAATAATATTTTTCAGCAAGACATCAATATTAGAAAACACCCTCCACTCTCACACAATAAAAAACAGCACAAACTTTCAATCCGTTCTTCCTTATTGGGAAGATATCTAAATTATTTTGAAGTTATACATCAATGTTAATTTTGTTACGTTGAATTTACCTGTATTACATAAACGTTTAATTGTATCTGACATACATTTTTATTTCAAGTGGGTTTCTCGTCAAACAGAATTTAGTATCAATGGTGCTGGTATACCATTGTTTATATTATCTGACATCTCTTTCTGTATAGTGTTGCTGCTTAACTCAACTTAATGGGTTGAACATTATGAATTGTTTTATCGTAAAATAATTTTTATCTAATTTATTTCCGAAGTTACCACGTTTTCTAACTATTAGAATGTGTATTCTTCTTGGACTAGTGGTTATAACCAATAATACCACTATGTATTAGTATGTAATTTTCTTGGATTGGTAATGACGACTGCATGGTGCATTTAATTTGTAGTCTTCTTGGGATATAGCCACATTTTACATCTTATGTGTAATTTTGTTGTATCGAACGTGGTCATTACTTATAGTTAGGCATAGGTTGTAACGAGGGTAAACGGCAGCCATCTTGGAGCACGTTTCTTTAGGTGTCAGCTTTGAAAATGTAGTCAATACGTTTTTATTAGTTGTGATTTAAGTAATAGCAGATGTTTACGTGTATTAAATGAAATAGTGAACTTGAGCCACTTTTGTCCAGCACGAAATTGAAGTTTGCCAAATTCAGTATGTAAGTTCATAACGATTGATGCTAGGCTTAGTTAATCCGTGATTGTTTTTTAGTATATTAATTTGTTATATAAATACTTCAAAATCAGTATCTAAGCAGAGTGGGCAAAAGAAGTGCTACCAAAACTATCGAGGTAGGACATAAATAGAATAAAAACAATTAAAACCACCTATCTATCTACTTATCTCTAAATTTATTCTGTTTGCGGGACAAACATCACTACAATTCCTTTCTAAGAACCGAGACCAGCCAAAAATATCAACCAATCACAGAGCCGATCTTTTGAACTGTCCAGTTATAGCGTTCCTAACCAATGACCCTGACATACTTTAACGGGGCAGTAAATTCCTAACGATCTACAGTCCCTCTTCACTATATAACCTGACCACAACTTCAGAAATCATCAGTTTGCTTCGAGTCTGTACCAAGTTCACAGTTGTGTTTCCAAAGGTAGGAACGGTATTTTGTCTTCTACTTAACTCTCTGTTAACACTCTGCGCTAGCCGTCCCTAATTTAGCAGTATTTGACCATAACATTTTAACGGCTGAAAAGGCGAACATATTTGGTGTGACGGGGATTCGAACCCGCGATCCTCATAATACGAGTCGAATGCCCAAACCACCTGACCATGTCGGGTCTTTCCAAGAGCGACGTTAGCAATTAATAATGAGATAAAACGTTTTTATCATTGGTATATGTATTATCATTGGTATATGTATTACCATTGGTATATGTATTAGCTCATACTGTATAAATTTCTTAAAATGGGTTAGTTCTCACACCATTGAAGGATAATGAACCATCGCTACATCCCTAGAACCTAAAGTGTTAAAATTTGCTCAGTGAAACACGAACCACATTCACAAAGACAGGCGACTTTTAAAAACTTTTCAAACATTAATATGTATGAAAGAATGTCTGAAGATGGGTTTCTTTTATTTCTCCTCGAAGATTTTACGATTAGGGTTAACTAGAGAACATTCACCGAGTCCCGTTATTAATAAATATTAGTTTTTCTGAAAGAACTACAGTTTTAAGATAGAAACAAAACAAGAAAGTATTTCATTTCTAATTTTTTAAAAAGGGTTTCTAATTTAAAAATTGAGTTTACTTTTTTTTCCAGGTGCGAATACCATCTTTATACCAATCATGAAGTGTCTCATTCTTATTGGTAAGTAGAATAAGTGAGCCATCTTGATTTTTTTTTCTTCCCAGTATGCATGTTACACAAGCATCTATTGGACTGTATTGGTTGAAACATTTAGTAATAAAACAACTGTTGAATTGTATTGGTTGAAACATTTAGTAATAAAACAACTGTTGGATTGTATTGGTTGAAACATTTAGTAATAAAACAACTGTTGTATTGTATTGGTTGAAACATTTAGTAATAAAACAACTGTTGTATTGTATTGGTTGAAACGTTTAGTAATAAAACAACTGTTGGATTGTATTGGTTGAAACGTTTAGTAATAAAACAACTGTTGGATTGTATTATTACGTGATATGAGAGAATATTTAGTAATGAAACAAGTTTATCTCTTCCAGGCTGCCTATTTCTGATGGCTGTTGTTGCCTTACCTCGGGTAAGTCTTCTTTATAATCGATACTCAAAACGAGTTTTCGCATTTTATAATTAGTATATTTTGGAATTCTGGGAACTTTTGAATACAATTATTGAAATACTTGTGTTACAGACAAAACGTGCAGCCTACGAACTTCCGGCTGGAGCCGAGTTCATTGTCGGACAAATTAAAACCACCTTCTCCTGTGCTGGTCTCCACTCTGGATACTACGCTGATGTTGACAACTACTGTCAGATCTTCCACATCTGCCACCCACAGACTCTCGCTGATGGAACCTTAGAAGTTGGACATTGGAGCTTCTTCTGTGGTAACCAGACCATCTTCAACCAGATGAGCTTCACATGTGCTTTCCCTGAGGAGGCCGTGCCCTGTAGAAGGGCCCCAGATTTCTACTATCTTAACAACAACATTGGGGTCGAGAATGCTCCCTTCTTGACAGACGATGACGTAGCTAGAGCTTACGAAGCCATCAGATCACAGTAAATCCCACTTCTTTGCCAGTACGCCATATGACATCGCTTCAACATAAGGAAAACTACAGCAAAGCAGAGAGAATATTTACAAGACTTCACAGATACAAGATCTGCTTATGTTGTATATACGTGTTTGTTTAAAGAAATGAATATTTTTTCAATAAAAGAAACGTATTTCTGAATATGTTTTCTCCCTTCTTTAATATCTAGAATTGTGAACATATAAAGAGGAATAGTTAGAACAGTATTAAAGATGTTCTAAACTGTACAGATAGGGTTAATATAAATAATACGATCCTTGTATCGTGACTCATTACGAACAATTAGTAGAGAGGTGAGAAGTACGTTTGTGGTTTCCAATAAATGTCTAACACTTAAAAAAAAAACTAATTGAACGTGAGTAAACCTAGAGTGAAAGAACGTTATGCAAGTGTTAAACTATTAGTAGCTTATTAAAGAGTGAACACGTGACATTTGGTCCTGTATTGAAAAGTGTTTGTTTGTTGTCGTTGGTTAAAACAAATATTCACTACCCTTTACGTTACCCTTTGTAACTGCTTGTCTTCTAGTTAAGCACAGAACTACATAATGAGGATACAACAGGATATCTAAACCTGGTTTATAGCATTGTAAATCTACAGACAAGCTGATGTGACAAGTGGAGTCGCAACTGTTTGTATTATATACAGATTGAACAGTTTATACGAAGATTCACGTCCTATGTGTTACCACGTTTTTTAGAGAAATGTATGTCTTATGCATGACCAGGTTTAAATTTTCTGGAGGATTATTGGGTCGGCCGTGGTTTACTTGTTAGAGTGCGTGGACTATGAAACCTTGGGTGTGCTTCAAGAGGAATGGAAGAATCGAACTCCTGAGACAGAAGCCTAGGAGTTAGCTCTCGACTAGTCCATCAGTTTTATTGTAGAGATGATCATTCAAACAACTACGTAACTTTCAAGTCTTCCCAATGCTTTAGCAGAAAGTCTTTGGACTTACAGCGCTATAAATCAGGTTTCGATAACTATGGTGAGATAGACATCGAACAGTTTAGATTCTTTATCTCAAACATATGACATTTAGCATCCACTTTCGCTGACGGAACCAAGGAAATTTGATTCGTAATCTGCAGGTTGCGAGTTCCATTCACCGAACATGCTTGCCCTTTGAGCCATGGAGACGTTATAATGTGACCATCAATCCCACTCTTCGTTAGTAAAGGAGACGTCCAAGTATTGGCGAATGCCAGTGATGACTAGCTGTCTTCTTTCTAATTGTTCACTGTTAAGTTAGGGACGGCTAGCGCAGATAGCCCTCGTGCATCTTTGCGCGAAATTCAAAATGAGTTCAACATTCTAACTTTTGTATTAACCAATAAATACACGAGCTTTGTATGTGTTTTCCATAAGAAGGTTGGGCCTTATTATTACATACAAGACTTAAGTTTTACAGGCAACTCGTTTTGAATAGATCATGACGTTTCAGCAGTGTAAGACTAGAGGGAAGGCAGCTAGTCATAACCACCAGCTTTTGGGCTACTTTTTTACCAGCTAATAGTGGGATTGATCGTCACATCATAACACCCCCACGACTAGAATGGCGAGAATGTTTGGTATGATAGGTATTAGAACCGGCGACCCTTAGATAACGAGCCGAGTGTCCTGACCACCTGGCCATGCCACGCTGGACTTTTTTGGACTTATTGTTATGATGTCAAAGAAAATATATAAAATAGAACATGCAAAAAATATATTTTATTTACTTTTAACCCAAACAATGTTTTAAACAAGGAAAATGTTACTTATAAAATATTCCAAATTGTATTCCATTTGCTATATAAACGTGTGAAAAGGGTTGAACACGTTATATTAAAACTACACAACTACAGCCCCTACAAACTGGTAATGGAACGTCATCCATCAGAACTATATTTTGATACTGTTTAAAGTTTTGTAGGTGGGTATGTAATACGACCGAATATTGATAAGTACAACAACCTTCTACGATTAATTATATTCATGTTTTGAAATCAAGGATTTAGAATTTAAAAAATAGGAGAAGAAAATGGATCAATGTGGGGTTCTAGGACCTTTCGTAAAAAGACCCACAACGAGTGATGTCCCAGCTGTGGTAAACAAAGAGTATTGTAATAAATGGATATCCACAAACACAAACATCGGTGACAAAATGCGTCCACGTACCTCAGTCACAACTGTGCAGTATAACAACGAAGAATATTCGTCACGTGCGCGCAGTTTACTTCTATGACACATCCACTCAGCTGAAGTATGAAACTTTGGCTCACGGTGTTGCATATGAAGAAATGTTAGTCAGTAAAAGCGCTCACGTATTTCTTTATGATCAGCTTCGTGACACAAGTTCTGGGAAACCAACGGCTTCATACACTAGAGTGATTATGAAAAGCTGTAGCAGAAAGGTGTGCGCTTCTGTTTAAAGCATTAAACATTACATTCTTACAACAAATTGTTTCGCAATAGAAATTACGCTGTAGGGATATTGTTAAGATGCGGGGTAAACAGTTAGAGTAGAAACGGAACGTTATGACATGGACTGTAACGACTTAGCAAAACTAAATTGTCTAATGTAACAAACGTGAATTTTGTTGGCCCAATAAAATCGAAATTTGTAAACAAAAATGTTTCTATTTTATGTTTAAAGAAAGTTAAACAGCGACTGGTTTATAGGTTTTATGTGTTTTTGTTTTGTTTCTAAAGATGGCTGACCAGAGTCTTGATTTATTGGTTCTATCTGTTACTGTTTTTCAAGAAAGCTGATCACCGATTAGTTAGTTGGTTTAAGTGATTTTGTTTTATGTTTAGAGAAAGTTAAACAGCGACTGGTTTATAGGTTTTATGTGTTTTTGTTTTGTTTCTAAAGATGGCTGACCAGAGTCTTGATTTATTGGTTCTATCTGTTACTGTTTTTCAAAAAGCTGATCACCGATTAGTTAGTTGGTTTCAGTGATTTTGTTTTATGTTTAAAGAAAGTTAAACAGCGACTGGTTTATAGGTTTTGTGTATTTTTGTTTTGTTTCTAAAGATGGCTGACCAGAGTCTTGATTTATTGGTTCTATCTGTTACTGTTTTTCAAGAAAGCTGATCACCGATTAGTTAATTGGTTTCAGTGATTTTGTTTTACGTTTAGAGAAAGTTAAACAGCGACTGGTTTATAGGTTTTATGTTTTTGTTTTGTTTCTAAAGATGGCTGACCAGAGTCTTGATTTATTGGTTCTATCTGTTACTGTTTTTCAAGAAAGCTGATCACCGATTAGTTAGTTGGTTTAAGTGATTTTGTTTTATGTTTAGAGAATGTTAAACAGCGACTGGTTTATAGGTTTTATGTATTTTTGTTTTGTTTTTAAAGATGGCTGACCAGAGTATTGATTTATTGGTTCTATCTGTTACTGTTTTTCAAGAAAGCTGATCACCGATTAGTTAATTGGTTTCAGTGATTTTGTTTTATGTTTAGAGAAAGTTAAACAGCGACTGGTTTATAGGTTTTATGTTTTTGTTTTGTTTCTAAAGATGGCTGACCAGAGTCTTGATTTATTGGTTCTATCTGTTACTGTTTTTCAAAAAGCTGATCACCGATTAGTTAGTTGGTTTCAGTGATTTTGTTTTATGTTTAGAGAAAGTTAAACAGCGACTGGTTTATAGGTTTTATGTGTTTTTGTTTTGTTTCTAAAGATGGCTGACCAGAGTCTTGATTTATTGGTTCTATCTGTTACTGTTTTTCAAGAAAGCTGATCACCGATTAGTTAGTTGGTTTAAGTGATTTTGTTTTATGTTTAGAGAATGTTAAACAGCGACTGGTTTATAGGTTTTATGTATTTTTGTTTTGTTTCTAAAGATGGCTGACCAGAGTCTTGATTTATTGGTTCTATCTGTTACTGTTTTTCAAGAAAGCTGATCACCGATTAGTTAGTTGGTTTCAGTGATTTTGTTTTATGTTTAGAGAAAGTTAAACAGCGACTGGGTTATAGGTTTTATGTGTTTTTGTTTCTAAAGATGGCTGACCAGAGTCTTGATTTATTGGTTCTATCTGTTACTGTTTTTCAAGAAAGCTGATCACCGATTAGTTAGTTGGTTTCAGTGATTTTGTTTTATGTTTAAAGAAAGTTAAACAGCGACTGGTTTATGGGTTTTGTGTGTTTTTGTTTTGTTTCTAAAGATGGCTGACCAGAGTCTTGATTTATTGGTTCTATCTGTTACTCTTTTTCAAGAAAGCTGATCACCGATTAGTTAGTTGGTTTCAGTGATTTTGTTTTATGTTTAAAGAAAGTTAAACAGCGACTGGTTTATGGGTTTTGTGTGTTTTTTTTTGTTTCTAAAGAAGACTGACCAGTGACTTTTGTTTTGGGGTTTAATTGTTTTTGTTTACCTATTAACAAAGTTGACGAACGACTGGCTTCATGTGCTGTTGTTTTGTTTAACCAACGATTAGTTTATTTTAAGTGTTTTGGTTTCACTTTTTAAAGAAATGTTACCAGTGACTGATTTATTGGTTTGAAGTGTTTTAATTTGTCTTTAAAGAAAGTTGACCAGCGACTGGTTCTTTGGTTTAGGTGATTTTTACTTTATTTTAAAGGAAGTTGATCAGTTTACTTAGGAAATGTGTGGTCTACCAACCACGGGTATCTAAACCCTGTTTCTAAAGTTGTAAGTTTTCACACAGATGCCACTATGCCACCAGATAGCATATCGACATTCGCTGGTTACGTCCACTTCAATGGTTCCGCTCACGTCCATGTACGAAAAATGGCCAATTATTCTTTGCAAACAATCTAAAACGCACTTGCACAATTTCATTAATTTAATTACAAACAGTAAAATATCAAATTGTTTCAATTCATCGTATTACAGCCCAAATTAAATGTTAACTCTTATATACAAATTCCCATTATGAGATAGATACCTATCTGAATATTTATGGCTTACTGATCAAAGCAGGGCTGATGACTCTTGCGTTGGAGAAACTGAAGTCCACATCAGATCGTAGAGTGAATAAAGGAATATATTAGGCCTTTAGGTCACACATTAAATTTTCAGTTTTTATCTTTCGTTACAATTAAAGTAACTTGTAGTATAGTCGTCAAATTAATTAATCTTTTGATTTCTATATTTCAATCATTTACATAGTTACATAATTACATAGTTATATTGTTACATGGTTACATGGTTACATAGTTATATTGTTACATGGTTACATTGTTACATGGTTGCATTGTTACATGGTTACATAGTTACATATAAGCCGTTCCCAAGTTTCTGGTGATTGTTTAATTGTCAAATCAGCCAGTTCTAAGGTTCTAGTAATTGTTTAGTTGTCAAATCAGCCGTTTCCAAGTCTCTAGTGATTGTTTAGTTGTCAAATCAGCCGTTCCCAAGTCTCTAGTGATTGTTTAGTTGTCAAATAAGCCAATCCTAAGTTTCTAGTGATTGTTTAGTTGTCAAATCAGCCAGTTCTAAGGTTCTAGTAATTGTTTAGTTGTCAAATCAGCCGTTCCCAAGTCTCTAGTGATTGTTTAGTTGTCAAATCAGCCATTCTCAAGTCTCTAGTGATTGTTTGGTTGTCAAATCAGCCATTCTCAAGTCTTTAGTAATTGTTTAGTTGTCAAATCAGCCATTCCCAAGTCTCTAGTGATTGTTTAGTTGTAAAGTCAGCCGTTCCCAAGTCTCTAGTGATTGTTTAGTTGTCAAATAAGACGTTCCCAAGTCTCTAGTGATTTAGTTGTAAAATCAGTTGTTTCCAAGTCTCTAGTGATTGTTTAGTTGTCAAATAAGCCGATCCTAAGTTTATAGTGATTGTTTAGTTGTCAAATCAGCCAGTTTTAAGGTTCTAGTGACAGTTTAGTTGTCAAATCAGCCGGTCCTAAGTTTTTAGGGATAGTTTAGTTGTCAAATCAGCCATTCCCAAGTCTCTAATGATTGTTTAGCTCTAAAGTCAGCCGTTCCCAAGTCTCTAGTGATTGTTTAGTTGTCAAATCAGCCAGTCCTAAGTTTTTAGGGATAGTTTAGTTGTCAAATCAGCCGGTTATAAGTTTCTAGTGATAGTTTAGTTGTCAACTCTGCCGGTCCTAAGTTTTTAGTGATAGTTCAGTTGTCAAATCAGCCGGTCCTACGTTTCTAGTTACAGTTTAGTTGTAAAATCAGCCGGTACCAAGATTTTTGTTATTGTTTAGTTTTAAAATCAACCATTCCCACGTATTTTGATGATCGTTTGATTATGAAGTCAGCCGTTCCTAAATATTTTGATGATTGTTTGATTGTAAAGTCAGCCATCCTCAAGTTTTTGGTGACTGTTAAATCATAAAATCAGCCGTCCTCAAATTTCTGGTGAGTGTTTAGTCATAAAGTCAGCCGTCCTCAAGTTTCTGGTGACTGTTTAGTCATAAAGTCAGCCGTCCTCAAGTTTCTTGTGACTATTTAGTCATAATCTTTACTTGGTATGTCGTAATAAAGATACTGTCTGACTTCAAACTGTAGTACTTTACTTGGTATGTCGTAATAAAGATACTGTCTGACTTCAAACTGTAGAACTTTACTTGGTATATCGTAATAAAGATACTGTCTGACTTCAAACTGTAGTACTTTACTTGGTATGTCGTAATAAATATACTGTCTGACTTCAAACTGTAGTACTTTACTTGGTATGTCGTAATAAAGATATTGTCTGACTTCAAACTGTAGTACTTTACTTGGTATGTCGTAATAAAGTTACTGTCTGACTTTAAACTGTAGTACTTTACTTGGTATGTCGTAATAAAGTTACTGTCTGACTTCAAACTGTAGTACTTTACTAGGTATGTCGTAATAAAGGTACTGTCTGACTTCAAACTGTAGTACTTTACTTGGTATGTCGTAATAAAGATATTGTCTGACTTCAAACTGTAGTACTTTACTTGGTATGTCGTAATAAAGTTACTGTCTGACTTTAAACTGTAGTACTTTACTTGGTATGTCGTAATAAAGTTACTGTCTGACTTCAAACTGTAGTACTTTACTAGGTATGTCGTAATAAAGGTACTGTCTGACTTCAAACTGTAGTACTTTACTTGGTATGTCGTAATAAAGATATTGTATGAGTTCAAACTGTAGTACTTTACTTGGTATGTCGTAATAAATATACTGTCTGACTACAAACTGTAGTACTTTACTTGGTATGTCGTAATAAATATACTGCCTGACTTCAAACTGTAGTACTTTACTTGGTATGTCATAATAAAGATATTGTCTGACTTCAAACTGTAGTACTTTACTTGGTATGTCATAATAAAGATATTGTCTGACTTCTAACTGTAGTACTTTACTTGGTATGTTATAATAAAGATATTGTCTGACTTCAAACTGTAGTACTTTACTTGGTATGTTATAATAAAGATACTGTCTGACTTCTAACTGTAGTACTTTACTTGGTATGTCATAATAAAGTTACTGTCTGACTTCAAACTGTAGTACTTTACTTGGTATGTCAAAATAAATATACTGTCTGACTTCAAACTGTAGTACTTTACTTGGTATGTCATAATAAAGATATTGTCTGACTTCAAACTGTAGTATTTTACTTGGTATGTCGTAATAAATATACCGTCTGACTTTAAACTGTAGTACTTTACTTGGTATGTTATAATAAAGATACTGTCTGACTTCAAACTGTAGTACTTTACTTGGTATATCGTTAGAAATATACTGTCTGACTCAAACTGTAGTACTTTACTTGGTATGTCGTAATAAATATACTGTCTGACTTCACACTGTAGTACTTTACTTGGTATGTTATAATAAAGTTACTGTCTGACTTCAAACTGTAGTACTTTACTTGGTATGTCGTAATAAAGTTACTGTCTGACTTCAAACTGTAGTACTTTACTTGGTATGTTATAATAAAGTTACTGTGTGACTTCAAACTGTAGTACTTTACTTGGTATGTCGTAATAAGTATACTGTCTGCCTCTAAACTGTAGTACTTTACTTGGTATGTTATAATAAAGATACTGTCTGACTTCAAACTGTAGTACTTTATTTGGTATGTCGTTAGAAATATACTGTCTGACTCAAACTGTAGTACTTTACTTGGTATGTCGTAATAAATATACTGTCTGACTTCAAACTGTAGTACTTTACTTGGTATGTTATAATAAATATACTGTGTGACTCCAAACTGTAGTACTTTACTTGGTATGTCGTAATAAAGATACTGTCTGACTTCAAACTGTAGTACTTTACTTGGTATGTCATAATAAAGATATTGTCTGACTATAAAACTGTAGTACTTTACTTGGTATGTCGTAATAAATATAACGTCTGACTTTAAACTGTAGTACTTTACTTGGTATGTCGTAATAAATATACTGTCTGACTTCAAACTGTAGTACTTTACTTGGCATGTCATAATAAAGATATTGTCTGACTTCAAACTGTAGTACTTTACTTGGTATGTCGTAATAAAGTTACTGTCTGACTTCAAACTGTAGTACTTTACTTGGTATGTCATAATAAAGATATTGTCTGACTCAAACTGTAGTACTTTACTTGGTATGTCGTAATAAAGTTACTGTCTGACTTCAAACTGTAGTACTTTACTTGGTATGTCGTAATAAATATACTGTCTGACTTCTAACTGTAGTACTTTACTTGGTATGTCGTAATAAATATACTGTCTGACTTCACACTGTAGTACTTTACTTGGTATGTTATAATAAAGTTACTGTCTGACTTCAAACTGTAGTACTTTACTTGGTATGTCGTAGTAAAGTTACTGTCTGACTTCAAACTGTAGTACTTTACTTGGTATGTTATAATAAAGTTACTGTGTGACTTCAAACTGTAGTACTTTACTTGGTATGTCATAATAAAGATATTGCCTGACTTCAAACTGTAGTACTTTAGTTGGTATGTTATAATAAAGATACTGTCTGACTTCTAACTGTAGTACTTTACTTGGTATGTCATAATAAAGTTACTGTCTGACTTCAAACTGTAGTACTTTACTTGGTATGTCGTAATAAATATACTGTCTGACTTCAAACTGTAGTACTTTACTTGGTATGTCATAATAAAGATATTGTCTGACTTCAAACTGTAGTATTTTACTTGGTATGTTGTAATAAATATACCGTCTGACTTTAAACTGTAGTACTTTACTTGGTATGTTATAATAAAGATACTGTCTGACTTCAAACTGTAGTACTTTATTTGGTATGTCGTAATAAAGATATTGTATGACTTCAAACTGTAGTACTTTACTTGGTATGTCGTAATAAAGTTACTGTCTGACTTCAAACTGTAGTACTTTACTTGGTATGTCGTAATAAATATACTGTCTGACTTCAAAATGTACTACTTTACTTGGTATGTCGTAATAAATATACTGTCTGACTTCAAACTGTAGCACTTTACTCGGCGTGTCCGATATAATTCAGACGTGTTAAGACCACAGACAATCATGGTAAAATATGTGATTGAGGAAGGTACTATATCCAAGATGAGATATAGACACCATGGTTATTGAGATATAGACACCATGGTTATTAGCTAGTCTCTGAAAGTACGACAATATTCTAGCACGATACACAGATGAACTGTAGGAACAATAACGTATCGAGAGTTCCGACAAGAAGCGATTCTAGTTGGTTAAGGGTGTTTATACATGAGTAGTTTTCTCTGTATTTGTCACAAGTAAAGCTGATGGTTTGTTTGTGAAAAAATGGCGTTTCTCATAGTCTTAATACAAAATTTAGAAGTGTGGCGAGATTAAATATGTACTATATAGTTATACTTGAGTGTAAAACTATGTCGAAATCACACTCGCATAAAACAGTCATGCTTGAGTGTAAAACTATGTCCAGATCAAAGTTTCTTGTGTATTGACATGATTTAGGGTATTTACTTTCAACTCGTTGTGCAGTATTAAACATTATTTTGGTTTCAATCGACTTGGTATTAGTTTCTCTATAAATTAGCTGCTATAATTTATACTGGCAAGACTTTATTATCAACTCCAAGTACATATATATCTATATAATGCATTATCAACTCCAAGTACATATATATCTATATAATGCATTATCAACTCCAAGTACATATATATCTATATAATGCATATACAGAGCTTATCGCATGACCAGACACCAAGGTGAAAGAAGAAACGGTAAGACGTTTGTTTAGTATTGTTTATTTCTTCGTGATACTCAAAGCTCCAAACACCGTGGTTTCATAACAGGATAGCTTATATGTTAGTTGTTACTGATAACGTATTCTGTTGAATATCATAGAAAATTAAACACTCAGTTTTATATACTTTATGATGTACACACGACAAATAACACCAGCTATTATTCAACTGAGTTGGAATTTATGTAAACTTGATTCTAGTTTCTAGTAATGTCTTCCATTTTTACTTTTTTGCAGATCTACCTGTTATAACTTCTTCTTCTGTCAAAAAGAGTGTAATTTACACACCTAATTTTCGTTCAAATAATATAAACTTGAGGCATCTTTACAAGGAAAAGCAGCGTCTGAGAAAGCACGTGTGAGCGTTGATTGATGTCACGTTACCACAGAAGAAACTATAGTGTTTGACTTATCCTTGGTCCTCATCAGATCGGCTACAGATGTGAAAAGTTTTACACTCGTTATAAATGTCAGCGTAGTAGCTAAAAGCTTTATCAGCACCGGACAATGTAGTTTTGACTGTTCCAACAATCAAAACAACTCCATCAGGAAGCTCGTAGGCTTCACGTTTAACCTATTGGAATTAGACAGACAAGGAGTATTCTAATTACTACAATCACTAAGTAACAGAAAATTTATATTCGAAAAAATTAAAAGGGCTTAAGAAACACCACCATTGATGATAAAATGTGTTATGTTACCCTTTCTGTTAGTTGAGGAAATTGTGCGCATGTTAAACTTCTTCGTAATTTATTCCTTTTTTAAACATAATTAAGGATTTCAAGATATTTTAAATGACAGAGTAAGAAGTAGTAACATTGTTCTGACAGAGTAAGAAGTAGTAACATTGTTCTGACAGAGTAAGAAGTAGTAACATTGTTCTGACAGAGTAAGGAGTAGTAACATTGTTCTGACAGAGTAAGGAGTAGTAACATTGTTCTGACAGAGTAAGGAGTAGTAACATTGTTCTGACAGAGTAAGGAGTAGTAACATTGTTCTGACAGAGTAAGGAGTAGTAACATTGTTGTGACAGAGTAAGGAGTAGTAACATTGTTCTGACAGAGTAAGGAGTAGTAACATTGTTCTGGGTCATTCAAACTCTTACCATCTTTACAAAACTGGTTTCTCTTTTCAGACTTAACTTGTTAAAACTATAAATAGTTTTACTGCACTTGTTCAAATATTACAACTGATAAGATAGCAACAAAAAACTTAGTCGCGGTAATGCAATGACCATTGTGACGCACATAAAGAGACAGTGAAATCGGTAGGTAAGGTTTCGTGTTTTTACTTGCATTGTCTTTGAAGTCCAAAAAACTCGTGTATTTAAACCTTTATCTCTGATACTAACTTCCTAATTGTAGTATAGTAATTTCATGTACCTTTTTGAAAAGCTATTACGACTAAGTCACTAGACTAAGTAGTGCCACCTACCGTTTGCAACCAAGCTTTGTTATTGAACAGCAACCTATAAAAAATGAGTTAACACTAATCATAACGTGTATTATACAACATATGTTTAGGTCTAATATATTTAATTAACAAAATACCAAAGCTTATGAAACATTTATAATAAATGTTAAATTTATTTGTTTAAACGTCAATAGTCTACTAGAGGGGAGAAGATGAAAACGTGATGCTATGGCTTATGTTAAATATCGGCTCTCTGTACGTTCTTTCTGTTGAGAATGCTAAAAGCAGGTTTTTCTAGAACTATCTAAGACAGCAAGCTACCATTGTATGCCTTCAACAAACAGGATGTTTGTCTAAAGTGTATTAATGTAAAGAAACCTTAAGATACACGACTTTGAGAAATAGCACAAAGGTTGTTTTTTTTTCCTAACATGAAAACTCAAAGGTTTGAATCTAATCAATACTCAAAAAACATAGATATAATTTTAAAAGACTTGCTACTTTAATAATCGATTGGAGATAGTTTTTTTTTTAAAACCGGAGTATTAAAGGGAAGTGGAAAGTTTCCTTTTTTAGTTAATTGTGTCAGTTGGCAGTGGTTACGTTTCTTGACCAGAATTCAAACGTAAATGTATACTTGAACTTGTTTGATTGGCTGAATCACGGTCGACAGATTTCTATATCCTATTTCACCAAACAGGTTACTCGTAAAGAAGTCATCTGGTGGGGCAAAGGTCGAGACATGTATGTGGTAGATGCAAAAACTGAATGCGACAACAAAGATAAAATATGTTATGGAATAAACTGGAGATCAGCACCATATGAAAATAATCTAGCTCCTACGTGTATTGTATTTATATGACGTCTTTAACTGAATTTTTTATACATATTATAAGGAAATTATATTGTATATACTTAGCAGAAAAGTCAAACTGTACGACAGTAAAAGAACTTAACCATTGAGATGTCCATCTGTCCCTCTTTTAAGTCGGTTTCAACTGCATTACAGCTGTTATTATTTTAAATATAATAAAACAACTTGTAGTTCAATATGAATTAACTGTATTTTCGGCTACAGATAATATTTTGGTCGCTATATTAATGACGTTACGAAATGTTAAAATCACTGTTATTTTAATTCTTAAAAGAACTTAATGTTTGTCTTAGTAATAAAGAAATAGAAAGACATTTCTCTTTTTGGGTGCAGTGGTAAGTCGCAGACTGCCTCAAATGTCCAGAACAGCGACCCGATGTAATAACACCAACCAACTGTGGAAACCAATCAACTATTAGGAGAAAAATTAACCCATTTTTTCCGGTTTAATTAAAAGTATTTATGTACGGCGAATTAATTATTTTTTATTTAGAATTTCCGTAATTTGTAAAGAATTTGTTTGATACAAATTAGAATAAGTCAACGTACAGTTATTCTGTCTGACGTGTTTCTAAATTTGTTTGATATAAACTAGAATAAGTCAACGTACAGTTATTTTGTCTGACGTGTTTCTAAATTTGTTTGATATAAACTAGAATAAGTCAACGTACAGTTATTTTGTCTGACGTGTTTCTAAATTTGTTTGATATAAACTAGAATAAGTCAACGTACAGTTATTTTGTCTGACGTGTTTCTAAATTTGTTTAATATAAACGAGAATAAGTCAACGTACAGTTATTTTGTCTGACGTGTTTCTAAATTTGTTTGATATAAACTAGAATAAGTCAACGTACAGTTATTTTGTCTGACGTGTTTCTAAATTTGTTTGATATAAACTAGAATAAGTCAACGTACAGTTATTTTGTCTGACGTGTTTCTAAATTTGTTTGATATAAACTAGAATAAGTCAACGTACAGTTATTTTGTCTGACGTGTTTCTAAATTTGTTTGTTGTTGAGCGCAAAGGTGTGCAACGCATAAACTGTGCTGTGTCCACAACAGGGATCGAGCTCAGAATCTTAACGTCTTTAAATTATAATTATTTCTTTTCGTTTCAAAATCGAAAACTAACCCTTTTATCATTCTTGTCGCATTTAAATGTAAGGTTTATTTGTTTTATTTTTAAGTACAAAGCTACACAAAGGGCTATCGATACACGTGTTGAGCAGAGCACAGACGGCCCTTAGTGTAGCTTTGTGCATAATAAAAAAACAAACAAAGAACGAAATAGGTAGTAATACCACTGAAATGTAGAAAAACACATTGATAAGGTAAGGTATAATACTGGTGATGGACAAGTAAGAGTGGTAAACATAACACTATTAAAAGTAGTGTTGGTAAAGAATATTGTAAAGGTAAAAAGTTAAACTGGTTCACTTGTTTGTTGTGAAGCACGAATGTGCACAATGGGCTATCTGTACTGTCCCAACCTCGGGTATTAAAACTCGATTTTTAATGTTTGTTTGTTTTTCAATTTCGCACAAAGCTACTCGAGGGCTATCTGTGCTAGCCGTCCCTAGTTTAGTAGTGTAAGACTAGAGGGAAGGCAGCTAGTCATCACCACCCACCGCCAACTCTTGGGCTACTCTTTTACCAACGAATAGTGGGATTGACCGTCAAATTATAACGCCCCCACGACTGAAAGGGCGAGCATGTTTGGCGCGACCGGGATGCGAACCCGCGACCCTCAGATTACGAGTCGCACGCCTTAACATGCTTAGCTCGATTTTTAATGTCATAAGCCCTCAGACTTACCGCTGGTTGACAGAGAACGCAAATATCATTAAATGCAAGAAGTAATAGTGAAACAGTAGCCCCATGTAAATTAATGAAGTGATAGTGAAACAGTAGCCCCATGTAAATTAGTGAAGTAATAGTGAAACAATAGCCCCATGTACATTAATGAAGTGATAGTGAAACAGTAGCTCCATGTAAATTAATGAAGTAATAGTGAAACTGTAGCCCCATGTAAATTAATGAAGTAATAGTGAAACAGTAGCCCCATGTAAATTAATGAAGTAATAGTGAAACAGTAGCTCCATGTAAATTAGTGAAGTAATAGTGAAACTGTATCCCCATGTAAATTAATGAAGTGATAGTGAAACAGTAGCCCCATGTAAATTAATGAAGTAATAGGACTAGTTAGTGCTAGTTTTAATTGAAAACCAACTGAATCATAAAAGTCATTGTAGTTAAATTAAATTCATTATTATTTGTCTTTGTTTAATAACAGAAGAAAAATAAAACAACAACATGCTGGCAAGAAAGAGCTAATATTAGTACAAATAGTGAAGGACGGACGTGAATGTTGTTTGGAATTTGAAGGCTTGTTAGAAATAATAAGGAACAGAGAACCCTCGGGCTGGAGATGAGCTTGGAAAGTGGTACACGTGCTTGCACTGGACGAGCAGCTTTGTAATGAAGAATGACCTAAATACAGCTTTACAATACTGGTCAGGCTTGTAGGAGGGAGGTCGGTAAGTTTCAGCTATGTGGTATGTGTCATTGTATTGACCCGCACGATTTTTAAAAACGCACACACATAACTTCCGACTATCAGCTTCGTAACTTTCGCTGACATTAATTTATTTTCTATGTATTCAATTTGTGCACGTGCTAGTTTATCTGTCTCTCTTGTTCACGTAAATACTAAACTATATTGATTCAGATGTTGTTGGCAAAAGACGTCTAAAGGGGCGAGATCATGACTGACCAGATGAACGGACTGTCACCAACAAAATTGGCCCCTGGAGACAAGGCCACGAAATTCAATAAAATGGTATTGTATTTATATAATTATTATTTATATTTATATTCGGTAAATGAAAAGAAAAAAGTGTAAAATTATGTATTGGTTTGTGAATCCATTCATAAAGACACAGGTCCTCTCTCCACTACTATATATTATTTTCGTCAGCGACATACCTTTCCCCAATTTAACATACACGCATAATTCACAATGCGCAGACGACATCGCTATCAGGAGCACCTCCAGAAACCCAGTGATGGCCATGTCTCGCGTGCAAGAATCACTGAACAACGTCTCGACCTGGAGTAACAAGTGGAGAGTAGTTTTAAATCCAACCAAAACACAAGCAATCACCTTCTACAGGAAATAAAAAAAAAAACAAAGAAAAAATCTAGAAAAAATAAAATTATCACTTAGAAATACGACCATTAACATGAGCAAAAATATCACATTCCTTGGCATCACTTTCGACACAAAACTAACATGGAGAAAATATGTTAACAGTATACACTCATCAATTAGAAAACGGATTTCACACTTATTGACTCTAACCAGCAAACACTCGAAATGCTCACCACACCCCATTATACAAATATACAAGGCTTACATCCGTCCACTAATAGAGTATGGATGTCAAGTCACATATAATATGTCAAATAACACACTCCAAAAAATCCAAGTTCAACAGAACAAAATACTAAGATCTGCATTCAGTCTACCGTCATTCACTCCAGCAAATTATATGCATCAAATCAGTAACTTACCAACACTAAGAACTAGACTAACAGAAATATCACACAAATACTATTTAAAAGCAGAACACAGAAACAAACGGCATCACTCTATAAATTAACCAGTGCACCAACCAAATTTATTTCACCATACAATGTATTTCAGGAATCACAAATCACACAACAAAATACTTAAAGGGCAAAATTCATGTATTTTCTTTTCCAGGTTTCGGACACAGGACAGGTAAAACTTTCGGCGCCTGTCCTGTAAAAGTGGGTTTTTCTCGGGGCGCTCCCGTTTCCCCCCACAGCTAAAACTTAGGCATTGGATCTTCAGATCCCAGCCAGGGCAACTTTATTGCCAGGCCCTGAATCGGGTCGTTTGTGTTCACATTTACTATGACATCTGCCTTTCGGGACGAGTTCTGGCTGTTTTTCCGGTGCTACCTTTGCCTCGTTCATGAATAATATTAATCATGACCAACTCCACTCCTTCACCCCCCCCCCAAAAAAAAGAGTTTAAAAAACAAAAACCAGCTAAATTCAATAACCTTCCACGAAAGGGAAGCAAGAGGAACCACAACGTTCCCCAGTTGGAGAGAGAATTCTTCTGATTTCTCTAAACTAAACCCCTGCCACGTTAGTTTGCGTTTTTTATACAGACTGTTTTCCAGCCTCATAACCTTTGTTAGCTGTCTTTTCCTTTCTGTATCTGAGATGTTCTCTGCATATAACCCAAGTATCTTCTGGGTATCTTAGTGTAGTCGAGGTAACAGTCATGTGAGATGTTCTCTGTATATAACCCAAGTATCTTCTGGGTATCTTAGTGTAGTCGAGGTAACAGTCATGTGAGATGTTCTCTATATATAACCCAAGTATCTTCTGGGTATCTTAGTGTAGTCGAGGTAACAGTCATGTGAGATGTTCTCTATATATAACCCAAGTATCTTCTGGGTATCTTAGTGTAGTCGAGGTAACAGTCATGTCGTTTCATCACAATTTCTTATACGCTGAGCTTCCTACTTATTTTTTCAACTTCAAGCCGAATACGATAAAAACATTGTTTATATTTTATTTTCGCGCAAGCTACACGAACGCTATTTGCGCCCTAATTAACCAGTCCACAACCAGAGAGAACGCAGCTTGTCATCACTGCCCATCTCTAACTTTTGAGCAACTCTTTTATCAACGAATAATGGGATTGACCATAACATTATAACGTCTCCACGGCTGAAAGGGCAAACATGTTTTGTGTGACGGAAATTCGAATCCGCGACCGTCACATTAGAGTCGAGTGCCTTAATCACCTGGTAATGACGGGCCCGATTCGATCCCATGCGACAAATATTGTTTCTGATCAAATGGAATCCTTGTATCTCACGTGCTTGATGTTTTCATGACTACAAAACATTTCTATAACTCTCAATAGTTCTTTACGAAGGAGTAGGCGATTTTGTGAGTATAGTAAGTATCGGTATGCAAGTAGGGACATGAGAACCCAAACATTTTAAATCTTCATACCTTTCTTGGTATAGTTATACATACGAGATCCTGTGTTGAAAACCTGCCAAAATCCCCCACGATATTAAAGCCTATCTAGCACTTGTTAAGCCACTCATTTTTAATCATTATATTTAAGTAACATTCTTCAACTTAAGTTCAACCAATATCATTTATTAGTTTACGACTCGTTGCTTGTCCTTCCGTTTTTCTTAAGCCCAAGACTTTCTAAGAAATCTTTCCAGTTGCTACAATAATCCAGGTTTCATGACTAATCTGTTATTAATGCACGCGCGGCGCGATCTGGAATGAGGATCACGTAGTGAAGATATATTCACAATTCACCGAGCCACGTGACCTACATACAACCCCAACTGTCACTTGACCTTTACAGACACAGTGACCTTTCTCTCTTAGAATACCCCCCAGATCACAGCATAACGTTTTCCAGTTTCCCTCGCTTACCTTTGTTCCTAACTCACTTTCTCATTAAAAACCAAAACCACTCGATTCGCTAGCTGAAACTTTAATATGGAATATTCCCGTGTTTCTGAACTGTACGCTATTATTTCAAATTAAAGAAACATGTGTGTGTTTTTTTAAAAAACATTTTGATTTTAAACAATAGAAAAACATATTTTCTGAGTGAACACTCCAGCTTTGAGCTACAGAATTAACATGTTTGTTAAGGGAACACTCCAGCTTCGAGCTACAGAATTAATATGTTTATTAAGCGAACACTCCAGCTTCGAGCTACAGAATTAACATATTTATTAAGCGAACACTCCAGCTTCGAGCTACAGAATTAACATGTTTATTAAGGGAACACTCCAGCTTCGAGCTACAGAATTAACATGTTTATTAAGCGAACACTCCAGCTTTGAGCTACAGAATTAACATGTTTGTTAAGCGAACACTCCAGCTTCGAGCTACAGAATTAACATGTTTGTTAAGCGAACACTCCAGCTTCAAGCGACAGAACTAACATGTTTGTTAAGCCTCGACTATAATGGTTTAACTGGTTAACAAACATATCGGTACTGTTGACTCAGTAGTCTCTTGTATGTGATTAACAAGTTGAATAAACTAACTATCATAGTTTAACTAGTTAACAAATATAGCGGTACCGTTAATCCAGTTATCTCTTGTATCTTGTTTCCGACATAAGTTCTGTGAAATATATCATTATTTACCAGTTACACAGCTCATTATTTTTTACGTCTTGTGTATTTGATTAACTAATATTTACATTAAAACATGGTACTTGTCTCTAATTATTCATTAAATGATTAACCTGTGTTTAAACCGTTCTCTCCTCTAGGGGAATTTCACGTATCACGTCTAATTAAGAATGTTTCTGTTTTACTCTGTTAAAATACCAATGAAAAACTGGATGAAATCAGAGATTTTATGTGTAAAAACATGCCAGAGACCAACCTTCATTAATTTAATTACTTTCAGTATCTATGTTTTTTCTGTGTAGCGAATAAGAAATTAAGGTCTTTGTAAACACAAAGTCATGTTTTACAAGTAATTTGGTACATAAGTAGTTTAGAAAAATGTGTTTTGAAACTGACAGGTTTACTGGTTCAGCAGTAAAACTGGTTCAGCAGCAATAAGCAGTTGAAGGATGGTCAAATTCCACTAGGATCCGGCGTGGCCAGGTGGTTAGGGCGCTCGACTCGTTCGAATTCCCGTCACACTAAGCATGCTCACTCTTTCAGGCGTGGATGCGTCATAATGTGACGGTCAATTCCAATATTCGCTGGTAAAAGAGTAGCCCAAGAGTTGGCGGTGGGTGGTGATGACTAGCTGCCTTCGCTCTAGTTTTACAATGCTAAATTAAGGACGGCTAGCGCAGATAGCCCTCGTGTAGTTTTGCGCGACATTCAAAAAGCAAACCAACAAGCAAGCCCCACTATTTGGTCAGTATAATAAAGTAGCCCAAGAGTTCACTGACCGTTATACGCAATTATACCTTGTGTAGTCTCGCGCGAAAATTCTGAAAAACCATTACGTTACAAGTATGTAAAGTGTGAAATGTTTTACACCAACCAAACACCAGAATGTCATATTCTCGTTCTATTTAACTGCAAAGTTTAAATAATAAGAAAACAACAACGTAGTTTTAGAGACATTAAAGATATTTGAGTAAACCAAACAAAGTGTCACTCATAAATAAACATCTATTTCATAACGGTAACAGTGGGGAAGGTCTCTACTTGTAGCAGTCTATTTGTCGTGGACCGATCGTAACACACGAGTTAGCGTACCGGGCTGAGGAGCGAAGGTTCCTGCCACCAACAAAAGAAGATAACAAAAATTCGCCCTACAATTTGGGGTCATTGGTGCATAATAAGATTCACAGTCAATCATACTACTCAGTTCGACAGGAGTATTCCAATGTTTCCAATAAGTGGCAGTGACTAGTCTTACGTTTTGACATCAGAGACGAAGAACACAGGTAGCGATTCCGCAACTCTGCGCGAAATTTACAACAAAACTGTTTCTTGTCAAACGTCATCACAACGACTGGAGACAAGAATAATATTTATTATTATAAATCAATCTGTTACACTTATTATACAGTCTCCAGGAGTTATTTGCATAAAATGTTATTATCATGTTATTAGAAAGCCGGAGGAAACCAGTTTAGTTTCTGTGTATTGTGGAAAACAAAGGAACCCCGAACGAGTTCCCACGTTCTGTAATAATGAAAAACAAAAACTGGCTAGTTTCCTGTATACTGTAAAAAAAAAAAATCATCTTCATCTTACAAACTGTAATCAGGAAAAAAAAAATTGTTGAATTCTGTAAACTGTAAAAAACTCAAAAGAAAAGAAAGAAAGTTCTCGATTGTTTGATCTTGAATTTCGCTAAACCTACACGAAGACCATCTGCGCCCGTCTAAACCTACACGTAGACCATCTGCGCCGCCATCTCTAATTTAGCAGTTTAAAACTATCCACCGCCAACTCTTAACTTACTCTTTTACCACCGAATAGTGGGATTGACAGTCAAATTATAACGCCCCCCCTGCTGAAAGAGTGAACACATTTGGTGGGACGGGGATTCGAACCTACGACCCACATATCACGAAACGAGTACCATAACCAGCCGAACGAGTAGTTTTCTCATCTTTTCTCTTTGTAATACGTTTATTTCGTTGGTATTTTTAAAGTCCTTGGATGCCACGCTGACAAAGCGATAGTTTAGATTAATTAATTAGGTCAACTTTTTACAATTCTAGGAAAAGTAAATTTAAAAATTCCTCTCCCAGTAGGGAGTGTGTGCGCACCTGTTCTTAATCCATCGTGAAATAAAAATAAGTTACTTTTATACTGCGTGAACCAAGCTCTCGATAGGCTAGGCCCATCAGAAGTTGCTTCATATGATTTTGTTATCCAAAACATGAACCCTAATAGAAAGAAAACTAATGAAACTGTCAAAGCAATGTGAGTTGTAATTTCAGTTGAGTAGGTTGTGATTAAAGCCACTCCCAACCCGTGACATGAATTATCTTTTGGAGAAAACACCAATAATTAACAAAAATTTCCTGGAAAGCCGAGAAGATTGTGATTACTTATGTCGCACCTTAATCATACACTTGAACACTTTGTTTTACTGATAGAACTAATCGAGAATCTTGGCCCTAAGCCTAACATTTAAACTCTTCGTTATTGTCAAAACACGTTCGCTTTGTGTAGTAATATGTAATTTTCTGAGCCATTTTGGACAATAATTCCACTGTAGTTCTTCAGTTTAAGTCCATAAGTGCTGTCGGACTCTCTTATAATTATATAAGACATCACGACGTCAAACGTAAAGAGGCAACTGGAAAACATTACAAAGATTTGTTGCATACTTAATATTGAGCTTTGTTTTTGAATTTCGCGAAGCGCTACACGAGGGCTATCTGCGCTAGCCGTCCCTAATTTAGCAGTGTAAGACTAGAGGGAAGGTAGCTAGTCATCACCACTCACCGCTAACTCTTGGGATACTCTTTTACTAACGAATAGTGGGATTGAACGTCAACTTATAACGCCCTCACGACTGAAAGGGCGAGCATATTTGGTGTGAAGGGGATTCGAACCCGCGACTCTCATATTATAAATCGAATGCCTTAACCCACCTGGCCATGCCGGGCCGTTGAGACTTCAAGATACATTTTTTGAAACAAGTTACCATTAACGAACGAAATTTCGATGTTATGATGTATATTCAATACTTAAAGTTTTTACCCTGATAAACCACGTGGGACAGACGTGGCCTAATGATTAGCCTATCCAACACTCGAGTCGATGATACATGGTTCATGTCCCCATATCGTGATAAAAAATTGCGCTCTGTTGTTTCGGATCCTTAAGTGGTAATAAAAATGATTATCAAATCTAACTACTCAATTAGAGTAGCCCGCGATATAGCAGTGAGTGTTGTAGTCTATCTGTTCATAGCCCACGAGATAGCAGTGAGTGTTGTAGTCTATCTGTTCATAGCCCACGAGATAGCAGTGAGTGTTGTAGTCTATTTGTTCATAGCCCACGAGATAGCAGTGAGTGTTGTAGTCTATCTGTTCATAGCCCACGAGATAGCAGTGAGTGTTGTAGTCTATCTGTTCAAAATTAGGGACAGCGAGTACAGACTACCGCAGTGTATCTTGCCATGAATATTCGAAACAAATCAACTTGTAAAACACATGAATATCTAAAGTAAAAGTAGTCATAATGGGCCAGCCAAGACTGTGAGGACTTTTACTGAAACAGTGAAAAATGTAGTAATGTCCTCACAGCTTACATGGAACTGTTTGATAATCAAATTAAACAGTGAGTCTTGAAATCTTAATTGGCATGTTGTTAATAAATCCTGCTCGTCTAACATTAAAATAAGGTATTGGAAAACGACTGCATTAGTTTGTGAGGCAGTCTTAAATCCAAGAATGGTTGTTCTAAGACCAGAGATGGCACCAGGCACTCGCACACGAGGCTTCGAATCCCCAGCTGATGTTTTGAAAAATCAGAATAGAAAACCATGATTGATATCGTACCGAAAAGTCGAAAATTTCCCTGTCTGGGTCTCGAGTCCCGAATCTTTGAAACACCTTGCAACGACAACGACAAAGTTAGCAAGAACAAGTTATCACGTTGTGATCGTTATGCACTCGTATTACGGAATATTCATTTATCTCTGTTGATTTATATATTTAATTTATATGATGATAAATGTTCGCCTTTCTTCATATTTCGGGCCACAAATAACCACTATGTGACACCTGGTGGCTATTTTTGCGATTGCTATTCCAACAAAAAATCGACCATTTATTCTTACATAAACAGTTCAGTTTCTTTGACATGCGTTTTCGAGAAGAAAAATATATGATAATTAATTCTGATAATTCTGTTAACGTCAGCTCATGTTTTTAATTGCGAATTTCTTACAATTAACAGAGTCAACAAAATAAAATCTATGACATTTTCATCGTAAGAAGAATGTGTGAAAATTTTTCTGACGTGACTTAAGAACAAAGTTTAAACATTTTAATCATTCCGATACATAATTGTTAAACACTCACTACTCTATTTTAGGGCTAAATTTCCTTATCTGATGACCTTGTCTCAGAAATTTTTGTTTTTTGGTTTCTTATGAAGTCCACATTGTCCAGAAACATATGAGAGTGGTCAGTGGTCAATGAAATGAAACAAAGTGTTTTTGAAAACTAATTGCAATAATATCAAAGAAAGGACAAGACGAATACTCTAACCCAGGGGTTCCCAACCTTTTGGCACTCGCGACTTGAAAATGTAATTGATGAAATAAAATTAATGTTATCCCAAGCAACTTCTAACAAGGCTACGCGACTCCCCTGCCAAGGCTTCGCAACTCCCCTGCCAAGGCTGCGCGACCCAGTCTAAATAAATGAGTTTATATAGCACGTGACACATGAAATATCTAAACAAGAGTATAGTCATATTGAGATTATATAGCACGTGACACATGAAATATCTAAACAAGAGTATAGTCATATTGAGGTTATATAGCACATGACACATGAAATATCTGAACAAGAGTATAGTCATATTGAGATTATATAGCACGAGACACATGAAATATCTAAACAAGAGTATAGTCATATTGAGATTATATAGCACATGACACATGAAATATCTGAACAAGAGTATAGTCATATTGAGATTATATAGCACGTGGCACATGAAATATCTACACAGGAGTATAGTCATATTAAGATTATATAGCTTGTGACACATGAAATATATAAATAAGTGTATAGTTATACTGGCCCTGTCCAGGGATGGGAGGTTCTACATCAAATTAAACAATGAAAAGTGTCCTCACATTTAGTTTATATGAAAGTGTTAATTAACTTAAACTGTGACACCTTAATTGACATGTTATTAATCAGTTCTTTTCACCTAACATTACGATAAGACTTGTGGTAGTGAAACACGATTACATTAGTTTGTAAAGGAAGTGTGGAAAATGTTTTAGAGACAGGAAGAGTCATGAATCGGTCAGTGAGGTATTCAAACACAGTAATTTATAAACGGTTGTTTGGAACAGTTTGGAGACAGGTAGTCGTAATACGTTCGGTGCTCTGTGGACAGTTTGGAGACAGGTAGTCGTAATATGGTCGGTGCTCTGTGAACAGTAGTCTTTGAAGAGTTTTATAAACAGAGAAGAACGTGATAAACTGATCAGTTATGTGATGAAACTAAACGTACACTAGTAGCCCCCAATCTTAACAATACACTAGTAGCACCCAATCTTAACAGTACACTAGTAGCACCCAATCTTAACAATACACTAGTAGCACCCAATTTTAACAATACACTAGTAGCACCCAATCTTAACAGTACACTAGTAGCACCCAATCTTAACAATACACTAGTAGCACCCAATCTTAACAATACACTAGTAGCACCCAATCTTAACAGTACACTAACAATATCGAATATTAACATTATCCATTCTTAACTATATCCAATCTTAATAATGTACTAACAATATCCAATCTTAATAATATACTAACGATATCCAATCTTAACAATTTACTAACAATATCCAATCTTAAATACACTAACAATATCCAACCTTAATAATACACTAACAATATCCAATCTGAACAATACACTAACAATATCGAAAGTTAACATTATCCATTCTTAACAATATATTAACAATATCCAATCTTAATAATACACTAACAATATTCAACTTAACAATACACTAACAATATCGAATATTAACATTATCCATTCTTAACAATATACTAACAATATCTAATCTTAATAATATACTAACGATATCCAATCTTAATAATGTACTAACAATATCCAATCTTAATAATATACTAACGATATCCAATCTTAACAATATACTAACAATATCCAATCTAAATAATATACTAACGATATCCAATCTTAACAATATACTAACAATATCTAATCTTAATAATACATTAACAATATCCAATCTTAATAATACACTAACAATATTCAACTTAACAATACACTAACAATATCCCATCTTAACAATATTCAATCTTAATAATATACTAACAATATCCAACCCAAACTCACACAGGGATGAAAATATAGCCACTGTTTACCTTCAATGTCAGATCTAAAAACATTTCAGGGCCACACCTGTAAGTCGGGCGTTATTCAAAATCTTTCTCGAGACAGACTTTTAACTTAATATGGCCAAGGATAGATTCTACAAATCTAAGAATAAAAACTGATTAACGTTTCAAGGGAGGTATAGAAGGTTTAATAAGATTCCAGCACGAACTTGCATGATTTCTAATAGATTTATGTATTGGTTAGCAGAAATAACAATAAAGGTTGGTCGTGCAGTTTATTCCTAGACAAGGAAAACAAGGTTCAAAGAAAAAACATGTGTTGCGCTAAGAATCATCTCACAAAATAAAGTTTCTACAACCTGTTTAAGAGATAATATCGGACATTGTGGTTGTGATATCGGTCTGAATAAATCGGTTAATTTATTCTCTTTTTGTTTAGCTTCATGAAGTTAAGTACGCTTTCCAAAGATGGCTGAAGCGAAGAGATGTAGATACTACGTAATAACTACGATGGGACTCTGTGGTCCTCATTGAGATACTACGTAATACCTACCTTGATATCCTGTGGTTCTCACTGTACTACGTAATAACTACGATGGGACCCTGTGGTCCTCACTGAGATACTACGTAATAACTACGATGAGACCCTGTGGTCCTCACTGTACTACGTAATAACTACGATGAGTCCCTGTGGTCCTCACTGTACTACGTAATAACTACGATGGGACCCTGTAGTCCTCACTGAGATACTACGTAATAACTACGATGAGACCCTGTGGTCCTCACTGAGATACTACGTAATAACTACGATGAGACCCTGTGGTCCTCACAGTACTACGTAATAACTACGATGAGACCCTATGGTCCTCACTGAGATACTACGTAATAACTACGATGAGACCCTGTGGTTTTCACTGTACTACGTAATAATTACGATTGGACCCTGTGGTCCTCACTGTACTACGTAATAACTACGATGGGACCCTGTGGTCCTCACTGAATTTTTGAATACAGTTTTTAAAAGAATATTGGTACTCAATATTTCCTGTGGATTCGCTTGACCTCGTTGTCCATGTGGTCTCTAATAACATACGATTAACACGGAAACAAAACATAATGAGTATTGGAACTAATCCCTGTAATTATAACTGTAATGTGCTATGGGTTTTATATAGTGATTAGTCAGACTTCACCAAGTTCTTTACTTTGAAAGTTGCATTAAATAAAACCGTTTCTTCAATGCGACACATGTAGATCGCAGTGGCAGTTAAAGGCACAAATAGGTCAGTATTTGAGGGTCAATGTACTTCACTTATCTTTTATTGTAGGTTACTGAGAGACAATGTTTTCATTATTAATGAATTCTGCCTGTTAGAAAACGTGCAGGTTAACTATCCGTCACAGGAATGTTTTGATTTATCAGTGAAGTCTTTCTGGTAAAACTATACAGGTAAATTACTTATAAGAAGCGACGTTTCGACTTGTGAGGTCTGCGGACATCATTTAGACGTGCAGTTACAAACCCAAATGTCATGAGGTCCGTGGTTGATGTCTAATGTTTAGTAACTTCTTAAAGTTTCTAATCATAAATATAACTACACTAAACAGTTTTAACAGTATCGATAAAGTTAATAAACTTTTTAACTACACAGAACAATAAGTGGCCCACCATGGCTGGGTAGTTAATGCGCTCGACTCACCATTTTAGAATCGCGGGTTCGAATCCCCGTCTCACCAAACAAGCTCACCCTTTCTGCCGTGGAGGCGTTATATAGTGGCGGTCAATCCAACTTTTCGTTGATAAAAGATTTGGCGGTGGGTTGTGATGACTAGTTGTCTTCACTCTATTTTACACTGCGAAATTTGGGACAGCTAGCGCAGGAAGCCCTCGTGTGGCTTTGAGCAACATTTGTAAACAAAAATTTCCAGATGGACTTCAACAGATGGATGAAGTGTGTTACGTACTCACGATCAATTAGTAATTCAACAGATATACCATTACACTACTCACGAACAATTAGTAATTCACCAGATATACCATTACACTACTCACGATCAATTAGTAATTCAACAGATATACCATTACACTACTCACGATCAATTAGTAATTCACCAGATATACCATTACACTACTCACGATCAATTAGTAATTCAACAGATATACCATTACACTACTCACGATGAATTAGTAATTCAACAGATATACCATTACACTTACCACGATCAATTAGTAATTCAACAGATATACCATTACACTACTCACGATCAATTAGTAATTCAACAGATATACCATTACACTACTCACGATCAATTAGTAATTTACCAGATATACCATTACACTACTCACGATCAATTAGTAATTCAACAGATGTACCATTACACTACTCACGATCAATTAGTAAATCACCAGATATATCATTACACTACTCACGATCAATTAGTAATTCAACAGATATACCATTACACTACTCACGATCAATTAGTAATTCAACAGATATACCATTACACTACTCACGATCAATTAGTAATTCAACAGATATACCATTACACCACTCAGATCAACTAGTAATTCACCAGATATACCATTACACCACTCAGATCAATTAGTAATTCACCAGATATACCATTACACTACTCACGATCAATTAGTAATTCACCAGATATACCATTACACTACTCACGATCAATTAGTAATTCAACAGATGTACCATTACACTACTCACGATCAATTAGTAAATCACCAGATATACCATTACACTACTCACGATCAATTAGTAATTCAACAGATATACCATTACACTACTCACGATCAATTAGTAATTCAACAGATATACCATTACACTACTCACGATCAATTAGTAATTCAACAGATATACCATTACACTACTCACGATCAATTAGTAATTCACCAGATATACCATTACACTACTCACGATCAATTAGTAATTCAACAGATATACCATTACACTACTCACGATCAATTAGTAATTCAACAGATATATCATTACACTACTCACGATGAATTAGTAATTCACGAGATATACCATTACACTACTCACGATCAATTAGTAATTCAACAGATATACCATTACACTACTCACGATCAATTAGTAATTCAACAGATATACCATTACACTACTCACGATCAATTAGTAATTCAACAGATATACCATTACACCACTCAGATCAACTAGTAATTCACCAGATATACCATTACACCACTCAGATCAATTAGTAATTCACCAGATATACCATTACACTACTCACGATCAATTAGTAATTCACCAGATATACCATTACACTACTCACGATCAATTAGTAATTCAACAGATGTACCATTACACTACTCACGATCAATTAGTAAATCACCAGATATACCATTACACTACTCACGATCAATTAGTAATTCAACAGATATACCATTACACTACTCACGATCAATTAGTAATTCACCAGATATACCATTACACTACTCACGATCAATTAGTAATTCAACAGATATACCATTACACTACTCACGATCAATTAGTAATTCACCAGATATACCATTACACTACTCACGATCAATTAGTAATTCAACAGATATACCATTACACTACTCACGATCAATTAGTAATTCAACAGATATACCATTACACTACTCACGATCAATTAGTAATTCACCAGATATACCATTACACCACTCAGATCAATTAGTAATTCACCAGATATACCATTACACTACTCACGATCAATTAGTAATTCAACAGATATACCATTACACTACTCACGATCAATTAGTAATTCAACAGATATACCATTACACTACTCACGATCAATTAGTAATTCAACAGATATACCATTACACTACTCACGATCAATTAGTAATTCAACAGATATACCATTACACCACTCAGATCAAGTAGTAATTCACCAGATATACCATTACACCACTCAGATCAATTAGTAATTCACCAGATATACCATTACACTACTCACGATCAATTAGTAATTCACCAGATATACCATTACACTACTCACGATCAATTAGTAATTCAACAGATGTACCATTACACTACTCACGATCAATTAGTAAATCACCAGATATACCATTACACTACTCACGATCAATTAGTAATTCAACAGATATACCATTACACTACTCACGATCAATTAGTAATTCAACAGATATACCATTACACTACTCACGATCAATTAGTAATTCAACAGATATACCATTACACTACTCACGATCAATTAGTAATTCAACAGATATACCATTACACTACTCACGATCAATTAGTAATTCAACAGATATACCATTACACTACTCACGATCAATTAGTAATTCACCAGATATACCATTACACCACTCAGATCAATTAGTAATTCAACAGATATACCATTACACTACTCACGATCAATTAGTAATTCAACAGATATACCATTACACTACTCACGATCAATTAGTAATTCAACAGATATACCATTACACTACTCACGATCAATTAGTAATTCACTAGATATACCATTACACTACTCACGATCAATTATTAAATCACCAGATATACCATTACACTACTCACGGTCAATTAGTAATTCAACAGATATACCATTACACTACTCACGATCAATTAGTAATTCAACAGATATATCATTACACTACTCACGATGAATTAGTAATTCACGAGATATACCATTACACTACTCACGATCAATTAGTAATTCAACAGATATACCATTACACTACTCACGATCAATTAGTAATTCAACAGATATACCATTACACTACTCACGATCAATTAGTAATTCAACAGATATACCATTACACTACTCACGATCAATTAGTAATTCACCAGATATACCATTACACTACTCACGATCAATTAGTAATTCAACAGATATACCATTACACTACTCACGATCAATTAGTAATTCAACAGATATACCATTACACTACTCACGATCAATTAGTAATTCACCAGATATACCATTACACTACTCAAGATCAATTAGTAATTCAACAGATATACCATTACACTACTCACGATCAATTAGTAATTCAACAGATATACCATTACACTACTCACGATCAATTAGTAATTCAACAGATATACCATTACACTACTCACGATAAATTAGTAATTCAACAGATATACCATTACACTACTCACGATCAATTAGTAATTCAACAGATATACCATTACACTACTCACGATCAATTAGTAATTCACCAGATATACCATTCCAATACTCACGTTCAATTAGTAATTCAACAGATATACCATTACACTACTCACGATCAATTAGTAATTCACCAGATATACCATTACACTACTCACGATCAATTAGTAATTCAACAGATATACCATTACACTACTCACGATCAATTAGTAATTCAACAGATATACCATTACACTACTCACGATCAATTAGTAATTCAACAGATATACCATTACACTACTCACGATCAATTAGTAATTCACCAGATATACCATTACACTACTCACGATCAATTAGTAATTCAACAGATATACCATTACACTACTCACGATCAATTAGTAATTCACCAGATATACCATTACACTACTCAAGATCAATTAGTAATTCAACAGATATACCATTACACTACTCACGATCAATTAGTAATTCAACAGATATACCATTACACTACTCACGATCAATTAGTAATTCAACAGATATACCATTACACTACTCACGATCAATTGGTAATTCAACAGATATACCATTACACTACTCACGATCAATTAGTAATTCAACAGATATACCATTACACTACTCACGATCAATTAGTAATTCACCAGATATACCATTACACTACTCACGATCAATTAGTAATTCAACAGATATACCATTACACTACTCACGATCAATTGGTAATTCAACAGATATACCATTACACTACTCACGATCAATTAGTAATTCACCAGATATACCATTACACTACTCACGATCAATTAGTAATTCAACAGATATACCATTACACTACTCACGATCAATTAGTAATTCAACAGATATACCATTACACTACTCACGATCAATTAGTAATTCACCAGATATACCATTACACCACTCAGATCAATTAGTAATTCACCAGATATACCATTACACTACTCACGATCAATTAGTAATTCACCAGATATACCATTACACTACTCACGATCAATTAGTAATTCAACAGATGTACCATTACACTACTCACGATCAATTAGTAAATCACCAGATATACCATTACACTACTCACGATCAATTAGTAATTCAACAGATATACCATTACACTACTCACGATCAATTAGTAATTCAACAGATATACCATTACACTACTCACGATCAATTAGTAATTCAACAGATATACCATTACACTACTCACGATCAATTAGTAATTCACCAGATATACCATTACACTACTCACGATCAATTAGTAATTCAACAGATATACCATTACACTACTCACGATCAATTAGTAATTCAACAGATATATCATTACACTACTCACGATCAATTAGTAATTCACGAGATATACCATTACACTACTCACGATCAATTAGTAATTCAACAGATATACCATTACACTACTCACGATCAATTAGTAATTCAACAGATATACCATTACACTACTCACGATCAATTAGTAATTCAACAGATATACCATTACACCACTCAGATCAACTAGTAATTCACCAGATATACCATTACACCACTCAGATCAATTAGTAATTCACCAGATATACCATTACACTACTCACGATCAATTAGTAATTCACCAGATATACCATTACACTACTCACGATCAATTAGTAATTCAACAGATGTACCATTACACTACTCACGATCAATTAGTAAATCACCAGATATACCATTACACTACTCACGATCAATTAGTAATTCAACAGATATACCATTACACTACTCACGATCAATTAGTAATTCACCAGATATACCATTACACTACTCACGATCAATTAGTAATTCAACAGATATACCATTACACTACTCACGATCAATTGGTAATTCACCAGATATACCATTACACTACTCACGATCAATTAGTAATTCAACAGATATACCATTACACTACTCACGATCAATTGGTAATTCAACAGATATACCATTACACTACTCACGATCAATTAGTAATTCACCAGATATACCATTACACCACTCAGATCAATTAGTAATTCACCAGATATACCATTACACTACTCACGATCAATTAGTAATTCAACAGATATACCATTACACTACTCACGATCAATTAGTAATTCAACAGATATACCATTACACTACTCACGATCAATTAGTAATTCAACAGATATACCATTACACTACTCACGATCAATTAGTAATTCAACAGATATACCATTACACCACTCAGATCAAGTAGTAATTCACCAGATATACCATTACACCACTCAGATCAATTAGTAATTCACCAGATATACCATTACACTACTCACGATCAATTAGTAATTCACCAGATATACCATTACACTACTCACGATCAATTAGTAATTCAACAGATATACCATTACACTACTCACGATCAATTAGTAAATCACCAGATATACCATTACACTACTCACGATCAATTAGTAATTCAACAGATATACCATTACACTACTCACGATCAATTAGTAATTCAACAGATATACCATTACACTACTCACGATCAATTAGTAATTCAACAGATATACCATTACACTACTCACGATCAATTAGTAATTCAACAGATATACCATTACACTACTCACGATCAATTAGTAATTCAACAGATATACCATTACACTACTCACGATCAATTAGTAATTCACCAGATATACCATTACACCACTCAGATCAATTAGTAATTCAACAGATATACCATTACACTACTCACGATCAATTAGTAATTCAACAGATATACCATTACACTACTCACGATCAATTAGTAATTCAACAGATATACCATTACACTACTCACGATCAATTAGTAATTCACCAGATATACCATTACACTACTCACGATCAATTATTAAATCACCAGATATACCATTACACTACTCACGATCAATTAGTAATTCAACAGATATACCATTACACTACTCACGATCAATTAGTAATTCAACAGATATATCATTACACTACTCACGATCAATTAGTAATTCACGAGATATACCATTACACTACTCACGATCAATTGGTAATTCAACAGATATACCATTACACTACTCACGATCAATTAGTAATTCAACAGATATACCATTACACTACTCACGATCAATTAGTAATTCAACAGATATACCATTACACTACTCACGATCAATTGGTAATTCACCAGATATACCATTACACTACTCACGATCAATTAGTAATTCAACAGATATACCATTACACTACTCACGATCAATTAGTAATTCAACAGATATACCATTACACTACTCACGATCAATTAGTAATTCACCAGATATACCATTACACTACTCAAGATCAATTAGTAATTCAACAGATATACCATTACACTACTCACGATCAATTAGTAATTCAACAGATATACCATTACACTACTCACGATCAATTAGTAATTCAACAGATATACCATTACACTACTCACGATCAATTAGTAATTCAACAGATATACCATTACACTACTCACGATCAATTAGTAATTCAACAGATATACCATTACACTACTCACGATCAATTAGTAATTCACCAGATATACCATTCCAATACTCACGTTCAATTAGTAATTCAACAGATATACCATTACACTACTCACGATCAATTAGTAATTCACCAGATATACCATTACACTACTCACGATCAATTAGTAATTCAACAGATATACCATTACACTACTCACGATCAATTAGTAATTCAACAGATATACCATTACACTACTCACGATCAATTAGTAATTCAACAGATATACCATTACACTACTCACGATCAATTAGTAATTCACCAGATATACCATTACACTACTCACGATCAATTAGTAATTCAACAGATATACCATTACACTACTCACGATCAATTAGTAATTCACCAGATATACCATTACACTACTCACGATCAATTAGTAATTCAACAGATATACCATTACACTACTCACGATCAATTAGTAATTCAACAGATATACCATTACACTACTCACGATCAATTAGTAATTCAACAGATATACCATTACACTACTCACGATCAATTAGTAATTCAACAGATATACCATTACACTACTCACGATCAATTAGTAATTCAACAGATATACCATTACACTACTCACGATCAATTAGTAATTCACCAGATATACCATTACACTACTCACGATCAATTAGTAATTCAACAGATATACCATTACACTACTCACGATCAATTAGTAATTCAACAGATATACCATTACACTACTCACGATCAATTAGTAATTCACCAGATATACCATTACACTACTCACGATCAATTAGTAATTCAACAGATATACCATTACACTACTCACGATCAATTAGTAATTCAACAGATATACCATTACACTACTCACGATCAATTAGTAATTCACCAGATATACCATTACACCACTCAGATCAATTAGTAATTCACCAGATATACCATTACACTACTCACGATCAATTAGTAATTCAACAGATATACCATTACACTACTCACGATCAATTAGTAATTCACCAGACAAACCATTACACTACTCATAATCAATTAGTAATTCACCAGATATACCATTACACTACTCACGATCAATTAGTAATTCAACAGATATACCATTACACTACTCACGATCAATTAGTAATTCAACAGATATACCATTACACTACTCACGATCAATTAGTAATTCAACAGATATACCATTACACTACTCACGATCAATTAGTAATTCAACAGATATACCATTACACTACTCACGATCAATTAGTAATTCAACAGATATATCATTACACTACTCACGATCAATTAGTAATTCACGAGATATACCATTACACTACTCACGATCAATTAGTAATTCAACAGATATACCATTACACTACTCACGGTCAATTAGTAATTCAACAGATATACCATTACACTACTCACGATCAATTAGTAATTCAACAGATATATCATTACACTACTCACGATGAATTAGTAATTCACGAGATATACCATTACACTACTCACGATCAATTAGTAATTCAACAGATATACCATTACACTACTCACGATCAACTAGTAATTCAACAGATATACCATTACACTACTCACGATCAACTAGTAATTCAACAGATATACCATTACACTACTCACGATCAATTAGTAATTCAACAGATATACCATTACACTACTCACGATCAATTAGTAATTCAACAGATATACCATTACACTACTCACGATCAATTAGTAATTCAACAGATATACCATTACACTACTCACGATCAATTAGTAATTCAACAGATATACCATTACACTACTCACGATCAATTAGTAATTCACCAGATATACCATTCCAATACTCACGTTCAATTAGTAATTCAACAGATATACCATTACACTACTCACGATCAATTAGTAATTCACCAGATATACCATTACACTACTCACGATCAATTAGTAATTCAACAGATATACCATTACACTACTCACGATCAATTAGTAATTCAACAGATATACCATTACACTACTCACGATCAATTAGTAATTCAACAGATATACCATTACACTACTCACGATCAATTAGTAATTCACCAGATATACCATTACACTACTCACGATCAATTAGTAATTCAACAGATATACCATTACACTACTCACGATCAATTAGTAATTCAACAGATATACCATTACACTACTCACGATCAATTAGTAATTCACCAGATATACCATTACACCACTCAGATCAATTAGTAATTCACCAGATATACCATTACACTACTCACGATCAATTAGTAATTCAACAGATATACCATTACACTACTCACGATCAACTAGTAATTCAACAGATATACCATTACACTACTCACGATCAACTAGTAATTCAACAGATATACCATTACACTACTCACGATCAATTAGTAATTCAACAGATATACCATTACACTACTCACGATCAATTAGTAATTCAACAGATATACCATTACACTACTCACGATCAATTAGTAATTCAACAGATATACCATTACACTACTCACGATCAATTAGTAATTCAAGAGATATACCATTACACTACTCACGATCAATTAGTAATTCACCAGATATACCATTCCAATACTCACGTTCAATTAGTAATTCAACAGATATACCATTACACTACTCACGATCAATTAGTAATTCACCAGATATACCATTACACTACTCACGATCAATTAGTAATTCAACAGATATACCATTACACTACTCACGATCAATTAGTAATTCAACAGATATACCATTACACTACTCACGATCAATTAGTAATTCAACAGATATACCATTACACTACTCACGATCAATTAGTAATTCAACAGATACACCATTACACTACTCACGATCAATTAGTAATTCAACAGATATACCATTACACTACTCACGATCAATTAGTAATTCAACAGATATACCATTACACTACTCACGATCAATTAGTAATTCAACAGATATACCATTACACTACTCACGATCAATTAGTAATTCAACAGATATACCATTACACTACTCACGATCAATTAGTAATTCACCAGATATACCATTACACTACTCACGATCAATTAGTAATTCAACAGATATACCATTACACTACTCACGATCAATTAGTAATTCAACAGATATACCATTACACTACTCACGATCAATTAGTAATTCACCAGATATACCATTACACATTTATTTTAATATCTACACTTCTTTCAGTATACTTTTTCTTCATTTTTTGCGTGTGACGTACATTGTTGATTATCTATTGGCCAAGTCCCGCCTGCTCTTTAAATTTGTAGTAGAGTCTTAAGAGTAAGAATCAACATATTTATTTCACGAAAATGCTATCTCGTGTTCAAACATTGTTAAAGCTTCGAGAAAATCGGATGAGTCGTATAATGGGATTGAGAGTCGTATTATAGGGCTTCCACGGATAAAACAAGGAACATGTTTGGCAGGACGGGGATTGAAACCCGCAAGTTACTAGCTGAAAGTCGTAACCACCTGGCCATGCCAGGCCTCACTTTCTTACTTCCATTGTAAATATAGTTAAAGGTGTTTAAAAATTGAATTTTAGGGGTTTCATTTGTTTCTCCAAAGGCACTACCCGAGACATTATTATAAATAATTAATAAGTAATTTTATTTGTCGAATGCTAGAAAAAAGAAGGAAAAATCAAATATAAACACGACATGTATTCGACATTCTTGTAATTTCCAGTTAATGTTAGAAAGGCTTAGCACTGTTTAGTTTATTACTTAAAAAAAAAAAGCAAAAACGTTAGTATTATCCATGTTTCTGTATTTTCAGAAATCTAAGGCTTTTATTTCATACGTTTCTAGACAATAAAGAACATATCCAATATTTTCGACCTGATAACACATGGAATTGAAAGGCGGAACCAAATGTATCTAACGTCGGATCACATACGACACTACCTGACATTATTGGCTCTAGTTAGTGAAAGTGGGTTTTCACTGGGTCCTCTCCCCGACATCAAGATCTTGGTGTACGATCTACAGACTCCCCGCCACCCTGGAGGTCCCTGAGTTCCCATTGGCTGGTGAGCTTTGTGATAGTCGCCGGTCAGTGACTATCGTCGGCTTTTCCGCCGATGTTTGCTTACTAATTTAATTGCATCAGGTATCAAAAACCGCGTGCGTGTTTTTATTTTCTTTCTTTTTTTTTAAACCACCATGAGTGGGGCAAAGGAAAAGAAATTTCTGAGCACTCCTGATTATATCAGCTCCCAAAGTCCGACTTGGGGTCAGATACTTTAAGCCGATATAACTGTCACGTGCTCAGCTCTACCCTGTTCGTTTATTTTATTATCTGCTACTTGACCGAGACACTGTGTGAGTTCGTGTAATAATTTTCAGTCTAAATATACTGAAATAGGTCTTAAGTGTTTAAAGTTAGAGAGAGAAATTGAGAGGCTGTAGAAATAGTCAAATTGATAAAGCTTTCATTTGTTTGTAAATCTGAATGTATCTGTGAGAAACTGTAGTGTTTCAATAAATAGTCTTTCTAGGACTGTACATAAATGAATCAGTTCCACGGCGTTGCGTTTAAGCAGAACATTACACTTGAATTACCTCGACATGCACGAGACCCGTTTTGCCGTACACGATCCTTGACTCTCTGAAAGACACCAATGAAGAACAGTAAATTGTTATGAAAGTGAACTTCTACAGGTGGCGTTCGCAACACTGAGTAAGAAAGAAGTTATAACATTCATTGGTTTTCATCAGTACTCCAACTACAAAGTGAAACAAGCATGTTTTGTTTGCTCTCTGAACAATGCAACTGTTTCTTTTGGGATCACATGGTTAGGAGAATGCTATTTAAAATAAAGTTACAACTGTTATTACAATCGGAAAAGCCTGAATCATGGAACTAGAGGTTAGTCGGTAAACACTGTGTAATGAAGATAGATTATTACAAGAAGCAGCTAGGAAATTACAAAACAAAAACAACAACACGCCCATAAACAGCAGAAATATAATTTATCAACTTCTTTACATCACAAATATTTTATTGTTTTCATAAAGCAGTGGCTAAATACCTTAATAAACAACAACTACGCTTTATATCAAAATATGTGAATCGTAATAAACTAACTACTGTTTGTTCTAAATAAGAACATTTTAACTGACCAATCGTCGCGCTTTAAACTGTCTTTCTTGTTGTCAGTTAACCAATGATTTGCCTCGTAACATTCTCAGCGAAATAGTGTGAGGAAATTATGAAAGTGTGTGTGTTTCGTATAGCAAAGCCACAAAGGGCTATCTGCTCAGCCCACCGAGGGGAATCAAACCCCTGATTTTAGTGTTGTAAATCTGTAAACATACCGCCGTACTAGCGAGGGGCGAAATTATGAAAGTTTATTAATGATCGCAAGAAATCGATTCCAAGTCGATCAACTGATGCTCGCGCTGATTAAAATTGTAGTAGTTTTCATGTTTGTATTTATTAAATTTAAACAACATAAATAATTAATTATTAATTACAGTGTTAAATGGTTCCGACATGACCTAACTGGTTAGTTTGTCTAGAGTAAATACCCGATACTTGATGTTTCTTGTTTTCACAAGAACGAGCTCCGCACTTTGGGACCAGGAGGGCATTATCAGAGTTAGAGTTAAGTCCTACGTTTCGATCAGACAAAAAGTAACCTAACAGTTGGCAGTCGCTGCTCAGAGTTGTCTTTTCTCTAACCTTTCAGTTCTAAAACAAACGATAAAAGGAATAAACACTGATGTTAAGTGAAACACAAATCAGTGTGCGAAGAAACAGTGTATCAAAGTAATTATAGAAAATAAATGTTTGTAATTTTTACAACATTTTTAAAAATAATTATAATGGGTTTTAGCCACAGTTAACTTCCATTCTGACTACAGAATTTTTTAAAAAATAATTATAACTTGTTTTTAGTTACTGACACCATGATTAACTTCTATTATGACGACAATAGTTTTTAAAAATAATTATAATTGGTTTTAGCGACTGATACTATGATTAATTTTCATTATGACGACAATATTTCTTTCAAATAATTGTAACTTGTTTTCAGTTACTGAAACCATGATTAATTTCAATTATGATGATAATATTTCAAATAGTAACTATCAAATTTAAGCTTAGTAGGTGGCACTGTGAGTTTCAAACCACGATGGAACGTCCTCCTTTCAGTTGTATCTAATCTATAACACAGAAATTACATGTGATTTCATCTGAATAGCATTGTTTAAACATTGTTGTTTCTCAATTGGTTTAACTGATTGATTGTTTAGACATTGTTGTTTCTCAAATTGTTTAACTGATTCATTGTTTAAACATTATTGTTTCTCAACTGGTTCAACTGATTCATTGTTTAAACATTGTTGTTACTCAATTGGTTTAACTGATTCATTGTTTAAACATTATTGTTTCTCAATTGGTTTAACTGATTCATTGTTTAAACATTGTTGTTTCTCAACTGGTTCAACTGATTCATTGTTCAAACATTGTTGTTTCTCAATTGGATTAACTGAATCATTGTTTAAACATTGTTGTTTCTCAAATTGTTTAACTGATTCATTGTAACTGTAGTAACTGGTCATAAAACATTAAGCTCTGATAGTTTATTATAATGTTCGACAGTAGTAACTGGTCACAAAACATTAAGCTCTGATAGTTTATAATAATGTAAAACTGTAGCAACTAGACATAAAACATTAAGCTCTGATAGTTTATAATAATGTGGAACTGTAGTAACTAGACATAAAACATTAAGCTCCGATAGTTTATAATAATGTGGGACTGTAGTAACAAGACATAAAACATTAAGCTCTGATAGTTTATAATAATGTAGAACTGTAGCAACTAGACATAAAACATTAAGCTCTGATAGTTTATAATAATGTGGAACTGTAATAACAAGACATAAAACATTAAGCTCTGATAGTTTATAATAATGTAGAACTGTAGCAACTAGACATAAAACATTAAGCTCTGATAGTTTATAATAATGTGGGACTGTAGTAACTAGACATAAAACATTAAGCTCTGATAGTTTATAATAATGTGGGACTGTAGTAACTAGACATAAAACATTAAGCTCCCATAGTTTATAATAATGTAGAACTGTAGCAACTAGACATAAAACATTAAGCTCTGATAGTTTATAATAATGTGGGACTGTAGTAACTAGACATAAAACATTAAGCTCTGATAGTTTATAATAATGTGGAACTGTAGCAACTAGACATAAAACATTAAGCTCCCATAGTTTATAATAATGTAGAACTGTAGCAACTAGACATAAAACATTAAGCTCTGATAGTTTATAATAATGTGGGACTGTAGTAACTAGACATACAACATTAAGCTCCCATAGTTTATAATAATGTAGAACTGTAGCAACTAGACATAAAACATTAAGCTCTGATAGTTTATAATAATGTGGGACTGTAGTAACTAGACATAAAACATTAAGCTCTGATAGTTTATAATAATGTGGGACTGTAGTAACTAGACATAAAACATTAAGCTCCCATAGTTTATAATAATGTAGAACTGTAGCAACTAGACATAAAACATTAAGCTCTGATAGTTTATAATAATGTGGGACTGTAGTAACAAGACATAAAACATTAAGCTCTGATAGTTTATAATAATGTGGAACTGTAGCAACTAGACATAAAACATTAAGCTCCCATAGTTTATAATAATGTAGAACTGTAGCAACTAGACATAAAACATTAAGCTCTGATAGTTTATAATAATGTGGGACTGTAGTAACAAGACATAAAACATTAAGCTCTGATAGTTTATAATAATGTGGAACTGTAGCAACTAGACATAAAACATTAAGCTCCGATAGTTTATAATAATGTGGGACTGTAATAACAAGACATAAAACATTAAGCTCTGATAGTTTATAATAATGTAGAACTGTAGCAACTAGACATAAAACATTAAGCTCTGATAGTTTATAATAATGTGGGACTGTAGTAACAAGACATAAAACATTAGGCTCTGATAGTTTATAATAATGTGGGACTGTAGTAACAAGACATAAAACATTAGGCTCTGATAGTTTATAATAATGTGGGACTGTAGTAACAAGACATAAAACATTAAGCTCTGATAGTTTATAATAATGTAGAACTGTAGCAACTAGACATAAAACATTAAGCTCTGATAGTTTATAATAATTTGGAACTGTAGCAACTAGACATAAAACATTAAGCTCTGATAGTTTATAATAATGTGGGACTGTAGTAACTAGACATAAAACATTAAGCTCTGATAGTTTATAATAATGTGGAACTGTAATAACAAGACATAAAACATTAAACTCTGATAGTTTATAATAATGTAGAACTGTAGCAACTAGACATAAAACATTAAGCTCTGATAGTTTATAATAATGTGGGACTGTAGTAACAAGACATAAAACATTAGGCTCTGATAGTTTATAATAATGTGGGACTGTAGTAACAAGACATAAAACATTAGGCTCTGATAGTTTATAATAATGTGGGACTGTAGTAACAAGACATAAAACATTAAGCTCTGATAGTTTATAATAATGTAGAAGTGTAGCAACTAGACATAAAACATTAAGCTCTGATAGTTTATAATAATGTGGGACTGTAGTAACAAGACATAAAACATTAGGCTCTGATAGTTTATAATAATGTGGGACTGTAGTAACAAGACATAAAACATTAAGCTCTGATAGTTTATAATAATGTGGGACTGTAGTAACTGGTCATACAACATTAAGCTCTGATAGTTTATAATAATGTGGGACTGTAGTAACAAGACATAAAACATTAGGCTCTGATAGTTTATAATAATGTGGGACTGTAGTAACAAGACATAAAACATTAAGCTCTGATAGTTTATAATAATGTAGAACTGTAGCAACTAGACATAAAACATTAAGCTCTGATAGTTTATAATAATGTGGGACTGTAGTAACAAGACATAAAACATTAAGCTCTGATAGTTTATAATAATGTGGGACTGTAGTAACAAGACATAAAACATTAAGCTCTGATAGTTTATAATAATGTGGGACTGTAATAACTAGACATAAAACATTAAGCTCCGATAGTTTATAATAATGTGGGACTGTAATAACTAGACATAAAACATTAAGCTCCGATAGCTTATAATAATGTGGGACTGTAATAACTAGACATAAAACATTAAGCTCCGATAGTTTATAATAATGTGGGACTGTAGTAAGTAGACATAAAACATTAAGCTTTGATAGTTTATAATAATGTGGGACTGTAGTAACTAGACATAAAACATTAAGCTCCGATAGTTTATAATAATGTGGAACTGTAGTAACTAGACATAAAACATTAAGCTCCGATAGTTTATAATAATGTGGGACTGTAGTAAGTAGACATAAAACATTAAGCTCCGATAGTTTATAATAATGTGGGACTGTAGTAACTAGACATAAAACATTAAGCTCTGATAGTTTATAATAATGTGGGACTGTAGTAACTAGACATAAAACATTAAGCTCTGATAGTTTATAATAATGTGGGACTGTAGTAAGTAGACATAAAACATTAAGCTCCGATAGTTTATAATAATGTGGGACTGTAGTAAGTAGACATAAAACATTAAGCTCCGATAGTTTATAATAATGTGGGACTGTAGTAAGTAGACATAAAACATTAAGCTCCGATAGTTTATAATAATGTGGGACTGTAGTAACTGGTCATAAAACATTAAGCTCTGATAGTTTATAATAATGTGGGACTGTAGTAACTAGACATAAAACATTAAGCTCTGATAGTTTATAATAATGTGGGACTGTAGTAAGTAGACATAAAACATTAAGCTCCGATAGTTTATAATAATGTGGAACTGTAGTAACTAGACATAAAACAATAAGCTTTGATAGTTTATAATAATGTGAGACTGTAGTAACAAGACATAAAACATTAAGCTCCGATAGTTTATAATAATGTGAGACTGTAGTAACAAGACATAAAACATTAAGCTCTGATAGTTTATAATAATGTGGAACTGTAGTAACTAGACATAAAACAATAAGCTCCGATAGTTTATAATAATGTGGAACTGTAGTAACTTGACATAAAACAATAAGCTCTGATAGTTTATAATAATGTGGGACTGTAGTAAGTAGACATAAAACATTAAGCTCCGATAGTTTATAATAATGTGGGACTGTAGCAACTAGACATAAAACATTAAGCTCCGATAGTTTATAATAATGTGGGACTGTAGCAACTAGACATAAAACAATAAGCTCTGATAGTTTATAATAATGTGGGACTGTAGTAACAAGACATAAAACAATAAGCTCTGATAGTTTATAATAATGTGGGACTGTAGTAAGTAGACATAAAACATTAAGCTCCGATAGTTTATAATAATGTGGGACTGTAGCAACTAGACATAAAACATTAAGCTCTGATAGTTTATAATAATGTGGGACTGTAGCAACTAGACATAAAACATTAAGCTCTGATAGTTTATAATAATGTGGGACTGTAGTAACAAGACATAAAACAATAAGCTCTGATAGTTTATAATAATGTGGACTGTAGTAAGTAGACATAAAACATTAAGCTCTGATAGTTTATAATAATGTGGGACTGTAGCAACTAGACATAAAACATTAAGCTCTGATAGTTTATAATAATGTGGGACTGTAGTAACAAGACATAAAACAATAAGCTCTGATAGTTTATAATAATGTGGGACTGTAGTAAGTAGACATAAAACATTAAGCTCCGATAGTTTATAATAATGTGGGACTGTAGCAACTAGACATAAAACATTAAGCTCTGATAGTTTATAATAATGTGGGACTGTAGTAACAAGACATAAAACAATAAGCTCTGATAGTTTATAATAATGTGGGACTGTAGTAAGTAGACATAAAACATTAAGCTCCGATAGTTTTTAATAATGTGGGACTGTAGCAACTAGACATAAAACATTAAGCTCCGATAGTTTATAATAATGTAGAACTGTAGCAACTAGACATAAAACAATAAGCTCTGATAGTTTATAATAATGTGGGACTGTAGTAACAAGACATAAAACAATAAGCTCTGATAGTTTATAATAATGTGGGACTGTAGTAAGTAGACATAAAACATTAAGCTCCGATAGTTTATAATAATGTGGGACTGTAGCAACTAGACATAAAACAATAAGCTCTGATAGTTTATAATAATGTGGGACTGTAGTAACTAGACATAAAACATTAAGCTCTGATAGTTTATAATAATGTGGGACTGTAGTAACAAGACATAAAACATTAAGCTCTGATAGTTTATAATAATGTGGAACTGTAGCAACTAGACATAAAACATTAAGCTCTGATAGTTTATAATAATGTGGGACTGTAGCAACTAGACATAAAACAATAAGCTCTGATAGTTTATAATAATGTGGAACTGTAGCAACTAGACATAAAACATTAAGCTCTGATAGTTTATAATAATGTGGGACTGTAGTAACAAGACATAAAACATTAAGCTCTGATAGTTTATAATAATGTGGAACTGTAGTAACTAGACATAAAACATTAAGCTCTGATAGTTTATAATAATGTGGGACTGTAGCAACTAGACATAAAACAATAAGCTCTGATAGTTTATAATAATGTGGAACTGTAGCAACTAGACATAAAACATTAAGCTCTGATAGTTTATAATAATGTGGGGCTGTAGTAACTAGACATAAAATATTAAGCTCTGATAGTATATAATAATGTGGGACTGTAGTAAGTAGACATAAAACATTAAGCTCCGATAGTTTATAATAATGTGAGACTGTAGTAACTGGTCATAAAACATTAAGCTCTGATAGTTTATAATAATGTGGAACTGTTGTAAGTAGACATAAAACATTAAGCTCCGATAGTTTATAATAATGTGGAACTGTAGTAACTGGTCATAAAACATTAAGCTCTGATAGTTTATAATAATGTGGGACTGTAGTAACTGGTCATAAAACATTAAGCTCTGATAGTTTATAATAATGTGGGACTGTAGTAACTTGTCATAAAACATTAAGCTCTGATAGTTTATAATAATGTGAGACTGTAGTAACTTGTCATAAAACATTAAGCTCTGATAGTTTATAATAATGTGGGACTGTAGTAACTAGACATAAAACATTAAGCTCCGATAGTTTATAATAATGTGGAACTGTAGTAACTAGACATAAAACATTAAGCTCCGATAGTTTATAATAATGTGGGACTGTAATAACTAGACATAAAACATTAAGCTCCGATAGTTTATAATAATGTGGGATTGTAATAACTAGACATAAAACATTAAGCTCCGATAGTTTATAATAATGTGGGACTGTAATAACTAGACATAAAACATTAAGCTCCGATAGTTTATAATAATGTGGGACTGTAGTAACTAGACATAAAACATTAAGCTCTGATAGTTTATAATAATGTGGGACTGTAGTAACTAGACATAAAACATTAAGCTCTGATAGTTTATAATAATGTGGAACTGTAGCAACTAGACATAAAACATTAAGCTCTGATAGTTTATAATAATGTGGAACTGTAGCAACTAGACATAAAACATTAAGCTCTGATAGTTTATAATAATGTGGGACTGTAGTAACAAGACATAAAACATTAAGCTCCGATAGTTTATAATAATGTGGGACTGTAGTAACAAGACATAAAACATTAGGCTCTGATAGTTTATAATAATGTGGGACTGTAGTAGCTAGACATAAAACATTAAGCTCTGATAGTTTATAATAATGTGGAACTGTAGTAACTAGACATAAAACATTAAGCTCTGATAGTTTATAATAATGTGGGACTGTAGTAACTAGACATAAAACATTAAGCTCTGATAGTTTATAATAATGTGGGACTGTAGTAACTAGACATAAAACATTAAGCTCTGATAGTTTATAATAATGTGGAACTGTAGCAACTAGACATAAAACATTAGGCTCTGATAGTTTATAATAATGTGGGACTGTAGTAACTAGACATAAAACATTAAGCTCTGATAGTTTATAATAATGTGGGACTGTAGTAACTAGACATAAAACATTAAGCTCTGATAGTTTATAATAATGTGGGACTGTAGTAACAAGACATAAAACATTAAGCTCTGATAGTTTATAATAATGTGGGACTGTAGTAACTAGACATAAAACATTAAGCTCTGATAGTTTATAATAATGTGGGACTGTAGTAAGTAGACATAAAACATTAAGCTCTGATAGTTTATAATAATGTGGGACTGTAGTAACTAGACATAAAACATTAAGCTCTGATAGTTTATAATAATGTGGAACTGTAGTAACTGGTCATAAAACATTAAGTTCTGATAGTTTATAATAATGTGGGACTGTAGTAAGTAGACATAAAACATTAAGCTCTGATAGTTTATAATAATGTGGAACTGTAGCAACTAGACATAAAACATTAAGTTCTGATAGTTTATAATAATGTGGGACTGTAGTAACTAGACATAAAACATTAAGCTCTGATAGTTTATAATAATATCCTTTACCAGTTCTGCAACATTTTTTCTCTTTAAAATGAATAAAATCTACGTTAGAGTGTGTTAAAAATAAAATGCAAATAAATGGAAACCGTTATAACATACTCGTAAAATTAATGTGGAGATTATAATTACACAGTGCGTACGTGGTGGAATAAATAAAAAGGCCATCCAACAATATTTGGTTTCTGTAATTTCTGAAGCTGTAAAACTTGCTTTAGAGCGCCATCTGTTACATAAATTCGAATTCTGTTCCTTTTAAGGCAATTTTAATTTTATAAAATATTTTAGGAGTTAGATGTTATAAATTCTTAAAGGATAAACACAAGATATTGTAACTGTTTATGTATAAATATATTTAAGTTTAATGTTTATGTTGTACTTGCATTGTTTCAATTGTTTAATATATAATTATTTGAGCTAGTGAGTGACCATAATTTATAAAATTATCTAGATTTTAAAAAAAGAAGCTGAATGCCATATTTATCGATGCGTATAGTAAAAGAAGTCAGAAAAAAACGGAAGAATATTAAAATAGCTATATTAAAATTTAGATGTTGTTCTAGACGATGAAACATTAAAAAAGACGTTTATTTGTAGTACTCACGTTTCGCAATAGATGACAGCACTATCATAATCTCAGAGAGAACATTATTACCTTTGTATATTCCATCTAAATCCCGCGCCACATATTGTTTGTTTCGTTTGTTTTAGAAAAAAGTCGTATTCGGTTATTTGCTGTGTGCATGACAGGGTAATCTAATCCCAGACTTTAGCATTATAAATCCACAGACTTACCTCTGACTTAGTGGGGGGGGGGCGGTATGGCCAAATGGTTAGGACGCTTGACTGAATTAGCGGGTTCGAATCTCGATTCAATCAAACATGCTCGTCCTTTAAGCCATGGGAGCATTATTACATGACGGTTAACCGCACTATTCGTTGGTGAAAAAGTATCCTAAGAGTTGGCGATGGATGGTGATGACTAGCTAACTGACTTCCCTCTAGTGTTACATTGCTAAATTTATGAAAGGCTAGCGCAGATATCGCTCGTGGAGATATGCATGAAATTCTAAACAAATCAAAACACTGAGGGACAACCACGTTCTGTTTAAGTCATGATGAAATGACTTTTTAAGAAGCATTACGCCTAACAACAAATAGAATTAGTCAATCGCCAAGTGAGGGAGGGGTTTTGTCTTCAAAATGAAAAATAAACTATTGATAAGTACCAAAGTTTGAAGTTTGTATTTAGCTTATACTGTGCTACACACAAACAGTATTAAAAGAAAGTAAGAATGATTTTGTTTATTCGGCATCTGAGAAACAAACCTTTTATTATTTACCACTAACCGATAACCTGTGAGGCATTACATTAGATCCCTGTGTGACGTATTCATGACGTCATATCTGCATCCTGAGAATGGATAAAAATAAAGTTCTCCGTAACGGGAAAAAGAAAAAACGGGAAAATCATAATCCCTACTGCAAATCTACATATACATAGAATAAAAATCTCGCGAATTTGGGAGTTATACATTGCATAATAAAAACGATTTTTCTGTATCATATAAGCAAGAGTTCCATTATGGTATGATGATGATGATGACATAACGTTATTTATTTATAAGCGAAAATTGAGAGTGGTCCAGCAGTTAGTGTGCCGAACTATGAAGTCCATGATCTGTGACTTCTTATCGCCAAAACAAGTTCATGCTGAGAACCCTTGAGACGCGGTTAAGTAACGCTAGAATCCCACTTTCTGGTCGGATAACGGTAGCCCAATGGTTGGAGATTGGTATTATCGACTGGTCGCTCTTGTGTGACTATAGTATAGTTTCATATGGTTATTCCCTTTTTGGTACATTGACTCTTAAGCTCTTATAATATCAGATCAATGACGGCTAGCACAGGAAACCGCAATATATTTTCGGGATTTCTTTTTTCTGAGCACGAGGAGAGACACATTATATCGGCAAATTTAACTGGCACAATGTGAAGGTTTCCTCAATCGATACACCCAAATACCTGGCATGTTAAACAAAAAGTGCTAACAATAACAACTGTGATATTTCTCGCATTTTAAACTGAGGATGCGTCATAGATGTGACCGTCTGTTCCTTAGCTCGGATAGTGAATGGTAGAATGCTGCTGACTGACTGACTCCCCTTCCAATTTCATAGCGGTATGTCTGCGGATTTGCAACCTTAGAAATTGGGTTTCGATGCCCATGATTGGCAGAGTACAGATAGCCCAGTAGCTTCATGCTTAACTACGAACAAACAAGCTATCTCTATGGTCAGTCGTTCAAAATTAGGGACGGTGGTAAATAGCCTTAGCAACTCTGCCATAAATAAAAGCTCCAGCAATTGTCCAACTTCTCCAAATTTTGTAGGTCAGAGAAAAAATAAAACATTTATATTAAACATCTGATTATAGAAAACATTCAGTGCACAATTTCGTACTTTAAGCATCGACTCAGTTTTCACATATTCTTTCTACAAGTTTCAATTTTTCTTTACATGCTGATTATCACGTCTTACTAAATTCGAAACGTTTTTGTTTTCAATGACGGATTAATTTTTTGAAAAGTGAAACGTGAGGTTTTCAATACGGTGCTTCATTTGAATGTTCTTTAAAAATATCGGAACTTGCTTGAAAAGTGGCATTCATGTTTAATGTATTTGTTTCTTTTTTTCTTTGAGTACAGTCAAGTCATTTTTGTTGATTTACGACCTTGCCCTGCGGACCATCAATGTTTACAATAATTTTTGATTGAACTTAGAAACTTACATTATCGAAAAGTTTGCTTTCATTGCACTAATTATTTTCACAGAATCTCTTTTAGCCTTAATTGAAAACTCATGAAATCAACACTCACCATTCAGTTAACATTAGCTATAACACAGTTTCAACAGTATTCACTGACAACTGTCAAAACACATACAAGTTTAAGACGAGTCACAACACTTCAAAAACTCAAAATATGAAATTTAAAATATTCAGTTTAAGCACGATACTAAATGTATTTTTAAACCAAACGTCTTTAGTTTCAGAAAGCCCTTGTTCATTGGTAGGGCTCTAACAGAACGCCCAACACGCTCTGCCACTCTCTCTCAGGAGTTGGCGTCAGGCACCGTGCGATTATTCCAGCTGAAGAAAACAAACGCCAGGGCATTAAAATAGTGCTTTATTATAATGCGTCGCGTGGTTATTAAGAAACGAATATAGCATTAAAGCACTTAATAAAATACGCTTTAAAATTATACGGTGTGCTGAAAAGGAAAATATTTTGAAAGGGTTTATTGTTTACATAAAAAAACAAAGGAGATTGTGTTTTCAGTTATCCATTTTGGCAGGACGGAAGGTGTGCAAAGCATTATAAAAGTCAGAATTGTTAAAACTGTACTGCTGATATAAATTGTAATGGACTTATTCATTATACAATTATCTTCATAACTATGTGTGTCTCAGTTTAATGCATGTAACATTAAATGTACATTCCCAAATCCCGCCTGTTCTCTAAATTTGTAGACGAATCTCGAGTGTAAGAATTAATAATCAATATAAAATTCCAGTAACTGCCAGCATTATTCCCAATTGAACTTTCTAGAACCTTGCTTAATGAGTATAAAAGCTAATTATCGCAAGACAGTCAAAGAATGTTGTTTGTTAGCTTCAGTCAGTATTCTACAAGTCTCGGAATCTAGAATTGTGATTAACGCTTATCACTATGAAAAATACAGATACTTGACCAGGAACGTTAATAGCTTTCGAACCTCACGAACCGTTCAACTTCAGAGAACTGACTTCCGACTTTAGTGTTTTTTACGAGGACACTAATTAAATATTTAACTTTTTCTGTAAAAAGTCACCACGTAAACTGTCTTATACCAAACAAGAAGAGAGGTAGATAGGATTCACCTATCTGTGTATCAATATAAAATTAGAAGACTGAATATTGTTTCTGAGTTTGTAACATTTTATATATAAACCATTATTTATAATAACCATTATTATAAATTGTATTGTTGTTTGTATATTAAAATATATTTGTGTTAAGAAAGAAAACTGTGTGTATCGATCTTGTGGATAAATAACATAAATCTGATACATATTGAAATTCAATTAACTCCCAGATTTCTGGTTACTTGAAATCGCAATACGTAGTACACCTAACATAATAAATTGGGAGCTCGTGTCTGAGATAAACCATAATATGTAACATAATAAGTTGGGAGCTCGTGTCTGAGATAAACTATAATATGTAACATAATAAGTTGGGAGCTCGTGTCTGAGATAAACTATAATATGTAACATACTAAGTTGGGAGCTCGTGTCTGAGATAAACTATAATATGTAACATACTAAGTTGGGAGCTCGTGTCTGAGATAAACTATAATATGTAACATAATAAGTTGGGAGCTCGTGTCTGAGATAAACTATAATATGTAACATAATAACATATTATGGGAACTCGTGTTTGAGATCTGAATCAGAGATAATATTCGTTCTAAATTAAAATTCAAATCTTAATTCAATTTATATTTATCAGTGCCAACAAGGTTTGACCCTGTCTGATTACCAAGGTTTTCTTAAAGATGGCCCAACATGGCCAGGTGGTTAAGGCATTCGACTCGTAATCTGAGGGTCGTGGGTTCGCATCCCTGTCGCACCAAACTCGCTCACCTCTTCAGCCGTGGGGTCGTTATAACGTTACGATCATTCCCGCTATTTGTTGGTAAAAAATAGCCGAGGAGTTGGCGATGGGTGGTGATGACTAGCTGCCTTCCCTCTAATCGTACACTGCTAAATTAGGGATGGCTAGCGCAGATAGCCCTCGAGTAGCTTTATGCGAAATTCAAAAACAAACAAACAAACCCTCGAAGAGCTTGAGAAATATAACAAAAGTGAATTGCTCGAAATTGCCAGAATGTTAGAATTAGAAGTTAAAAAATAAATGAGTAAAAATGAACTAGAAATCGTACTATTAAAATACTAGTGAATGATGAATTCTTGTCTGAGGAAGCATTAGTGGAATACTCTAGTGTTTCCACTAGCCAATCAAGTGTAGTGTTCCACTAGCCAATGTAGTGTCTCCACTAGCCAATCAAAGTTAAGTGATAAAGAGAAGTCCAGTTAAAACTAAAACAAATTGAGCTTGAACGAGCTCGTATCGAAAACGAAAAAAAGAAAAAAGAACAAGCCCGTATCGAAGCGGAAAAAAGAAAGTAAACGTCTCGAGGCCGAACAAGCCTGTATTGAAGCTGAGAAAGGTTAAATGAAACGAAAATTAGATTCAATTCAGATTGACCAAAGCAAGATGACAATTTGAACTCAATCGATATATTAAAGTACGAACATTTAATGAAAATGAAGTTGATAAATGTTTCCAACATATCGAGAAAGTTACCCAAATCATCAAATGGTTAACCGAATAATGGTCATTATTGTTATAAAGTGTGTTTTAACTGGTAATAGCAGAAGAAGCTTATGCTGCTGCTCTCTCTCTGAATGATTACGCAAGTTTTGGTAAGGTTAAAGCAGCTGTTGTCAAAGCATACAGGTTAGTTAGTACTGGAGGCTTATCGCGAACAGTTCTGACGTTATCGCAAGCAAGACAGCAAAACTAAAATGGAATTCGGTCACGAGAAAGAGGTTTATTTTGATCAATAATGTAATTATATGCATTGTGGCAACAGTTTGAACAAATTAAGACAATTATTTAAACCTCAAAACTTACTTGGATGAAAAGTTTAAATACTATAGGAAGCAGCTGATGAATACACCTGAAACAAGTTTTTATATAAAGAAATGCCTACCATTTCAACACAAATATCTGTACATGCTCCATTCACTTAAGTTGAGGATTATTATTTACAAATCCAGCTTTACTAGTTCTGTATTTTTTTAGAGCCGGGGCAAAATTTCATCAAGGCATGTCTGCCATTTTTGATAAAAACTTTGTCATGCTATATTCAGTTCGTTCATATGGACGTAGTTTCACCACATTACCAGATGTTGTTAAGTTGGCCACTGATATAAAGACTGATGTAGTTAAGGCAGACCTTTCGTATCTGTTGGTTCTGTGTGTTTGACAAACGACAATCCCAAACCCACACATATTTTATGTGATACTGGGACGACTAAGTCATTATTGTTTTAAAAAGTTTATTGCCTTTAAATTCTAGTTCTTTCACTGCTAAGTTTGTTATTGGTCAGGGTATTAAGAGTGGCTTTGTTAATGTTCCTCTTCATAATATTTATTTAGCAAGAGACCTGGTTTTGAGACTAGTTGTAGTTGGAGTAAGACCTACTTTGCCAGTTAAGAGTGTATGGAAACGATGTGGCTGGGGAAAGTTGTTGTTGAATCAAAGATGGTAAGTAAGCTGATCACTGTTTCATCTAAAGAGGATGTTGTTGTTGAGGATAATCCGCACGAGTTCCCCTTGTGTGCTATGACTCGAGCTTAGCCTCAGAAATTAAGCCAAGAAAAATGATGATAGATAGGTGTTCAGAGGACGACATGATGGACTTGTCTCAGACATATTTTGGATCTGGTAGATTTTTTGTGAATAACTGCTCCATTGGCGAATGACAGTTATGAACGCGAGAGACCTGGTTCAACTGCTAAAGTTCCTTTTGCTAGAAGTAAACTGATCTGTGACCAAGAAAATGATTCGCAGGTCTCTTCACTATTTAAATATGCACTTACAAAAGATGAACTGGAAAAAGTTCCAAATGGCCACTTTTTTAGAAATGGTGTGTTCATGAGAAAATGAAAGCAACAAAAAGTATCAGCTTCAGAGGACTGAGTTGTACTTCATCAAATTGTTGTTCCAAAGCACATCATTCTGAACTATTGAAACTTGCTCATGAATATCCCATGGAAAGTCACCCAGGTGTCAAGAAGACATGTGACAAAATTATGAGACATTTCTTTTGGTCAAAATGTAGATAAGATGATTCTCAGTTTGTAAACTTGTCATATTTGTCAACTGGTTGGAAAATTTATGTTGCTTCTATAAAACCTCTCCCAGCTTTTGAAGGACCCTTCAGCTGTGTAATTATTAATGTTGTTAAATCAAAAATATAACATTTGTGCTTAAGAACTTTCACGTGCTATGTAATTTTATGACCATAAAGTTATTGATATTGATTGTGTTGTATACTGTATAATTTTTGAAACTGTATAATAATTCTTTGACAATGTATTGCTATCAATGTACATATGTATATAATGTTAGTTAAAAATTATCTAACGCTAGTTTTTCTTCTCTCAGGAGGGAGGTGTAAACAATTTACTATTATATATTTATTTATTTATATATTTATTTTAACATCTACGTGTTTTTTTACGTTAGACAAAACAAGATTAGAGCTAGCTAGCTATGCCGTCACGTGAAATGTACAGTATTATCAACATAAAATTAATTCGCTTCTCGTAGATATAGACCGTCGATAAAATACTCAGTTCCAGACCAGATAGAAGACTGCGTGTTGCATGTGAGTTTGCAACATTTTTGTATGTAAATAATTATTTGTAATATCCGCTATTATAAATTGTATTATTGTTTATATATCAAAATAAATTTATGTTAAGAAAAAAAATTGTGCCTATTAACATTGTTGGGAAATAACGTAAATTGGAAACATATCAACATTCATTTAACTTCTAAATTAAAAATAAAATTTCCGGTTATTTGAAATCGTAATAAATCGAAGACTTGTCCGAGATAAATTATAATACGTAACATAATGTAGTAAAATAACAATAAATGTTTTGAAACTTGTTAAAGATTTTCGTTATGATATCCGTTCCTTTCTGTTTTTGTTAGGCCTGGCATGGCCAAGAGGTAAGGCGTGCGACTCGTAATCCGAGGGTCGCGGGTTCGCGCCCCCGTCGCGCTAAAACATGCTCGCCCTCCCAGCCGTGGGAGTGTATAATGTGACGCTCAATCCAACTATTCGTTGGTAAAGAGTAGCCCAAGAGTTGGCGGTGGGTGGTGATAACTAGCTGCCTTCCCTCTAGTCTTACACTGCTAAATTAGGGACGGCTAGCACAGATAGCCCTCGAGTAGCTTTGTGCGAAATTCCCAAACAAACAAACTGTTTTTGTTGCTGTCTGATTAATTTAAATGAAGTTGACTTGCATATTTTCTCTGGTTAACATACATGTATTTAATTTAATAGTAATGCACGCATTTTCAAATAATTGTCTTTGTGTATGTTTTCTTTATTTAAAATAGATTCATAAATTACAAATTAGGTCTTGAATATGAGATTTTCGTTGTGATGGTGATTTAATAAGTCTGAAGTAGGACTTCAACACTGTAAGTTTTACAATTATACAAAAGTATTCACCAAGGATAAACCTGAAACACAATATCAACAGTGTTTACCAAGGATATAAGTAAAACACAGTATTTTCCAAGGATAAACGTGGAACGCGGTATCAACAGTATTCAACAACAAGGATAGAAATGAAACACAGTATCAGTTATGTTAACCAAAGTTTACTTATGACACAAAACCATCCGTATTCACCAAGGCGTAGCTACAAAATATTATTAGCAGTATTCACCAAGGATTAGCTACAACATATTGTTAGCAGTATTCATCAAGAATTAGCTACAACATATTGTTAGCAGTATTCATCAAGGATTAGCTACAACATATTGTTAGCATTATTCACCAAGGATTAGCTACAAAATATTATTAGCAGTATTCACCAAGGATTAGCTACAACATATTGTTAGCAGTAATCACCAAGGATTAGCTACAACATATTGTTAGCAGTATTCATCAAGAATTAGCTACAACATATTGTTAGCAGTATTCATCAAGGATTAGCTACAACATATTGTTAGCATTATTCACCAAGGATTAGCTACAAAATATTATTAGCAGTATTCACCAAGGATTAGCTACAACATATTGTTAGCAGTAATCACCAAGGATTAGCTAAAACATATTGTTAGCAGTATTTATCAAGAATTAGCTACAACATATTGTTAGCAGTATTCATCAAGGATTAGCTACAACATATTGTTAGCAGTAATCACCAAGGATTAGCTACAAAATATTATTAGCAGTATTCACCAAGGATTAGCTACAACATATTGTTAGCAGTAATCACCAAGGATTAGCTAAAACATATTATTAGCAGTATTCACCAAGAGATAACCAGGTTTGTGTGTTTATACCAGGGGTTTCAAGTCAGAAGAGATGGTGACTGTATGTTAATTAAAAATGAAGAGATAACCAAGTTTGTTTGTTTATACCAGGGGTTTCAAGTCAGACGATATGGTGACTGTATGTTAATTAAAAATGAAGAGATAACCAGGTTTGTGTGTTTATACCAGGGGTTTCAAGTCAGAACAGATGGTGACTGTATGTTAATTAAAAATGAAGAGATAACCAAGTTTGTGTGTTTATACCAGAGGTTTCATGCCAGAAGAGATGGTGACTGTATGTTAATTAAAAATGAAGAGATAACCAAGTTTGTGTGTTTATACCAGAGGTTTCATGCCAGAAGAGATGGTGACTGTATGTTAATTAAAAATGAAGAAATAACCAAGTTTGTGTGTTTATACCAGAGGTTTCATGCCAGAAGAGATGGTGACTGTATGTTAATTAAAAATGAAGAGATAACCAAGTTTGTTTGTTTATACCAGGGATTTCATGCCAGAACAGATGGTGACTGTATGCTAATTAGAAATGAAGAGATAACCAGGTTTGTGTGTTTATACCAGGGGTTTCAAGTCAGACGAGATGGTGACTGTATGTTAATTAAAAATGAAGAGATAACCAGGTTTGTGTGTTTATACCAGGGGTTTCATACCTGAAGAGATGGTGACTGTATGCTAATTAGAAATGAAGAGATAACCAAGTTTGTTTGTTTATACCAGGGGTTTCAAGTCAGACGATATGGTGACTGTATGTTAATTAAAAATGAAGAGATAACCAGGTTTGTGTGTTTATACTAGGGGTTTCAAGTCAGAACAGATGGTGACTGTATGTTAATTAAAAATGAAGAGATAACCAAGTTTGTTTGTTTATACCAGGGATTTCATGCCAGAACAGATGGTGACTGTATGCTAATTAAAAATGAAGAGATAACCAGGTTTGTGTGTTTATACCAGAGGTTTCATGCCAGAAGAGATGGTGACTGTATGTTAATTAAAAATGAAGAGATAACCAAGTTTGTTTGTTTATACCAGGGATTTCATGCCAGAACAGATGGTGACTGTATGCTAATTAGAAATGAAGAGATAACCAGGTTTGTGTGTTTATACCAGGGGTTTCAAGTCAGACGAGATGGTGACTGTATGTTAATTAAAAATGAAGAGATAACCAGGTTTGTGTGTTTATACCAGGGGTTTCATACCTGAAGAGATGGTGACTGTATGCTAATTAGAAATGAAGAGATAACCAAGTTTGTTTGTTTATACCAGAGGTTTCATGCCAGAAGAGATGGTAACTGTATGCTAATTAGAAATGAAGAGATAACCAGGTTTGTGTGTTTATACCAGGGGTTTCAAGTCAGACGAGATGGTGACTGTATGTTAATTAAAAATGAAGAGATAACCAAGTTTGTTTGTTTATACCAGGGATTTCATGCCAGAACAGATGGTGACTGTATGCTAATTAGAAATGAAGAGATAACCAGGTTTGTGTGTTTATACCAGGGGTTTCAAGTCAGACGAGATGGTGACTGTATGTTAATTAGAAATGAAGAGATAACCAGGTTTGTGTGTTTATACCAGGGGTTTCAAGTCAGAACAGATGGTGACTGTATGTTAATTAAAAATGAAGAGATAACCAGGTTTGTGTGTTTATACCAGGGGTTTCAAGTCAGAACAGATGGTGACTGTATTTTAATTAAAAATGAAGAAATAACCAAGTTTGTGTATTTATACCAGAGGTTTCATGCCAGAAGAGATGGTGACTGTATGCTAATTAGAAATGAAGAGATAACCAGGTTTGTTTGTTTGTTTATACCAGGGGTTTCAAGTCAGACGAGATGGTGACTGTATGCTAATTAGAAATGAAGAGATAACCAGGTTTGTGTGTTTATACCAGGGGTTTCAAGTCAGACGAGATGGTCACTGTATGTTAATTAAAAATGAAGAGATAACCAAGTTTGTGTGTTTATACTAGGGGTTTCAAGTCAGAACAGATGGTGACTGTATGTTAATTAAAATTGAAGAAATAACCAAGTTTGTGTGTTTATACCAGAGGTTTCATGCCAGAAGAGATGGTGACTGTATGCTAATTAGAAATGAAGAGATAACCAAGTTTGTGTGTTTATACTGTTGTTTGACATGTGTTTTGATACTGTTTAATAAAAAATATCAAACATTTTATATTATTTTCTTCAACTTGAAGTTCCACATTTAGCATAATCAAAGTTGATCAATAGGCCTAACTACACAAATAAACTACTTCTAACAAAAATTCCATTACTGGTTAGTCTCTATTTCTTTCTTTAAAAAATACTCAGTGTCTACATCACAGAATTAATTTAATTAACTAGTTAATAATAACAGATAAACTGACTTATCACTGATAATTCATTTAACTAACCATGAAACTGATTAATTTTGATGACATATCCTAACCTAACTCACTGTGGATAAACCTTTTCCTACACTTAAAGCAAGTTTCAGATGTTATAAAGCGTCTTCCATCATGTTAAGTAGAATTTCCTTCATAATCAACAACAATACAGATTTTGAGAGTGTCTAGATAAAATGACATATTTATTAAAACTACTCAAAACAAGGAGCTGACTTGTGTAAGGTGATTTATATTAAGAATTCATAACTTTAACGTTTGGATTTTGTATTGTTTGCTTTGGTGTAATTTAAAGACAAATTATTTTTAAAAAACATTTAATAGATTCAACTAAATTAAATAAGCTATTAATTTTATATTTAATTTTGTTTGTACTGTTAATAAATAACTTCTACTAATCAAACTAAATCTGTATACATTTTAATAATGCACATAAGTAATTAACAATAGAATACAATTATATTACAGCCCGGTACAACTATTATTAGTATCAACTTTTTCCGTTTATTCCGAGTGATGCGACTTGTAAAACTACTGAGTAGAGGAGAAGGAATTAAAACACTACTCTGGACCTTCATCAAATCTATCCAGGTGAGTTTTTACACAACTCTCGAATTTTACTACGTCTGTTGAGGTAAACTTAACACTACTCTGGACCTTCATCAGATCTATCCAGGTGAGTTTTTACACTACTTTGGAATTTCACCAAGTCTCTTAAGGTAAACTTAACACTACTCTGGACTAACATGAAGCCTATCAAGGTGAGTTTTTACACTGCTCTGGACCTTCTTTAGGTGTATCCAGTCAAGATTTTACACTGCTCTGGACCTTCTTTAGGTGTATCCAGTCAAGTTTTTACACTGCTCTGGACCTTTTTAGGTGTATCCAGTCAAGTTTTTACACTGCTCTGGACCTTCTTTAGGTGTATCCAGTCAAGTTCTTACACTGCTCTGGACCTTCTTTAAGTATATCCAGTCAAGTTTTTACACTGCTCTGGACCTTCTTTAGGAGTATCCAGTCAAGATTTTACACTGCTCTGGCCCTTTTTTAGATGTATCCAGTCAAGTTTTTACACTTTTATATGCAAAAACGGCTCGTTTGGGTTGAGAAAATATTTTACATGGAAGAGCGAACAACGTTTCGACCTTTTTCGGTGATCGTCAGGTTCATAAAGAAAGAGGTAACTGACCGGAAGCTGATCACATGTTTGTGTGTGTGTGTGTTTTTCTTATAGCAAAGCCACAGCGGGCTATCTGCTCAGCCCACCGAGGGTAATCGAACCCCTGATTTTAGCGTTGTAAATCCGGAGACATACCGCTGTACTAGCGGGGGCTGATCACATGTTTGAAAGGGGTTGTGTAACTGAGTGTCGGAATGTAGAGGGCGGTGTTAGATCTTTGAATATATAATTTTATTTATTTTATTATATTAATATAGGTATAAAGGCGTTCCTTTATATTGGTTTATTTTGGGTTTAAGTTGTTGTATAAGTAAGGCTTCTTTAATTTTGCGTTTGTTTATGTTTGTTTCTTTATTTAGTATTTGAGTGTTTTCTATGGTTATGTTGTGTTTATTTGACTTGCAGTGTTCGAAACGGTGTGAAGGTGACATTTTATGTTCTTTGAATCTGGTTTCCATTTTTCTACTTGTTTCTCCAATATAGAAGTCGTGGCAGTTATCACATTGTATTTTATAAATAATGTTGGTGTGGTGTTTGTCAGTATAGTTTTTACATAGTATAGACCTCAGTTTTGTGCCTGGTTTTTGAATAAATTTGGTATTAACTGGAATGTCATATTTTGTTACTAGTTTTTGCCAAATGTTGGTTATTTGTTTGCTGATGTCAGGAATATATGATATACAGCAGTATATGGTTTCGCGATTTTTTGATTCGTGAGATATATTTACTTTAGTTGGTTGATTTTGCTCTCTGTCTAGGTGTGTGTGTATAATGTTTTCTACGGTTTGTGGAGGAAACATATTGATGTTGATGAAGTATTGTTTTATTTTGTCTAATTCATCGTTAATTTTATCTGGTGAGCATAGTTTTATGGCTGTGTTTATTTGGTTTCTTAGTATGTTGAGTTTTTGTTTTGTTTCATGTGCTGAGTCCCAAGGAATGTATAGTCCAGTATGGGTGATTTTTCGGTGGATTTCTGTTTTGAATTATGTGTCGGTTCTTGTAATTTTGAGGTTAAGAAATGATACTTGATTGCTTTCTTCCTGTTCACATGTGAAGTTAATGTTGGGATGTATAGAGTTAATGTGATTGAAAAAATTAAGTATGTGTTCTGTAGATTTGAATCCCGCAACCGTGTCATCTACATATCTGTACCAGTATAGTGGTGGATGTAATGCTGTGTTAATTGCTTGTGTTTCAACTTGTGTCATAAAAATATTGGCTGGAACTGGTGATACTGGGTTGCCCATGCTTAGGCCATTTGTTTGTATATAGTTGTGGTTGTTGAACATGAAGTTTGTCTTTATCGTGGTGAATTCTATGAGGGTTGCTAACTGGTTACTGGGAATGTCTATAGTTGGGTTAGGGTCTCGGATATAGAATTCTAAGACTATCTTGCAGGGCTTCAGTGGTTGGTACTTCTGTGAAGAGGGATATAACATTGAAACTGGCCATTAAGGCTTTATGATTAAGTTGATTTAGATTAGACTTGAAATTATAAGAGTCTTTGATGAATGAGCTGCTGGCTGATGTTACATATTTGGAGAATGCCCATGCTATGTATTTACCAAGATTGTAATTAAACGATTCATGTGTGGACATTATTGGTCGTAATGGACAATCTGGTTTATGAGGTTTGGGGATGTCGTATATTTGTGGTGTGCGTGAGTCGGTTTTACGTAGGTAGAAATAAAGTGTTTGTGAAATTGTGTTGGCTTTTTTCATTTGTAGTAGCAATTTGTTCAGTTGTTTCTCGTGTGTCTTTGTTGGATTTGTTTGTATTTGTTTAAATTTGTTCGTGTCTGATAGGATGTTCTTCATTTCTTGGATGTATTCATTCGTGTTCATTATGACTCTAGCGTTACCTTTATCTGCTTTTAGAATTTTTATGTTTTTGTCTTGTTTTAGGTTTTTAATGGAATTAATGTCTCTTTTTGTAAGGTTATTTTTTAGTTTTCTGTTTTGTGAAATTATGTTGATGGTTTTGTGAAACAATTCTTTGAAAAAATCGTTTAAGATGTTGTTTTTAGGTGTTTCTGGAAAATATAAATTTGTAATTTTACCTGGGAAGTTTGGCTGTTGGATGTCAATAAATTTATCTAAGTTGTCTTCTTTCTGTTGGTTGTTTTTGTTGTTTCCTTGTTTTTGTTCCCTGTAGAAAGTATCACAAGTCTCCTGGCTAGATCTTCTGAACATGTTTTGATTTCTAAGGTTGGAATGTACCTTGGTGCTATTGCGAAGTTGAGTCCTTTGTTAAGTAGATGTCTGTGTTTAATTGTCGGTCGGATCTGTTAATTATGAGGTTAGTCAACAGTTTGTCATGTTGATGTCTTTTCTGTTGTTTACATCTTAGTTTTTCTAGTTTTTTGTTGTGGCAGATCTTTTTGTCTCTGTCATTCCTAGTGTTGATTTGGTTTATGTTTCGTTGTATAAGTCAGTAAATCTCTGGTTTAATGCAGAATGCTAGTAGATGGTTTAGGTTAATTTTTTGTTTTTGTAAGTCATGTAGTTCTTTGTATTTTGTGTTCAACATGGCTTTAAGTAGTGTTTCTGTAAATGTTGGATGTTTGTGCAATGATTAAATTATTTTGAAAGTTTTACCTTTACAAAATTAGGGGTTAGTTGTTCCTTTCTACATTGTTGAATAAAATAAATGTCATTTCTTCTATTAATAATTCGTTGGTTTAAATTTCTTAGTTTCTTAACGATCGTATGAACGTGTACTGTTAATAGTGGTGTACGGTATGCTAGTTCAGACATAATGGTAACAGGTAAGTACAAATACACTGAGAAAAACACAAAAAACTTACACTTCTCGTAATAATGAATATGTTTGTGTATGTATTTTGTATGTATTGTGCATTGTATGTATTGTGTGTATTTTCTCACAAAACCATCAACATAATTACACAAAACAAAAAACTAAAAAACAATCTTACAAAAAGAGACATTAATTTCATTTAAAACCTAAAACAAGACAAAAACATAAAAATTCTAAAAGCAGATAAAGGTAACGCTATAGTCATAATGAACACGAATGAATACACCCAAAAAATGAAGAACATCCTATCAGACACGAACAAATTTAAACCAATACACACAAATCCAACAAAGACACACGAGACGCAACTGAACAAAATACTACAACAAATGAAAAAAGCCAACACAATTTCACAAACACTTTATTCCTACCTACGTAAAAACACAAAATCAAGGGTTCGATTCCCCTCGGTGGGCTCAACAGATAGCTCGATGTGGCTTTGCTATAAGAAAACACACAAACACACGAGTTATAAAGTCATGGTCGATCCTACTATTGATTGGTAAAATAGTAACCCAAGAGAAGGCCGTGCCTTTCCTCTAGTCCCACACTGCTAAATTAGGGACCGCTAGCGCAGATAGCGCTGTGTAGCTTTGCACGAAATTAAAATAACAAACGAAATCAATATTAAAAATATTTTTGCTTCAGAAAACTGTCAATTATTACACACGAAATATTTTTTATTTCCAGAAACTTCCAGATATCAAACGTTCTTATTCGAAAACAACTTTAAAGTTTATTTGTTTTTCTCACTATTGTATTTTTGTATGAATGTGGTCGATCATGCCGATCTCGTAATCACCATAAAAATTATGAGGTAAATATAAGTTTCGCTTTTTCGTTACAGAATGACAACAGATTGTAAAATGAAACCAGAAATGTTTATCTTATACAGCTGTCCTCTGCTGGTACAGGGGTAAGTCTACGGATTTACAACCCTGAAGTTAGGGGTTCAATTCCCCACGATGGACTCAGCAGACAGTCTGAGGTGGCTTTTCTATAAGAAAACACCCTTTAAGCAGCTTTAATGTCATGATATTATGTATACATATATTATTTTTATACAATTTACAGTTGAAATCGTTAGTTTTTTTTTACTTGGTGAATCTCCATAGTTACAGAATTGAGGAAAGCAAGATACCTGTAAGCTTGACAAATGCATCAAGACTGTAATAGAGAAGGTCAAATAGAAAATTATACTTAAACAAGAATTAAAGAACATTCTAGAAGCTGGGAATTACGGTAAATGTATTAAACATTTACATCCAACCTTATTGATACGATACATAAACTTTCATCTGTAAAAGTCTCAAATTTTTGTATATCTGTGAAAATGGTTAAAACTAAAGAGTCTGGATTTTTTTTCAAATAAATAAAAGTCTAAAAACAAATGCAGAAAGAGCCCTAAACGACCAAACTAGCTAACGTTTCTCCCACTTGTCTGTAGACCAATGTAAAGGTCACATACAGTTCATTGTTTAAACATATGTGTATATAAAACTTGTTACAAAACATTTATTCAGTACCTGATGATATCATTACTAACAAAACCATGGTTGTAATAAATTATGTATTTGTGAAATGTACAATTGTCTAATTTCTTCAATTCTATTTTTTTTCATGTCGGTGACTTTCAGCCATTTCTGACGGACATTTCATTGACTTGTCCTTTACTAAGTGACTTGTCTTACATAACATGTCTTACAATACATAACATACGTATTTACATTATTACTATATAGATATAGCATTTGTAAAACAAATTATTTTTTATATTTTATATATAATATTGGGAAAAACATATATATATATATATACATATACAACTTACCATTTAAATATCACAGAAAGCCACAGTAATTTATCAGACTTAAAAATTATGTTATATTTGGATATACAAAGTATGACATTTTAAGCTTCATCAATATCTTATCTTTTCATTTTGATTTTGCCAAAAAGAAGAAAGGTTTTATGGAGCTTTTTCCGCGTAAAAATTTCGCAGAGGATAAGAAAACCACGTGGGGAATAACCTGAACTTTGGATTGGTTATACACACGTCAAAGATTAAGCAGGTGTTTCCAAACGTAGAACAGGTGGGCGGGGCCATCTTGGTTGATTCACACAATAAATAACATTTCAGAAAACAGAAAATACAGAAGGTTCTAGTTCTATGCTTCAGCTTGTCAATATTGGTAATTTGAATTTACAGCTCGCAAGAAACTATAGATTTTACATTTGTAAAGCGGAAACATATAATTAACCAAGGCTGTATTAAACATACCACGTGACATACTAAAATGGATATATAATATATAAATTTGAATTGTATTCTACAATTTGATACTAAACTAATTAATATATGGTCACAAAATAGTAGTTTAATAACGTTTTAAATGTAACTTTACAACGTGATAACACAACCTTTAACCCTTGACCATAAGGAAACCTTATGCTTCACATGTACCAATATGAGTTCTATACAGCCGGATATTATTCACGGATAAAAAAAACTCATTGTTTAGAAACGTTAGTTTATTCGTTGTTAAATTCAGTTTTATGCCACTGTTGACATAAATAACTAAAAGAAAGTTTCAGCTATCGACATTTACAGAGAATCCAACCTTTACCTGGAGATGCCATGACCGGAGTGCTTGCTTCCACAGCCTGAAGGTCTACTATCATTCGTTTTATTAAATTGTAAGCATGGATAGGATTGGATACATATTCTTCTCTTCCACTAATATACGATCGTTTATAAATCTGAAACATTAGAAACAGTGATAAGTTTCTTTAAAATATGCCCCACGCAGAGAAAAGTGTTCCATTATATTATACTCCATCCGTAGATACTGGCATACCAACCATATCGTAACATACTTTTTCAATAGAACTCTAGATCCAAAGTAAGTTATAATACACCCTTTCCATATAGAGCTGGAACAAAACGTAATTACAGTATATCCATAAATGTCTTATTTTATTCACAAAAGTAAATCACTCTCTCTCATTCTCTCAAGAAAACTCTTATCCTACAAATGTAACAAACATTTTACAAAACCTTGTTCGCAAAATAGAAATATTCTAAAAGGAGAAACAAAGTACAAAAAGTAAATATTTACAGACATGTAGCAATATATGAGAGAAGCTAGACTTTAATTGGGGAGAAAAAACGCTAGTGTAACATTGGATAGAAATAAAATTATATATATTACTAGAATATGGAAAACAGTAATATTCTAACATCAAATACAGCAAATCAGTGAAGCATTGATGAGAAAATTATAAGATTACTATATTAGAGAAAACAGAGTCAGAAGAAGGAAGTTAGAAACATTTCTACATTAGAGACGGGTAGCACCAGTATTAAGGTGATATACAGGATATTAGACGAGTTTGTAAGCTAAAAAAGACAACGCAAGTGTAGCATGATACACAGGATATAAGAGAAGTCTGTAAGCTAGAAAAGACAAGACAAGTATAACATGATACACAGGATATTAGAGAAGTCTGTAAGCTAAAAAAGACAAGACAAGTGTAGCATGATACACAGGATATTGAAGAAGTCTGTAAGCTAAAAAAGATAATGGAAGTGTAGCATGATACACAGGATATTAGAGAAGTCTGTAAGCTAAAAAAGATAATGCAAGTGTACCTCTGTGAGTACATGTTTACAGCTTTCAGGTTCACGTAATCAGAGATTACCAATTTGTAAATTCAACAGTCCACGTAAGTGGTTGAAAAAATTATCCCCCCCCACTGGGTGTAAAATATCTACGCCCCTACTATAAAGAATAAAAAAATTAACTCGAATTCCTATCCTATTTGGTCAAAATATATTCGTTTGTTAATTAATGTAATTTTCTTTCGTAGTTAAAAGAAACCAAAATTATTGAAAATTATTGAATACAACATTGTGAGAGAACTGTAGTATTCTATTGATATTTTTGTATTATAAAAAATGACATTCCAGGAAAATACAATACTATGTCTAGCTAACTTTTCAAGAAAATGCGGTATTTTGTTTATCTACCTTTTGTATCATAAAACAGAACATTCCAAGTAAGTGCGGTATTTTGTTTATCTACCTTTTGTATCATAAAACAGAACATTCCAAGTAAGTGTGGTATTTTGTTTATCTACCTTTTGTATCATAAAACAGAACATTCCAAGTAAGTGCGGTATTTTGTTTATCTACCTTTTGTATCATAAAACAGAACATTCCAAGTAAGTGCGGTATTTTGTTTATCTACCTTTTGTATCATAAAACAGAACATTCCAAGTAAGTGTGGTATTTTGTTTATCTACCTTTTCTCTTATAAAAACAGAACATTCCAAGTAAGTGCGGTATTTTGTTTATCTTCCTTTTGTATCATAAAACAGAACATTCCAAGTAAGTGCGGTATTTTGTTTATCTTCCTTTTGTATCATAAAACAGAACATTCCAAGAAAGTGCGGTATTTTGTTTATCTACCTTTTGTATTATAAAACAGAACATTCCAAGTAAGTGCGGTATTTTGTTTATCTACCTTTTGTATCATAAAACAGAACATTCCAAGTAAGTGTGGTATTTTGTTTATCTACCTTTTCTCTTATAAAAACAGAACATTCCAAGTAAGTGCGGTATTTTGTTTATCTTCCTTTTGTATCATAAAACAGAACATTCCAAGTAAGTGCGGTATTTTGTTTATCTTCCTTTTGTATCATAAAACAGAACATTCCAAGTAAGTGCGGTATTTTGTTTATCTACCTTTTGTATCATAAAACAGAACATTTTAAGAAATTGCAGTGTTTTGTCTATTTACCTTTATCCCCAGTGTCTCAGAGGTATGTCTGCTGACTTACAACGCTAAAAACTGGGTTTGGATAATGATAATATAAAATGCCTATATAAAATCTGTTGTGGAATACGAATGTCCAGTAACACACAACATGCCTCACATCTTTTTAAAACCTGGCTTGAAGTTGTTGTTTGTTATTAAATATAAAGCTACACAAGGGGTTATCTGTGCTTTGCCCACTATAGTTTCTGCCATTGTAAGTTCACAGACATTGCGCTGTGCCACTTGAGTCAACCCAACTAAAAGCAGTACGAATAGCCTACCGAATCCGCGTCTATACAATCGGCTCTTACTTATAGAAAACAAGAAATTCAACGTCATAATACTAAAAACTACTAAAATAAGACCAAAACCAGAAATAACCTATTCAATGTTGCACAAACACCCGCCGCCTCATGGACCAAGTTCTTTCCTCCCTTAAATCACATTAGTAACAAAACAAACACTCACTCCAACAACGAACTTGAGAGTTTTATCTTGTGGCTCTACCTACCTCTTTTATCAGTTTAATGGCCATAAGAAACAATGGACCAAATATATTCATTAATAATCATGTGTATCTTGTTTATATTATTGAATGTGTGGTCATGTTCTCTATTTTACCAATATATTCAATGTTTAGTAATTTTAGAGTTTATGTTTTATATCTATGAACTCTATAAACAAAATATGTTGTAAATTTCTTATAAGTATAAAGTTAATTACCATGCATATAATTGTATGTGAAATTGTAATATGTAACTGTCCTTTGTTATGCAATAAACTCTCGTTCTGGCTTTGTGTCTTCTTTGGGACGTGATGCGCTGGCCAACATGGGACGGGTCTCTGCTGTTTGGATCTGCTGCTCGTGATCGGTTTATCGATTTCAAGCTTTAAAACACCCCTTGTCAAATCACCATCAAGAAGACAACTCTCCTTCTTCATCGGTTTTCTTCACGCCTGAACCACGAAAAATCAACTTATGAGAGAAACAATCATAAACCCATTAAAATATTTTACATAGAAGAGCGAACAACGTTTCGACCTTCTTCGGTCATCGTCAGGTTCACAAAGAAAAAGGTAACTGACCGGAAGCTAATCACATGTTTGGAAGGGATTGTGTAACTGAGCGTCGGAATGTAGAGGGCGGTGTTAGATCTTTGAATATATAATTTTATTTATTTTATTATATTAATATAAGTATAAAGGCGTTCCTATATATTGGTTTATTTTGGGTTTAAGTTGTTGTATAAGTAAGGCTTCTTTAATTTTGCGTTTCTTTATGTTTGTTTCTTTATTTAGTATTTGAGTGTTTTCCATGGTTATGTTGTGTTTATTTGACTTGCAGTGTTCGAAACGGTGTGAAGGTGACTTTTTGTGTTCTTTGAATCTGGTTCCCATTTTTCTACTTGTTTCTTCAATATAGAAGTCGTGGCAGTTATCACATTGTATTTTATAAATAATGTTGGTGTGGTGTTTGTCAGTGTAGTTTTTAGGTAGTATAGACCTCACTTTTGTGCCTGGTTTTTGAATAAATTTGGTATTAACTGGAATGTCATATTTCGTTACTAGTTTTTGCCAAATGTTGGTTATTTTTATGCTGATGCCAGGAATATATAGTGTGCAGCAGTATATGGTTTCGTGATTTTTTGATTCGTGAGCTGTATTTACTTTAGTTGGTTGATTTTGCTTTCTGTCTAGGTGTGTGCGTATAATGTTTTCTACGGTTTGTGGAGGAAACTTATTGATGTTGATGAAGTATTGTTTTAATTTGTCTAATTCATCGTTAATTTTATCTGGTGAACATAGTTTTATGGCTGTGTTTATTTGGTTTCTTAGTATGTTGAGTTTTTGATTTGTTTCATGTGCTGAGTCCCAAAGGACTCAACTTCGCAATAGCACCCAGGTACATTCCAACCATAGAAATCAAAACATGTTTGGAAGATCTAGCTAAAAGACTTGTGATACTTTCTACAGAAAACAAAAACAAGGAAACAACCAAAAACAACCAACAGAAAGAAGACAACTTAGATAATTTTATTGACATCCAACAGCCAAACTTCCCAGGTAAAATTAAAAATTTATATTTTCCAGAAAATACCAAAAAACAACATCTTAAACGATTTTTTCAAAGAATTGTCTCACAAAACCATCAACATAATTTCACAAAACAGAAAACTAAAAAACAATCTTACAAAAAGAGACATTAATTCCATTAAAAACCTAAAACAAGACAAAACATAAAAATTCTAAAAGCAGATAAAGGTAACGCTATAGTCATAATGAACATGAATGAATACATCCAAAAAAATGAAGAACATCCTATCAGACACGAACAAATTTAAACCAATACACACAAATCCAACAAAGACACACGAGACGCAACTGAACAAATTACTACTACAAATGAAAAAAGCCAACACAATTTCACAAACACTTTATTCCTACCTACGTAAAAACACAAAATCAGGGGTTCGATTCCCCTCGGTGGGCTCAACAGATAGCTCGATGCGGCTTTGCTATAAGAAAACACACAAACACACGAGTTATAAAGTCATTGTCACTCCTACTATTGATTGGTAAAATAGTAACCCAAGAGAAGGCGGTGCCTTTCCTCTAGTCCAGGGGTGTGCAACATTTTTCGTCGGTGGGCCATATAACCAACTTCCTCAATCAAGCGGGGCCACTTAAAAAACAAGCTTATTCGTGTACATGCACAATAAATTAAAAAAATTCTCAAAATGCAAGCAATAATATTTTATATTTTTGCATGAGTGATCATTTTAGTGCGACACTTGAAATTTAGAGTCCTTGCAGAGCTTGTCAATATCAGCTTTGACAGAAGTGGTTGCCACTCTTAACTGACTGGTCAAATGTTCATCAGTCAGCTGACTCCTACATTTGGTTTTGATGAGCTTCATTTTGGAGAAAAATTGCTCACAGCAGTAGGTGCTACCAAAAAGGGAGGCAATTCTTTGTGCATGACGGGACAAATTGGGAAACTGTTCACGTACACAGAGTTTGTAAAAGTCTAGCAAACTGTTTTCAGAGAATTTCCTTTTAGTGTCCATGTCAGCCTGCAGTTCAATGAGTTCCATTTGGCAATCATCAGGACTGTCTTCCACTGCCAAATCAAAGGTTGAGCGAACAATTTCAATCTAATTTCAGTTTGTCTGAAATCTGGAAATCTGTTTGCAAACTCATCACGCAGCTTTTGTACACTGGTTCCATATTTGGTGCAATCCAGATTAGGAAATTCCAGTTTCCTGGTTGCAAGACATGTAAAATGGGTCAATATGGCTCTTCTCAACTGAACCTGGAAAAGTTCCAATTTCTTCTCAAAAGCACAAATATGCTCAAACAACTTATTCACAAGTTGACTTTTCCCTTGTAGTTTTAAGTTTAAATCAGACAGATGCTGTGTAATGTCTGTGAGGAATGCTAAGTCATTCAGCCAGTTCTCATTGCTCAACAAGTCCACATTCTGACGTTTGCTCTCCATGAAGAACTTAATATCCTCTCGCAGATTCCAGAATCTCTTCAAAGTAGCAGCTCTACTAAGCCAACGTACAGCAGAGAAGTACAAAACATCTGAATACTCACTGTCCAGCTCATCTAAAAAAGTTTTAAATTGTCGATGATTTAATCCTCGTGTTCGAATATAATTTACGCATTGGACGACATTTTCATGACTTCTGCAAAATCCAGAACTTTGGTGCACAAGCTCTCTTGGTGAATAATGCAATGGCTTACAACTACGTCTTGTGCTCCAATTGCAGTTAGAAATTTCTTGGTGAATCCATTTGTCCTACCTGTCATGGAAGGAGCACCTTCTGTTGTAACACCACATAATTTATAAGGATTCAGTTCAAACTTTTCTACAACCTTAAGCACTTGTTCACAAATATCCTGTCCTGTGGTTGTGGAGGAAAGGCTTGCCATATCTAAAAACTCTTCGAAAACATCAAAGCCTGCAGTAACAGCTCTGATGAAAATGACAAGTTGGGATGTGTCATTGATATCAGTGCTTTCATCCAAAGCCAGACTGAAAGCTTCACACGAATTCAATCTCTCTTTCAAAGTTTCTTTGATGTCCTCTGAAAGATCTTTTGTCCTGCGTGAGACAGTAAAGCGGGAAAGGCTAGTTTGCTCCACCAAATATTTTTCTCTGGACATGCATATTCTGTGAATATTGTTAAACAATTTTAATAAATTCTCCATCACTGAAAGGCTTTCCTTTTCTGCCATACATTCACAAAGCTTAAAACTCAGTTTTGTCACCAGTTCTGAATTTTTCTTGAAAGTGGTAAAACACCTTGTTGCTTTTCAATGGATGTTTTAAATGTTCAATTTTGTCCTTTCGTGCCTGACCAACAATTTCATCAAACTGGGAGGAGTGCTTAGTTGCGTAATGTCGCTTAATATTGTACTCTTTCATGACTGCAATTGTAGTTTGACAGACGAGGCAGACAACACCTTGATTATGTGGGACAACAAGATATTTTGTGCACCATTCACTGTTGAATAACCTTCCCTCATCATCAATTTTTCGTTTCTTAACTGCTGACATTTTACTAGCCCTGAAATCAAAACAAAAATTATTCTCACGAAAATAGCAAAGTAGAAAAAAACATAGAATTTATTTACACATGGAACCTCTTATGGACAGAAACACATGTTTCTAAATTGGCATCCGATCATAGCCTTCCGGTACTTAAATTAATTGAGAATAGCAAAATACAGTGTGACCTTGCCTATTCGCGGTTCGCCATTCGCGGGTTATGCGCGAACTGCGTTTTGTAGGTCACAGAGACTGAAAGGGCTTTTCGAGGAGATTTCTGTTGTATTTACTCAATCAAGCCGTTTTATCAATTGTCGTCTTCACCAAACAAAATTGGACTGCTATTGGCTGACTGCCTCAGCTTCCCCAACAACGCAAACGGCAAAGCACAGCCCGGTAACGCACGGTACAATTTAGTGAAATACATAACAGTATGCAATATTGCTACATTATTACTGCATCAATGAGTATAAGTATCATTAGTGTTTGGGAAGCATTTCATATAGTATATAATCGCATACATATACGTTTTAAAACTGCGTCCAATATTCGCGGTTTTCGCTATTCGCGGAGGGTAAAGAACGTAACCCCGCGAATAACGAGGTCACACTGTACATAGAATCAGATGCATCTGAAAGCAAAATTTTAATAAATTCAGTAAAGTCACAACAATATGCTAAATAATAATCACTTTACCTTCAATCTCTTGTAGTAACTGTAAAAGGTAATAAAATTTTCACCAATAATGAATGACGGACAGCAGAGGTTAGGGAAAATTGTCGCCAGCGGGCGAAGGCGAGGTTCAGGACATGACGTTGAGTCGTAGACAATAGTGCTAGTGCACGTCACCTATTCATGCCCTAAGGAGGCCGACCAATCGAATTCGGCCTGCTCCTCTCTAGCAAAGATAATTTTAGAAGTTTGTCGAGTCGAAGCCTGGGAATCCCGTAGGATCGATGCTTTTAAAAATATTCCATTTGCGTTGGATTACAGATCAGGCCACATGGTTAGATTACAACAACTAGGGCCACACTAAATGGCTTGGCGGGCCGGGTTGTGGCCCGCGGGCCGCCTGTTGCACACCCCTGCTCTAGTCCCACACTGCTAAATTAGGGACGGCTAGCGCAGATAGCGCTGTGTAGCTTTGCACGAAATTAAAATAACAAACGAAATGAATATTAAAAATATTTTTGCTTCAGAAAACTGTCAATTATTACACACGAAATATTTTTTATCTCCAGAAACTTCCAGATATCAATCGTTCTTATTGGAAAACAACTTTAAAGTTTATTTGTTTTTCTCACTATTGTATTTTTGTATGAATGTGGTCGATCATGCCGATCTCGTAATCACCATAAAAATTATGAGGTAAATATAAGTTTCGCTTTTTCGCTACAGAATGACAACAGATTGTAAAATGAAACCAGAAATGTTTATCTTATACAACTGTCCTCTGCTGGTACAGGGGTAAGTCTACGGATTTACAACCCTGAAGTTAGGGGTTCAATTCCCCACGATGGACTCAGCAGACAGTCTGAGGTGGCTTTGCTATAAGAAAACACTCTTTAAACAGCTTCAGTGTCATGATTTTATGTATACATATATTATTTTTATAGAATTTATAGTTGAAATCGTTAGTTTTTTTACTTGGTGAATCTCCATAGTTACAGAATTGAGGAAAGCAAGATACCTGTAAGCTTGACAAATGCATCAAGACTGTAATAGAGTAGGTCAAATAGAAAATTATATTTAAACAAGAATTAAAGAACATTCTAGAAGCTGGGAATTATGGTAAATGAATTGAACCTTTACATTCAACCTTATTGATACGATACATAAACTTTCATCTGTAAAAGTCTCAAAATTTTGTATATCTGTGAAAATGGTTAAAACTAAAGAGTCTGGATTCTTTTTTTTCAAATAAATAAAAGTCTAAAAACAAATGCAGAAAAAGCCCTAAACGACCAAACTAGCTAACGTTTCTCCCACTTGTCTGTAGGCCAATGTAAAGGTCACATACAGTTCATTGTTTAAATATATGTGTATATAAAACTTGTTACAAAACATTTATTCAGTACCTGATGATATCATTACTAACAAAACCATGGTTGTAATAAATGATGTATTTGTGAAATGTACAATTGTCTAATTTCTTCAATTCTATTTTTTCTTTCATGTTGTTGACTTTCAGCCACCTTCTGATGGACATTTCATTGACTTGTCCTTTACTAAGTGACTTGTCTTGGGTTTGTTCTAGTGGGCCAGTATTTTCTAAAATGTATTTCAGTTACAATACATAACATACGTATTTACATTATTACTATATAGATATAGCATTTGTAAAACAAATTATTTTTTATATTTTATATATAATATTGGGAAAAACATATATATATATATATACATATACAACTTACCATATAAATATCACAAAAAGCCACAGTAATTTATCAGACTTAAAAATTATGTTATATTTGGATATACAAAATATGACATTTTAAGCTTCATCAATATCTTATCTTTTCATTTTGATTTTGCCAAAAACAAGAAAGGTTTTATGGAGCTTTTTCCGCCTAAAAATTTCGCAGAGGATAAGAAAACCAAGTGGGGAATTTTGATTGGTTATACACACGTCAAAGATTAAGCAGGTGTTTCCAAACGTGGAAGAGGTGGGCGGGGCTATCTTGGTTGATTCACACAATAAATAACATTTCAGAAAACAGAAAATACAGAAGGTTCTTGTTCTATGCTTCAGCTTCTCAATATTCGTAATTTGAATTTACAGCTCGCAAGAAACTAGATTTTACATTTGCACGGCGGAAACATATAATTAACCAAGGCTGTATTAAACATACCACGTGACATACTAAAATGGATATATAATATTAAAATTTGAATTGTATTCTACAATTTGATACTAAACTAATTAATATATGTTCACAAAATAGTAGTTTAATAACGTTTTAAATGTAACTTTACAACGTGATAACACAACCTTTAACCCTTGACCATAAGGAAACCTTATGCTTCACATGTACCAATATGAGTTCTATACAGCCGGATATTATTCACGGATAAAAAAAACTCATTGTTTAGAAACGTTAGTTTATTCGTTGTTAAATTCAGTTTTATGCCACTGTTGACATAAATAACTAAAAGAAAGTTTCAGCTATCGACATTTACAGAGAATCCAACCTTTACCTGGAGATGCCATGACCGGAGTGCTTGCTTCCACAGCCTGAAGGTCTACTATCATTCGTTTCATTAAATTATAAGCATGGATAGGATTGGATACATATTCTTCTCTTCCACTAATATACGATCGTTTATAAATCTGAAAGATTAGAAACAGTGATAAGTTTCTTTAAAATATGCCCCACGCAGAGAAAAGTGTTCCATTATATTATACTCCATCCGTAGATACTGGCATACCAACCATATCGTAACATACTTCTTCAATAGAACTCTAGATCCAAAGTAAGTTATAATACACCCTTTCCATATAGAGTAGGAACAAAACGTAATTACAGTATATCCATAAATGTCTTATTTTATTCACAAAAGTAAATCACTCTCTCATTCTCTCAAGAAAACTCTTATCCTACAAATGTAACAAACATTTTACAAAACCTTGTTCGCAAAATAGAAATATTCTAAAAGGAGAATCAAAGTACAAAAAGTAAATATTTACAGACATGTAGCAACATATGAGAGAAGCTAGACTTTAATTGGGGAGAAAAAACGCTAGTGTAACATTGGATAGAAATAAAATTATATATATTACTAAATATGTAAAACAGTAATATTCTAACATCAAATACAGCAAATCAGTGAAGCATTGATGAGAAAATTATAAGATTACTATATTAGAGAAAACAGAGTCAGAAGAAGGAAGTTAGAAACATTTCTACATTAGAGACGTGTAGCACCAGTATTAAGGTGATATACAGGATATTAGAAAAGTTTGTAAGCTAAAAAAGACAAGACAAGTGTAGCATGATACACAAGATATTAGAGAAGTCTGTAAGCTAAAAAAGACAAGGCAAGTGTAGCATGATATACAGGATATTAGAGAAGTCTGTAAGCTAAAAAAAGATAATGCAAGTGTAGCATGATACACAGGATATTAGAGAAGTCTGTAAGCTAAAAAAGACAAGACAAGTGTAGCATGATACACAGGATATTGAAGAAGTCTGTAAGCTAAAAAAGATAATGGAAGTGTAGCATGATACAAAGGATATTAGAGAAGTCTGTAAGCTAAAAAAGATAATGCAAGTGTACCTCTGTGAGTACATGTTTACAGCTTTCAGGTTCACGTAATCAGAGATTACCAATTTGTAAATTCAACAGTCCACGTAAGTGGTTGAAAAAATTAGCCCCCCCCCCACTGGGTGTAAAATATCTACGCCCCTACTATAAAGAATAAAAAAATTAACTCGAATTCCTATCCTATTTGGTCAAAATATATTCGTTTGTTAATTAATGTAATTTTCTTTCGTAGTTAAAAGAAACAAAAATTATTGAAAATTATTGAATACAACATTGTGAGAGAACTGTAGTATTCTATTGATATTTTTGTATTATAAAAAATGACATTCCAGGAAAATACAATACTATGTCTAGCTAACTTTTCAAGAAAATGCGGTATTTTGTTTATCTACCTTTTGTATCATAAAACAGAACATTCCAAGTAAGTGCGGTATTTTGTTTATCTACCTTTTGTATCATAAAACAGAACATTCCAAGTAAGTGTGGTATTTTGTTTATCTACCTTTTGTATCATAAAACAGAACATTCCAAGTAAGTGTGGTATTTTGTTTATCTACCTTTTCTCTTATAAAAAACAGAACATTCCAAGTAAGTGCGGTATTTTGTTTATCTTCCTTTTGTATCATAAAACAGAACATTCCAAGTAAGTGCGGTATTTTGTTTATCTTCCTTTTGTATCATAAAACAGAACATTCCAAGTAAGTGCGGTATTTTGTTTATCTACCTTTTGTCTCATAAAACTAAACATTCCAAGTAAGTGCGGTATTTTGTTTATTTACCTTTTGTATCATAAAACAGAACATTCCAAGTAAGTGCGGTATTTTGTTTATTTACCTTTTGTATCATAAAACAGAACATTCCAAGTAAGTGCGGTATTTTGTTTATTTACCTTTTGTATCATAAAACAGAACATTCCAAGTAAGTGCGGTATTTTGTTTATCTTCCTTTTGTATCATAAAACAGAACATTCCAAGTAAGTGCGGTATTTTGTTTATCTTCCTTTTGTATCATAAAACAGAACATTCCAAGTAAGTGCGGTATTTTGTTTATCTACCTTTTGTCTCATAAAACTAAACATTCCAAGTAAGTGCGGTATTTTGTTTATTTACCTTTTGTATCATAAAACAGAACATTCCAAGTAAGTGCGGTATTTTGTTTATTTACCTTTTGTATCATAAAACAGAACATTCCAAGTAAGTGCGGTATTTTGTCAATCTACCTTTTCTATTATAAAAACAGTACATTTTAAGTAAATGCAATGTTTGTCTATTTACCTTTATCCCCAGTGTCTCAGCGGTATGTCTGCTGACTTACAACGCTAAAAACTGGGTTTGGATAATGATAATATAAAATGCCTATATAAAATCTGTTGTGGAATACGAATGTCCAGTAACACACAACATGCCTCACATCTTTGTAAAACCTGGCTTGAGGTTGTTGTTTGTTATTAAATATAAAGTTAAACAAGGGGTTATCTGTGCTTTGCCCACTATAGTTTCTGCCATTGTAAGTTCGCAGACATTGCGCTGTGCCACTTGAGTCTACCCAACTAAAAGCAGTACGAATAGCCTACCGAATCCACATCTATACAATCGGCTCTTACTTATAGAAAACAAGAAATTCAACGTAATAATACTAAAAACTACTAAAATAAGACCAAAACCAGAAATAACCTATTCAATGAATGTTGCACAAACACCCGCCACCTCATGGACCAAGTTCTTTCCTCCCTTAAGTCACATTAGTCACAAAACAAACACTCACTCCAACAACGAACTTGAGAGTTTTACCTTGTGGCTCTACCTACCTCTTTTATCAGTTTAATGGCCATAAGAAACAATGGACCAAATATATTCATTAATAATCATGTGTATCTTGTTTATATTATTCAATGTGTTCTTTATTTTACCAATATATTCAATGTTTAGTAATTTTAGAGTTTATGTTTTATATCTATGAACTCTATAAACAAAATATGTTGTAAATTTCTTATAAGTATAAAGTTAATTACCATGCATATAATTGTATGTGAAATTGTAATATGTAACTGTCCTTTGTGATGCAATAAACTCTCGTTCTGGCTTTGTGTCTTCTTTGGGACGTGATGCGCTGGCCAACATGGGACGGGTCTCTGCTGTTTGGATCTGCTGCTCGTGATCGGTTTATCGATTTCAAGCTTTAAAACACCCCTTGTCAAATCACCATCAAGAAGACAACTCTCCTTCTTCATCGGTTTTCTTCACGCCTGAACCACGAAAAATCAACTTATCAGAGAAACAATCATAAACCCATTAAAATATTTTACATAGAAGAGCGAACAACGTTTCGACCTTCTTCGGTCATCGTCAGGTTCACAATAAAAGAGATAACTGACCGGAAACTGACCACATGTTTGAAAGGGGTTGTGTAACTGTGTGTCGAAATGTAGAGGGCGGTATTAGATGTTTGAATATATAATTTTATTTATTTTATTATATTAATATAGGTATAAAGGTGTTCCTTTATATTGGTTTATTTTGGGTTTAAGTTGTTGTATAAGTAAGGCTTCTTTAATTTTGCGTTTCTTTATGTTTGTTTCTTTATTTAGTATTTGAGTGTTTTCCATGGTTATGTTGTGTTTATTTGACTTGCAGTGTTCGAAACGGTGTGAAGGTGACTTTTTATGTTCTTTGAATCTGATTCCCATTTTTCTACTTGTTTCTTCAATATAGAAGTCGTGGCAGTTATCACATTGTATTTTATAAATAATGTTGGTGTGGTGTTTGTCAGTGTAGTTTTTAGGTAGTATAGACCTCACTTTTGTGCCTGGTTTTTGAATAAATTTGGTATTAACTGGAATGTCATATTTCGTTACTAGTTTTTGCCAAATGTTGGTTATTTTTATGCTGATGCCAGGAATATATAGTGTGCAGCAGTATATGGTTTCGTGATTTTTTGATTCGTGAGCTGTATTTACTTTAGTTGGTTGATTTTGCTTTCTGTCTAGGTGTGTGCGTATAATGTTTTCTACGGTTTTTGGAGGAAACTTATTGATGTTGATGAAGTATTGTTTTAATTTGTCTAATTGATCGTTAATTTTATCTGGTGAACATAGTTTTATGGCTATGTTTATTTGGTTTCTTAGTATGTTGAGTTTTTGATTTGTTTCATGTGCTGAGTCCCAAAGGACTCAACTTTGCAATAGCACCCAGGTACATTCCAACCATAGAAATCAAAACATGTTTGGAAGATCTAGCTAAAAGACTTGTGATACTTTCTACAGAAAACAAAAACAAGGAAACAACCAAAAAACAACCAACAGAAAGAAGACAACTTAGATAATTTTATTGACATCCAACAGCCAAACTTCCCAGGTAAAATTAAAAATTTATATTTTCCAGAAAATACCAAAAAACAACATCTTAAACGATTTTTCAAAGAATTGTCTCACAAAACCATCAACATAATTTCACAAAACAGAAAACTAAAAAACAATCTTACAAAAAGAGACATTAATTCCATTAAAAACCTAAAACAAGACAAAAACATAAAAATTCTAAAAGCAGATAAAGGTAACGCTATAGTCATAATGAATATGAATGAATACATCCAAAAAAATGAAGAACATCCTATCAGACACGAACAAATTTAAACCAATACACACAAATCCAACAAAGACACACGAGACGCAACTGAACAAATTACTACTACAAATGAAAAAAGCCAACACAATTTCACAAACACTTTATTCCTAACTACGTAAAAACACAAAATCAGGGGTTCGATTCCCCTCGGTGGGCTCAACAGATAGCTCGATGTGGCTTTGCTATAAGAAAACACACAAACACACGAGTTATAAAGTCATTGTCAATCCTACTATTGATTGGTAAAATAGTAACCCAAGAGAAGGCGGTGCCTTTCCTCTAGTCCAGGGGTGTGCAACATTTTTCGTCGGTGGGCCATATAACCAACTTCATCAATCAAGCGCGGGGCCACTTAAAAAAACAAGCTTATTCGTGTACATGCACAATAAATTAAAAAAAAATCTCAAAATGCAAGCAATAATATTTTATATTTTTGCATGAGTGATCATTTTAGTGCGACACTTGAAATTTAGAGTCCTTGCAGAGCTTGTCAATATCAGCTTTGACAGAAGTGGTTGCCACTCTTAACTGACTGGTCAAATGTTCATCAGTCAGCTGACTCCTACATTTGGTTTTGATGAGCTTCATTTTGGAGAAAAATTGCTCACAGCAGTAGGTGCTACCAAAAAGGGAGGCAATTCTTTGTGCATGACGGGACAAATTGGGAAACTGTTCACGTACACAGAGTTTGTAAAGTCTAGCAAACTGTTTTCAGAGAATTTCCTTTTAGTGTCCATGTCAGCCTGCAGTTCAATGAGTTCCATTTGGCAATCATCAGGACTGTCTTCCACTGCCAAATCAAAGGTTGAGCGAACAATTTCAATCTAATTTCAGTTTGTCTGAAATCTGGAAATCTGTTTGCAAACTCATCACGCAGCTTTTGTACACTGGTTCCATATTTGGTGCAATCCAGATTAGGAAATTCCAGTTTCCTGGTTGCAAGACATGTAAAATGGGTCAATATGGCTCTTCTCAACTGAACCTGGAAAAGTTCCAATTTCTTCTCAAAAGCACAAATATGCTCAAACAACTTATTCACAAGTTGACTTTTCCCTTGTAGTTTTAAGTTTAAATCAGACAGATGCTGTGTAATGTCTGTGAGGAATGCTAAGTCATTCAGCCAGTTCTCATTGCTCAAGAAGTCCACATTCTGACGTTTGCTCTCCATGAAGAACTTAATCTCCTCTCGCAGATTCCAGAATCTCTTCAAAGTAGCAGCTCTACTAAGCCAACGTACAGCAGAGAAGTACAAAACATCTGAATACTCACTGTCCAGCTCATCTAAAAAAGTTTTAAATTGTCGATGATTTAATCCTCGTGTTCGAATATAATTTACGCATTGGACGACATTTTTCATGACTTCTGCAAAATCCAGAACTTTGGTGCACAAGCTCTCTTGGTGAATAATGCAATGGCTTACAACTACGTCTTGTGCTCCAATTGCAGTTAGAAATTTCTTGGTGAATCCATTTGTCCTACCTGTCATGGAAGGAGCACCTTCTGTTGTAACACCACATAATTTATAAGGATTCAGTTCAAACTTTTCTACAACCTTAAACACTTGTTCACAAATATCCTGTCCTGTGGTTGTGGAGGAAAGGCTTGCCATATCTAAAAACTCTTCAAAAACATCAAAGCCTGCAGTAACAGCTCTGATGAAAATGACAAGTTGGGATGTGTCATTGATATCAGTGCTTTCATCCAAAGCCAGACTGAAAGCTTCACACGAATTCAATCTCTCTTTCAAAGTTTCTTTGATGTCCTCTGAAAGATCTTTTGTCCTGCGTGAGACAGTAAAGCGGGAAAGGCTAGTTTGCTCCACCAAATATTTTTTCTCTGGACATGCATATTCTGTGAATATTGTTAAACAATTTTTAATAAATTCTCCATCACTGAAAGGCTTTCCCTTTTCTGCCATACATTCACAAAGCTTAAAACTCAGTTTTGTCACCAGTTCTGAATTTTTCTTGAAAGTGGTAAAACACCTTGTTGCTTTTCAATGGATGTTTTAAATGTTCAATTTTGTCCTTTCGTGCCTGACCAACAATTTCATCAAACTGGGAGGAGTGCTTAGTTGCGTAATGTCGCTTAATATTGTACTCTTTCATGACTGCAATTGTAGTTTGACAGACGAGGCAGACAACACCTTGATTATGTGGGACAACAAGATATTTTGTGCACCATTCACTGTTGAATAACCTTCCCTCATCATCAATTTTTCGTTTCTTAACTGCTGACATTTTACTAGCCCTGAAATCAAAACAAAAATTATTCTCACGAAAATAGCAAAGTAGAAAAAAACATAGAATTTATTTACACATGGAACCTCTTATGGACAGAAACACATGTTTCTAAATTGGCATCCGATCATAGCCTTCCGGTACTTAAATTAATTGAGAATAGCAAAATACAGTGTGACCTCGCCTATTCGCGGTTCGCCATTCGCGGGTTATGCGCGAACTGCGTTTTTGTAGGTCACAGAGACTGAAAGGGCTTTTCGAGGAGATTTCTGTTGTATTTACTCAATCAAGCCGTTTTTATCAATTGTCGTCTTCACCAAACAAAATTGGACTGCTATTGGCTGACTGCCTCAGCTTCCCCAACAACGCAAACGGCAAAGCACAGCCCGGTAACGCACGGTACAATTTAGTGAAATACATAACAGTATGCAATATTGCTACATTATTACTGCATCAATGAGTATAAGTATCATTAGTGTTTGGGAAGCATTTCATATAGTATATAATCGCATACATATACGTTTTAAAACTGCGTCCAATATTCGCGGTTTTCGCTATTCGCGGAGGGTAAAGAACGTAACCCCGCGAATAACGAGGTCACACTGTACATAGAATCAGATGCATCTGAAAGCAAAAATTTTAATAAATTCAGTAAAGTCACAACAATATGCTAAATAATAATCACTTTACCTTCAATCTCTTGTAGTAACTGTAAAAGGTAATAAAATTTTCACCAATAATGAATGACGGACAGCAGAGGTTAGGGAAAATTGTCGCCAGCGGGCGAAGGCGAGGTTCAGGACATGACGTTGAGTCGTAGACAATAGTGCTAGTGCACGTCACCTATTCATGCCCTAAGGAGGCCGACCAATCGAATTCGGCCTGCTCCTCTCTAGCAAAGATAATTTTAGAAGTCTGTCGAGTCGAAGCCTGGGAATCCCGTAGGATCGATGCTTTTAAAAATATTCCATTTGCGTTGGATTACAGATCAGGCCACATGGTTAGATTACAACAACTAGGGCCACACTAAATGGCTTGGCGGGCCGGGTTGTGGCCCGCGGGCCGCCTGTTGCACACCCCTGCTCTAGTCCCACACTGCTAAATTAGGGACGGCTAGCGCAGATAGCGCTGTGTAGCTTTGCACGAAATTAAAATAACAAACGAAATCAATATTTAAAATATTTTTGCTTCAGAAAACTGTCAATTATTACACACGAAATATTTTTTATCTCCAGAAACTTCCAGATATCAATCGTTCTTATTGGAAAACAACTTTAAAGTTTATTTGTTTTTCTCACTATTGTATTTTTGTATGAATGTGGTCGATCATGCCGATCTCGTAATCACCATAAAAATTATGAGGTAAATATAAGTTTCGCTTTTTCGCTACAGAATGACAACAGATTGTAAAATGAAACCAGAAATGTTTATCTTATACAGCTGTCCTCTGCTGGTACAGGGGTAAGTCTACGGATTTACAACCCTGAAGTTAGGGGTTCAATTCCCCACGATGGACTCAGCAGACAGTCTGAGGTGGCTTTGCTATAAGAAAACACTCTTTAAACAGCTTCAGTGTCATGATTTTATGTATACATATATTATTTTTATAGAATTTATAGTTGAAATCGTTAGTTTTTTTACTTGGTGAATCTCCATAGTTACAGAATTGAGGAAAGCAAGATACCTGTAAGCTTGACAAATGCATCAAGACTGTAATAGAGTAGGTCAAATAGAAAATTATATTTAAACAAGAATTAAAGAACATTCTAGAAGCTGGGAATTATGGTAAATGAATTGAACCTTTACATTCAACCTTATTGATACGATACATAAACTTTCATCTGTAAAAGTCTCAAAATTTTGTATATCTGTGAAAATGGTTAAAACTAAAGAGTCTGGATTTTTTTTTTTCAAATAAATAAAAGTCTAAAAACAAATGCAGAAAAAGCCCTAAACGACCAAACTAGCTAACGTTTCTCCCACTTGTCTGTAGGCCAATGTAAAGGTCACATACAGTTCATTGTTTAAATATATGTGTATATAAAACTTGTTACAAAACATTTATTCAGTACCTGATGATATCATTACTAACAAAACCATGGTTGTAATAAATGATGTATTTGTGAAATGTACAATTGTCTAATTTCTTCAATTCTATTTTTTTTTTCATGTTGTTGACTTTCAGCCACCTTCTGATGGACATTTCATTGACTTGTCCTTTACTAAGTGACTTGTCTTGGGTTTGTTCTAGTGGGCCAGTATTTTCTAAAATGTATTTCAGTTACAATACACAGCATACGTATGTACATTATTTCTATATACATATAGCATTTGTTATTTTTTTATATTTTATATATAATATTGGGAAAAACATATATATATATATATACATATACAACTTACCATATAAATATCACAAAAAACCACAGTAATTTTTCAGACTTAAAAATTATGTTATATTTGGATATACAAAATATGACATTTTAAGCTTCATCAATATCTTATCTTTTCATTTTGATTTTGCCAAAAACAAGAAAGGTTTTATGGAGCTTTTTCCGCCTAAAAATTTCGCAGAGGATAAGAAAACCAAGTGGGGAATTTTGATTGGTTATACACACGTCAAAGATTAAGCAGGTGTTTCCAAACGTGGAACAGGTGGGCGGGGCTATCTTGGTTGATTCACACAATAAATAACATTTCAGAAAACAGAAAATACAGAAGGTTCTTGTTCTATGCTTCAGCTTCTCAATATTCGTAATTTGAATTTACAGCTCGCAAGAAACTAGATTTTACATTTGCACGGCGGAAACATATAATTAACCAAGGCTGTATTAAACATACCACGTGACATACTAAAATGGATATATAATATATAAATTTGAATTGTATTCTACAATTTGATACTAAACTAATTAATATATGTTCACAAAATAGTAGTTTAATAACGTTTTAAATGTAACTTTACAGCGTGATAACACAACCTTTAACCCTTGACCATAAGGAAACCTTATGCTTCACATGTACCAATATGAGTTCTATACAGCCGGATATTATTCACGGATAAAAAAACTCATTGTTTAGAAACGTTAGTTTATTCGTTGTTAAATTCAGTTTTATGCCACTGTTGACATAAATAACTAAAAGAAAGTTTCAGCTATCGACATTTACAGAGAATCCAACCTTTACCTGGAGATGCCATGACCTGAGTGCTTGCTTCCACAGCCTGAAGGTCTACTATCATTCGTTTTATTAAATTGTAAGCATGTATAGGATTGGATACATATTCTTCTCTTCCACTAATATACGATCGTTTATAAATCTGAAACATTAGAAACAGTGATAAGTTTCTTTAAAATATGCCCCACGCAGAGAAAAGTGTTCCATTATATTATACTCCATCCGTAGATACTGGCATACCAACCATATCGTAACATACTTTTTCAATAGAACTCTAGATCCCAAGTAAGTTATAATACACCCTTTCCATATAGAGCTGGAACAAAACGTAATTACAGTATATCCATAAATGCCTTATTTTATTCACAAAAGTAAATCACTCTCTCTCATTCTCTCAAGAAAACTCTTATCCTACAAATGTAACAAACATTTTACAAAACCTTGTTCGCAAAATAGAAATATTCTAAAAGGAGAAACAAAGTACAAAAAGTAAATATTTACAGACATGTAGCAATATATGAGAGAAGCTAGACTTTAATTGGGGAGAAAAAACGTTAGTGAAACATTGGATAGAAATAAAATTATATATATTACTAGAATATGGAAAACAGTAATATTCTAACATCAAATACAGCAAATCAGTGAAGCATTGATGAGAAAATTATAAGATTACTATATTAGAGAAAACAGAGTCAGAAGAAGGAAGTTAGAAACATTTCTACATTAGAGACGGGTAGCACCAGTATTAAGGTGATATACAGGATATTAGACTAGTTTGTAAGCTAAAAAAGACAACGCAAGTGTAGCATGATACACAGGATATAAGAGAAGTCTGTAAGCTAGAAAAGACAAGACAAGTATAACATGATACACAGGATATTAGAGAAGTTTGTAAGCTAAAAAAGATAATGCAAGTGTAGCTCTGTGACTGCATGTTTACAGCTTTCACGTAATCAGAGATTACCAATTTGTAAATTGAACAGTCCACGTAAGTGGTGGAAAAAATTATCCACCCTATTGGGTGTAAAATATCTACGCCCCTACTATAAAGAATAAAAAAAATTAACTCGAATTCCTTTCCTATTTGTTCAAAATATATTCGTTTGTTAATTAATGTAATTTTCTTTCGTAGTTAAAAGAAACCAAAATTATTAAAAATTACTGAATACAACATTTTGAGAGAACTGTAGTATTCTATTGATATTTTTGTATTATAAAAAATGACATTCCAGGAAAATACAATACTATGTTTAGCTAACTTTTCAAGAAAATGTGGTATTTTGTCTATCTACCATTTGTGTTATAAAACAGACATTCCAAGTAAGTGTGGTATTTTGTTTATCTACCTTTTGTATCATAAAACTAAACATTCCAAGTAAGTGCGGTATTTTGTTTATCTTCCTTTTGTATCATAAAACAGAACATTCCAAGTATGTGTGGTATTTTGTTTATCTACCTTTTGTGTCATAAAACAAAACATTCCAAGTAAGTGCGGTATTTTGTTTATCTACCTTTTGTATCATAAAACAGAACATTCCAAGTAAGTGCGGTATTTTGTTTATTTACCTTTTGTATCATAAAACAGAACATTCCAAGTAAGTGCGGTATTTTATCTATCTACCTTTTATGTTATAAAACAGAACATTCCAAGTAAGTGCGGTATTTTGCTTATTTATCTTTTGTATCATAAAACAGAACATTCCAAGTAAGTGCGGTATTTTGTTTATTTACCTTTTTGTATCATAAAACAGAACATTCCAAGTAAGTGCGGTATTTTGTTTATCTACCTTTTGTATCATAAAACAGAACATTCCAAATAAGTGCGGTATTTTGTATATCTACCTTTTATGTTATAAAACAGAACATTCCAAGTAAGTGCGGTATTTGGTTTATCTACCTTTTGTGTTATAAAACACAACATTCCAAGTACCTGCAGTATTTTGTCTATCTACATTTTGTATCATAAAACAGAACATTCCAAGTAAGAGTGGTATTTTGTCTATCTACCTTTTGTATCATAAAACAGAACATTCCAAGTAAGTGCGGTATTTTGTCTATCTACATTTTGTATCATAAAACAGAACATTCCAAGTAAGTGCGGTATTTTGTCAATCTACCTTTTCTATTATAAAAACAGTACATTTTAAGTAAATGCAATGTTTGTCTATTTACCTTTATTCCCAGTGGCTCAGAGGTATGTCTGCTGACTTACAACGCTAAAAACTGGGTTTGGATAATGATAATATAAAATGCCTATATAAAATCTGTTGTGGAATACGAATGTCCAGTAACACACAACATGCCTCACGTCTTTGTAAAACCTGGCTTGAGGTTGTTGTTTGTTATTAAATATAAAGCTAAACAAGGGGTTATCTGTGCTTTGCCCACTATAGTTTCTGTCATTGTAAGTTCGCAGACATTGCGCTGTGCCACTTGAGTCTACCCAACTAAAAGCAGTACGAATAGCCTACCGAATCCACATCTATACAATCGGCTCTTACTTATAGAAAACAAGAAATTCAACGTAATAATACTAAAAACTACTAAAATAAGACCAAAACCAGAAATAACCTATTCAATGAATGTTGCACAAACACCCGCCACCTCATGGACCAAGTTCTTTCCTCCCTTAAGTCACATTAGTCACAAAACAAACACTCACTCCAACAACGAACTTGAGAGTTTTACCTTGTGGCTCTACCTACCTCTTTTATCAGTTTAATGGCCATAAGAAACAATGGACCAAAAATATTCATTAATAATCATGTGTATCTTGTTTATATTATTCAATGTGTTCTTTATTTTACCAATATATTCAATGTTTAGTAATTTTAGAGTTTATGTTTTATATCTATGAACTCTATAAACAAAATATGTTGTAAATTTCTTATAAGTATAAAGTTAATTACCATGCATATAATTGTATGTGAAATTGTAATATGTAACTGTCCTTTGTGATGCAATAAACTCTCGTTCTGGCTTTGTGTTTTCTTTGGAACGTGATGCGCTGGCCAACATGGGACGGGTCTCTGCTGTTTGGATCTGCTGCTCGTGATCGGTTTATCGATTTCAAGCTTTAAAACACCCCTTGTCAAATCACCATCAAGAAGACAACTCTCCTTCTTCATCGGTTTTCTTCACGCCTGAACCACGAAAAATCAACTTATCAGAGAAACAATCATAAACCCATTAAAATTAATGAAAGCCAGAAGAGGGGGCGAATACAAAATCATTCATTTTTTAGCACGCCCGGTTTTCTGATAAACCTAAAATAACTATCAAGTCTTTTAACTTAGCTTAAAAGAATAAAATAAAAACTGAAGGCCAAACTGATAGCTACACTAACAGTACTGATAAGAATGTTATAGTAAATATTCAGTTAAGTAAGCCACACATTGTTGTTTTTGTTGTTGTTGTTTTACTCATCATAATAATATAAATTGAACAGAAACTGGTTAACCAGTGAATGGATATTTGCTGTAAAATTCTTACCAACGCTTTAAGTGTAGCTAACACTTTAGTCGCCAATTTTGATTTCATTTTTCACATCCAAGGTGTTTTTCATAAGATACTAATACAAAGAAACGATGAAAACCTTTGAAGTAAAATTCATATTAACCAGAAGAACTGTTAAACAACCCTAAAACCAATCTCTACAACAAAACTATTTTACTTGTATCACAATCTCTTAAATAACTAGGACCAAGTAGTAATCAGTCAATGATAGTTTACTTTGATGTTGAGTTCAAATTTAACTGTATTTTGTATCTTTATCAATATACCATAAATTTTGTTTCTAAACTATTAAACCCAAAGATACTGTAATTGTCATTTGGTATTTTGCCACGTGCTCTACAGTGATTGAGAGTATTTCACAAGTCAATGGTTAAAGTAAATCATGGTTATCACCCTAATAACTGTGATAAAAATAATCACTATACTGGTTATTTTCTCCTGTTTCAGAGTAATCTTCATTATAAATATTACACATACTGGTTGTCAGTTTTCTCCTTTTTAGATAACTTAACACAAAATCGTGGTTATGTGCTGTAGTTTTCTCACCTCAGCTAAATATTACTGTCAGCATAAACTTAACCGCTCATCCAACATTCTCCATGCATCGGAGTTCATTGACTATTCTCTGAATAATTTGTACTTAGACACATAATCTTCCTTCAGATTTTTCTCTTCCCTTCAAAGAAAATCTAAAAATCTTACTGCATACAAAAGAAATAAACACAAAAAAAGTACTTTTATTGTCATAATTACTTTAAACACACCCTGGCTTTGAACCCATAATTAAATTATTTATAATTTTTTTGAGAGCATAGTTGTTATGTAATATTTTGTTACAAATTCGCTTGTACTCACTCACTTCTATTTCTTTATTCAGTAATCAGCGTGAACAAACATTTCTGTACAACTATCAATCAGATAATTAGCTATAATAATGCTGTCACACCTAATCGTCTAACAAATACTGACTGAATTAATTTATTTCGGTGTTTCTTAAGTTCATAATACGTTTAACCTCATTCAGATAAGACGAATAAATTGTTTATTTGGAAGATTTTACACTTACTTCAATAGCTCTTTGGATTTCATTTCCATGTTGTTCTTTACCGTGTGTGATATCTTTTATGTTTACTAAACACTAAAGTTTTTTGTCATATGTCACTCCCATATTCTAGTCTACTTGACTGATTACATTACAACAGTTTTGATATCAAACAATTTATCTTCTCTATATACGATATTTTTCTTTCTCGTGACAATCATCATAACTGTATATGCAAAAACGGCTCGTTTGGGTTTGAGAAAATATTTTACATGGAAGAGCGAACAACGTTTTGACCTTCTTCGGTCATCGTCAGGTTAACAAAGAAAGAGATAACTGACCGGAAGCTGATCACATGTTTGGAAAGGGTTGTGTAACTGACTGTCGGAATGTAGAGGGCGGTGTTAGATCTTTGAATATATAATTTTATTTATTTTATTATATTAATATAAGTATAAAGGCGTTCCTTTATATTGGTTTATTTTGGGTTTAAGTTGTTGTATAAGTAAGGCTTCTTTAATTTTGCATTTGTTTATGTTTGTTTCTTTATTTAGTATTTGAGTGTTTTCTATGGTTATGTTGTGTTTATTTGACTTGCAGTGTTCGAAACGGTGTGAAGGTGACTTTTTATGTTCTTTGAATCTGGTTCCCATTTTTCTACTTGTTTCTTCAATATAGAAGTCGTGGCAGTTATCACATTGTATTTTATAAATAATGTTGGTGTGGTGTTTGTCAGTGTAGTTTTTACATAGTATAGACCTCAGTTTTGTGCCTGGTTTTTGAATAAATTTGGTATTAACTGGAATGTCATATTTCGTTACTAGTTTTTGCCAAATGTTGGTTATTTTTATGCTGATGCCAGGAATATATAGTGTGCAGCAGTATATGGTTTCGTGATTTTTTGATTCGTGAGCTGTATTTACTTTAGTTGGTTGATTTTGCTTTTTGTCTAGGTGTGTGCGTATAATGTTTTCTACGGTTTGTGGAGGAAACTTATTGATGTTGATGAAGTATTGTTTTATTTTGTCTAATTCATCGTTAATTTTATCTGGTGAACATAGTTTTATGGCTATGTTTATTTGGTTTCTTAGTATGTTGAGTTTTTGATTTGTTTCATGTGCTGAGTCCCAAAGGACTCAACTTCGCAATAGCACCCAGGTACATTCCCAACCATAGAAATCAAAACATGTTTGGAAGATCTAGCTAGGAGACTTGTGATACTTTCTACAGAAAACAAAAACAAGGAAACAACCAAAAACAACCAACAGAAAGAAGACAACTTAGATAATTTTATTGACATCCAACAGCCAAACTTCCCAGGTAAAATTAAAAATTTATATTTTCCAGAAAATACCAAAAAACAACATCTTAAACGATTTTTTCAAAGAATTGTCTCACAAAACCATCAACATAATTTCACAAAACAGAAAACTAAAAAACAATCTTACAAAAAGAGACATTAATTCCATTAAAAACCTAAAACAAGACAAAAACATAAAAATTCTAAAAGCAGATAAAGGTAACGCTATAGTCATAATGAACATGAATGAATACATCCAAAAAAATGAAGAACATCCTATCAGACACGAACAGATTTAAACCAATACACACAAATCCAACAAAGACACACGAGACGCAACTGAACAAATTACTACTACAAATGAAAAAAAGCCAACACAATTTCACAAACACTTTATTCCTACCTACGTAAAAACACAAAATCAGGGGTTCGATTCTTCTCGGTGGGCTCAACAGATAGCTCGATGTGGCTTTGCTATAAGAAAACACACAAACACACGAGTTATAATGTCATTGTCAATCCTACTATTGATTGGTAAAATAGTAACCCAAGAGAAGGCGGTGCCTTTCCTCTAGTCCCACACTGCTAAATAAGGGACGGCTAGCGCAGATAGCGCTGTGTAGCTTTGCACGAAATTAAAATAACAAACGAAATCAATATTTAAAATATTTTTGCTTCAGAAAACTGTCAATTATTACACACGAAATATTTTTTATCTCCAGAAACTTCCAGATATCAAACGTTCTTATTGGAAAACAACTTTAAAGTTTATTTGTTTTTCTCACTATTGTATTGTTGTATGAATGTGGTCGATCATGCCGATCTCGTAATCACCATAAAAATTATGAGGTAAATATAAGTTTCGCTTTTTCGTTACAGAATGACAACAGATTGTAAAATGAAACCAGAAATGTTTATCTTATACAGCTGTCCTCTGCTGTTACAGGGGTACGTCTACGGATTTACAACCCTGAAGTTAGGGGTTCAATTTCCCACGATGGACTCAGCAGACAGTCTGAGGTGGCTTTGCTATAAGAAAACACTCTTTAAACAGCTTCAGTGTCATGATTTTATGTATACATATATTATTTTATAGAATTTACAGTTGAAATCGTTAGTTTTTTTTTACTTGGTGAATCTCCATAGTTACAGAATTGAGGAAAGCAAGATACCTGTAAGCTTGACAAATGCATCAAGACTGTAATAGAGTAGGTCAAATAGAAAATTATATTTAAACAAGAATTAAAGAACATTCTAGAAGCTGGGAATTATGGTAAATGAATTGAACCTTTACATCCAACCTTATTGATACGATACATAAACTTTCATCTGTAAAAGTCTCAAAATTTTGTATATCTGTGAAAATGGTTAAAAGAGTCTGGATTTTTTTTTTTCAAATAAATAAAAGTCTAAAAACAAATGCAGAAAAAGCCTAAACGACCAAACTAGCTAACGTTTCTCCCACTTGTCTGTAGGCCAATGTAAAGGTCACATACAGTTCATTGTTTAAACATATGTGTATATAAAACTTGTTACAAAACATTTATTCAGTACCTGATGATATCATTACTAACAAAACCATGGTTGTAATAAATGATGTATTTGTGAAATGTACAATTGTCTAATTTCTTCAATTCTATTTTTTTTTCATGTCGGTGACTTTCAGCCATTTCTGACGGACATTTCATTGACTTGGCCTTTATTAAGTGACCTGTCTTGGGTTTGTTCTAGTGGGCCAGTATTTTCTAAAATATATTTCAGTTACAATACACAGCATACGTATGTACATTATTTCTATATACATATAGCATTTGTTATTTTTTTATATTTTATATATAATATTGGGAGAAACATATATATATATATATATATACACATATACAACTTACCATATAAATATCACAAAAAGCCACAGTAATTTATCAGACTTAAAAATTATGTTATATTTGGATATACAAAATATGACATTTTAAGCTTCATCAATATCTTATCTTTTCATTTTGATTTTGCCAAAAACAAGAAAGGTTTTATGGAGCTTTTTCCGCGTAAAAATTACGCAGAGGATAAGAAAACCACGTGGGGAATAACCTGAGCTTTTGATTGGTTATACACACGTCAAAGATTAAGCAGGTGCTTCCAAACGTGGAAGAGGTGGGCGGGGCCATCTTGGTTGATTCACACAATAAATAACATTTCAGAAAACAGAAAATACAGAAGGTTCTTGTTCTATGCTTGAGCTTGTCAATATTGGTAATTTGAATTTACAGCTCGCAAGAAACTATAGATTTTACATTTGTACAGCAGAAACATATAATTAACCAAAGCTGTATTAAACATACCACGTGACATACTAAAATGGATATATAATATATAAATTTGAATTGTATTCTACAATTTGATACTAAACTAATTAATATATGGTCACAAAATAGTAGTTTAATAACGTTTTAAATGTAACTTTACAACGTGATAACACAACCTTTAACCCTTGACCATAAGGAAACCTTATGCTTCACATGTACCAATATGAGTTCTATACAGCCGGATATTATTCACGGATAAAAAAAACTCATTGTTTAGAAACGTTAGTTTATTCGTTGTTAAATTCAGTTTTATGCCACTGTTGACATAAATAACTAAAAGAAAGTTTCAGCTATCGACATTTACAGAGAATCCAACCTTTACCTGGAGATGCCATGACCGGAGTGCTTGCTTCCACAGCCTGAAGGTCTACTATCATTCGTTTCATTAAATTATAAGCATGGATAGGATTGGATACATATTCTTCTCTTCCACTAATATACGATCGTTTATAAATCTGAAACATTAGAAACAGTGATAAGTTTCCTTAAAATATGCCCCACGCAGAGAAAAATGTTCCATTATATTATACTCCATCCGTAGATACTGGCATACCAACCTTATCGTAACATACTTTTTCAATAGAACTCTAGATCCCAAGTAAGTTATAATACACCCTTTCCATATAGAGCTGGAACAAAACGTAATTACAGTATATCCATAAATGCCTTATTTTATTCACAAAAGTAAATCACTCTCTCTCATTCTCTCAAGAAAACTCTTATCCTACAAATGTAACAAACATTTTACAAAACCTTGTTCGCAAAATAGAAATATTCTAAAAGGAGAAACAAAGTACAAAAAGTAAATATTTACAGACATGTAGCAATATATGAGAGAAGCTAGACTTTAATTGGGGAGAAAAAACGTTAGTGTAACATTGGATAGAAATAAAATTATATATATTACTAGAATATGGAAAACAGTAATATTCTAACATCAAATACAGCAAATCAGTGAAGCATTGATGAGAAAATTATAAGATTACTATATTAGAGAAAACAGAGTCAGAAGAAGGAGGTTAGAAACATTTCTACATTAGAGACGGCTAGCACCAGTGTTAAGGTGATACACAGGATATTAGAGAAGTCTGTAAGCTAAAAAAGACAAGGCAAGTGTAGCATGATACACAGGATATTAGAGAAGTCTGTAAGCTAAAAAAGATAATGCAAGTGTAGCTCTGTGACTGCATGTTTACAGCTTTCACGTAATCAGAGATTACCAATTTGTAAATTGAACAGTCCACGTAAGTGGTTGAAAAAATTATCCACCCCATTGGGTGTAAAATATCTACGCCCATGCTATAAAGAATAAAAAAAATTAATTCGAATTCCTTTCCTATTTGGTCAAAATATATTTGTTTGTTAATTAATGTAATTTTCTTTCGTAGTTAAAAGAAACCAAAATTATTAAAAATTACTGAATACAACATTTTGAGAGAACTGTAGTATTCTATTGATATTTTTGTATTATAAAAAATGACATTCCAGAAAAATACAATACTATGTTTAGCTAACTTTTCAAAAAAGTGCGGTATTTTGTTTATCTACCTTTTGTATCATAAAACAGAACATTCCAAGTAAGTGCGGTATTTTGTTTATCTACCTTTTGTCTCATAAAACAGAACATTCCAAGTAAGTGTGGTATTTTGTCTATCTACCTTTTGTCTCATAAAACTAAACATTCCAAGTAAGTGCGGTATTTTGTTTATTTACCCTTTGTATCATAAAACAGAACATTCCAAGTAAGTGCGGTATTTTGTTTATTTACCTTTTGTATCATAAAACAGAACATTCCAAGTAAGTGCGGTATTTTGTTTATCTACCTTTTCTCTTATAAAAACAGTACATTTTAAGAAATTGCAGTGTTTTGTCTATTTACCTTTATCCCCAGTGTCTCAGCGGTATGTCTGCTGACTTACAACGCTAAAAACTGGGTTTGGATAATGATAATATAAAATGCCTATATAAAATCTGTTGTGGAATACGAATGTCCAGTAACACACAACATGCCTCACATCTTTGTAAAACCTGACTTGAGGTTGTTGTTTGTTATTAAATATAAAGCCACACAAGGGGTTATCTGTGCTTTGCCCACTATAGTTTCTGCCATTGTAAGTTCGCAGACATTGCGCTGTGCCACTTGAGTCAACCCAACTAAAAGCAGTACGAATAGCCTACCGAATCCGCGTCTATACAATCGGCTCTTACTTATAGAAAAAAAAAAATTCAACGTCATAATACTAAAAACTACTAAAATAAGACCAAAACCAGAAATAACCTATTTAATGTTGCACAAACACCCGTCGCCTCATGGACCAAGTTCTTTCCTCCCTTAAATCACAATAGTCACAAAACAAACACTCTCTACAAGAACCAACTTGAGAGTTTTACCTTGTGGCTCTACCTACCTTTTTATCAGTTTAATGGCCATAAGAAACAATGGACCAAATATATTCATTAATAATCATGTGTATCTTATTTATATTATTGAATGTGTGGTCATGTTCTCTATTTTACCAATATATTCAATGTTTAGTAATTTTATAGTTTATGTTTTATGTCTATGAACTCTATAAACAAAATATGTTGTAAATTTCTGGTAAGTATAAAGTTAATTACCATGCATATAATTGTATGTGAAATTGTAATATGTAACTGTCCTTTGTGATGCAATAAACTCTCGTTCTGGCTTTGTGTTTTCTTTGGAACGTGATGCGCTGGCCAACATGGGACGGGTCTCTGCTGTTTGGATCTGCTGCTCGTGATCGGTTTATCGATTTCAAGCTTTAAAACACCCCTTGTCAAATCACCATCAAGAAGACAACTCTCCTTCTTCATCGGTTTTCTTCACGCCTGAACCACGAAAAATCAACTTATCAGAGAAACAATCATAAACCCATTAAAATTAATGAAAGCCAGAAGAGGGGGCGAATACAAAATCATTCATTTTTTAGCACGCCCGGTTTTCTGATAAACCTAAAATAACTATCAAGTCTTTTAACTTAGCTTAAAAGAATAAAATAAAAACTGAAGCCCAAACTGGTAGCTACACTGACAGTATTAATAAGAATGTTACAGTAAATATTCAGTTAAATAAGCCACGCATTGTTGTTGTTTTACTCATCATAATACACTAAACTGAACAGAAACTGGTTAACCAGTGAATGGATATTTGCTGTAAAATTCTTACCAACGCTTTAAGTGTAGCTAACACTTTAGTCGCCAATTTTGATTTCATTTTTTCACATCCAAGGTGTTTTTCATAAGATACTAATACAAAGAAACGATGAAAACCTTTGAAGTAAAATTCATATTAACCAGAAGAACTGTTAAACAACCCTAAAGCCAATCTCTACAACAAAACTATTTTACTTGTATCACAATCTCTTAAATAACTAGGACCAAGTAGTAATCAGTTAATGATAGTTTACTTTGATGTTGAGTTCAAATTTAACTGTATTTTGTATCATTATCAATCTAGCATAAATTTTGTTTCTAAACTATTAAACCCAAAGATACAGTAATTGTCATTTGGTATTTTGCCACGTGCCCTACAGTGATTGAGAGTATTTCACAAGTCAATGGTTAAAGTAAATCATGGTTATCACCCTAATAACTGTGATAAAAATAATCACTATACTGGTTATTCTCTCCTGTTTCAGAGTAATCTTCATTATAAATATTACACATACTGGTTCTGTCAGTTTTCTCCTTTTAAGATAACTTAACACAAAATCGTGGTAATGTGTTGTAGTTTTCTTATCTCAGCTAAATATTATTGTTAGCATAAACTTAACCGCTCATCCAACATCCTCCATGCATCGGAGTTCATTGACTATTCTTTGAATAATTTGTACTTAAACACATAATCTTCCTTCAGATTTTTCTCTTCCCTTCAAAAAAGCTGTAAAAATCTTACTGCATACAAAAGAAATAAACACAAAAAGTACTTTTATTGTCATAATTACTTTAAACACACCCATACTTTGAACCCATAATTAAATTATTTATATATTTTTTGAAATGCATAGTTGTTATGTAATATTTTGTTACAAATTCACTTGTACTCATTCACTTCTTTTTCTTTATCAGTAATCAGCATGAACAAACATTTCTGTACAACTATCAATCAGATGATTAGCTATAATAATGCTGTCACACCTAATCCTCTAACAAATACTGACTGAATTAATTTATTTCGGTGTTTCTTAAGTTTATAAAACTTTTAACCTCATTCAGATAAGACAGGAATAAATTATTTATTTGGAAGATTTTACACTTACTTCAATAGCTCTTGGGATTTCATTTCCATGTTGTTCTTTACCGTGTGTGATATCTTTTATGTTTACTAAACACTAAAGTTTTCTGTCGTATGTCACTCCCATATACTAGTCTACTTCACTGATTACATTACAACAGTTTTGATATCAAAGAATTTCTCTTTTATATATACGATTTTTTTTCTCGTGACAATCATCATAAATGTATTAAATAAAAAGTTATAACCTTAATGAATACGTAAACTAAGATATATGGGACAGCTATCATATCTTCTGTGATTATAAATCGGAGTGTAGTCATTATTATTACTTTAATCAGTTCTTTTAAGATACTAATCATCAAATTTTCAGTTAAGTATCTCACGATATCCATCATTACCATTTTAGTCACACGCATCAAAACAATTAATATGACTAGTGAAGTGAAACATATTAATACGCCTATCATGACAATGTTAGTCAAACATCTGCAGAGAACCATCAGGATTATATTAACGAAACAACTTAGGATAACCACCCTAAAGACATTATTTGAATGTTTTAGTTCATATATCACGGCTAAAATAATTAAACAGATTAGGAGAACCACCACAACTACGTTAATCAGGTATCTTGCGATATTTATCATGGATACGTAAAGTAATCGCCGTAGGACAACTACCACAACTATAATCAGATATGTCAAGATATCCCAACAGATTTCTATAGACGTATATTTTAAAGCGTCTTTCATATCTTCCGTGGTTATACATTTACTGGAAGTCGTCATTACTTTAATTAAATGGCATATAGAAGCCATTATTGATGCTACGATTAAAAACCTAAAAACAGCCAGGATTACGATATTCCTCCAACAGTATATTACAAGCAACACAAATACATGAGTTAAACACCCCAGAATAGACATCATTATTATGTCAACTCTAATCTTCCAAAGAACCTTTGTAATTACTTTTAGTAAAATTAATATTTTGAAATATACGCTGCAGTTGTTTTTTTTCACAGAGACTTCGAAACTTGTGCAGTGATAGTTTGGTTTCTAAGAGACGGTGTGTATTGTTAAGTATTTCTAAACTAGCTTACTATATTGTTGGAAAGGACATAAAAGCTGATGAAGTAATAATATTTCTTATTTATCATTATATTAATGGTTTATTCTTATATTTGAGCCTTTCTTCACAGTAGTTTTTCTAACACGTGTGTATCAAATATTATTTTGTACATTTCTTTGCATTTGTTATTATTTAAATCTGTTCATTCTAAATTTCCGATTGAACAAAAATTCTCTCAACGCTCAGGTTGCTTTTTGTCGTTTAAATGCTATCAAATATATATGTATATATATATTAGATGTTAACGCTGACTATCAAATCTGAGTTTTGAGATGCAGGGTGAGAGTGGTCGCTCTTATAAATTTGTGAGTTATTTAATCTTGATATTAAAATTCGAAGTCATTTGGGTTAAATAACAACTAGATATAGTCTGATTTGTAAATAAAAGAAAGATGGTCACAATTTAAATTTAAAATGTGTAGATTTTACAACAAGGCTTAATTTTTAAATAGGCTTAACATTGTAACGGTACTTTAGATAAGCTTGTGATAAATCGCAGAACAGGATAATATATTTTTTTATTAAGTAAATATAATCTAAAATATAGTTTACTAAAACTGTTTTTTTCTTCGTGTTTTATTATTACAGCAAAAATTAGTGAACTCAAGTAACTGTAACGAGCCTATTCTGAAAGTTTTAATATCTTTTGGTGTTTTAAGAAATAACTTTATTACTTCAAGTAAGATCGCTAGTTTAGATCCAGCCTATAAACATAGGTAGATTATAAATCAGACTAAAAATATTTTGTTATTAACCTCACGTATGTTGTCAGTTATACTAATTTATAAAGTTCTATATAGCTAAACTTCATTACGTTATTGTGAAGGAGTAGAGATTAAAAAAAACACAATGTAATTGATTCTTAAATGTTAAGCTCAATAGTAGCTGTTAGCAAAAGATTATGGTAATTAGTATTGATAACTGTAAGGCTGCAAGTATCAGTACAACGGTTAAGACTTGGAGACAAGCGTTCAAAATTTGCCAGATGTAACAAGCACAATGACGGGATTTCATTTGGGAGCTTTGGACTGGCAGGTATTTTGAAGGAAGCTAGTGATGAAGATGTGCAATCTATGTGTAGAATTTGTAAATTGGAGAGTATCCTCATTAAAGAAGAGGCAGGTAAAGTGTGGACTGTGGAGAATGACAGTAAGATTTCAGGAGGAGCTTAAACATTTACATGGAAAAGATATATCAGTTAACATTGACATTCAGAAAGAACACTACTTGACTTAAAAGTTAAGAAATTGATCATGATAATTCTGTTCTGTTGAACAATAAATTCCACGGTTTTACTTCTGCAGTTGAGGAACTGTTGGATGGAAGGAAAGCCAAAGATTGAATTGCAGTGTTCGAAAACTTGTGAAGGTGACTTTTTATGTTCTCTGAATCTGGTTTCCATTTTTCTACTTGTTTCTCCAATATAGAAGTCGTGGCAGTTATCACATTGTATTTTATAAATAATGTTGGTGTGGTGTTTGTCAGTGTAGTTTTTACATAGTATAGACCTCAGTTTTGTGCCTGGTTTTTGAATAAATTTGGTATTAACTAGAATGTCATATTTTGCAACTAGTTTTTGCCAAATGTTGGTTATTTTTTAGGTTGGTTCTAAGGTCCAACATTAGAAATTAAAACATGTTTAGAAGACATAGTCAGAAAACTTGTGATACTTTCCACAGAAAACAACCAACAGAAAGACAACTCTGACAATTTTATTGACATCCAACAGCCAAACTTCCCAAAAAAAATTTAAAATTTAAATTTTCCAGAAACACCTAAAAACAACGTCTTAAACGATTTTTTCAAATAATTTTCTCACAAAACCATCAACATAATTTCACAACAGAAAGCTAAAAACAATCTTACAAAAAGAGACATTAATTCCATTAAAAACCTAAAACAAGACAAAACATAAAAATTCTGAAAGCAGATAAAGGTAACGCTATAGTCATAATGAACATGAATGAATACATTCAAAAAATGAATAACAACCTATCAGACACGAACAAATTTAAACCAATAGACACAAATCTTAACAAAGACACACAAGATGCAACTGAACAAAATACTACTAAAATGAAAAAGCCAACACAGTTTCAAACACTTTATTCCTACATACGCAAGACCGACTCACGCACGCCACAAATATTCGGCATCCCCAAACCTCTTAAACCAGATCATCCAATATGACCAATAACATCCACGTATGAATCGTTTAATTACAATCTTGGTAAATACATAGCATGGGCATTCTCCAAATATGTAACATCAGCCAGCTCATTCATCAAAGTCTCTTTTAATTTCAAGTCTAATCTTAATCAAGTTAATCATAAAGCCTTAATGGCCAGTTTCGATGTTATATCCCTCTTTACAGAAGTTCCAACCACTGAAGCCTGCAAGATAGCCTTAGAACTCTATATCCGAGACCCTAACCCAACTATAGACATTCCCAGCAACCAATTAGCAACCCTCATAGGATTCACCACGATAAAGACAAACTTCATGTTCAACAACCAAAACTATAGACAAACAAATGGCCTAAGCATGGGCAACCCAGTATCACCAGTTCTAGCCAATATTTTTATGACACAAGTTGAAACACAAGCAATTAACACAGCGTTACATCCACCACTATACTGGTACAGATATGTAGATGACACGGTTGCGGGATTCAAATTTACAGAACACATACTTAATTTTTTCAATCACATTAACTCTATACATCCCAACATTAACTTCACATGTGAACAGGAAGAAAGCAATCAAATATTATTTCTTAACCTCAAAATTACAAGAACCGACACGCAATTTAAAACAGAAATCCACCGAAAAATCACCCATACTGGACTATACATTCCTTAGGGCTCAGCGCATGAAACAAAACAAAAACTCAACACACTAACAAACCAAATATGCTCACCAGATAAAATTAATGATGAATTAGACAAAATAAAACAATACTTCATCAACATCAACAAGTTTGCTCCACAAACCGTAGAAAATATTATACGCACACACCTAGACAGAAAGCAAAATCAAGCAACAAAAGTAAATATATCTCACAAATCGAAAAATCACTAAACCATATACTGTTGCATACCATATATTCCCAATATCAGCAGACAAATAACCAATGGCTATGTCTTCTAAACATGTTTTAATTTCTAATGTTGGACCTTAGAACCAACCTAAAAAATAACCAACATTTGGCAAAAACTAGTAACAAATTATGACATTTCAGTTAATACCAAATTTATTCATAAACCAGGCCAAATGTTCATTAGAATGTTAGTCTTGGTGTTTCATTTATGAGTTGGAAATTAAAAAACAAACAAAAACGAAGCTGTTTTAGATCAAACTATTCAAACTGAAATCTCTGTAAAACTGTTAAATATTGTTTATTGTATATATATTAGATATGTCTCATTACAAGTTAAATTGATAGGTAAGAATAAAAGAAAATTATATAAAAAATTAAAATATAATAAAGGACGAAGTAAAATATATGATAAACCTTTTACAGCTCTAACAAATATTCACTGAAAAGCAATAATTTATAGATATTTAATCAAGTAATTTATTGTACAATAAAGAATGAAAACATTAATTTTTGAAACTGTACACAACTAAGAAATGATTGACACTTGTGATAGATAATTTATTCCAAAATATATTCTCTTTCTCAGTGATAAGTTTGTAAAAATTGAATATAATATGTTTTTAAACTTCATCGTTTATTTTAACTGATCTCATGATATTTAATATATTAAAATAAATCTAGTTTTTAATAAGTACTGATGTTTTCCTCGTGAAATATCTTTATTACTTAATTGCTAGCCATGTAATTTGTACATGTTTTTACATTATCACCTCTCGATTTAAGTCCACATTAATTGTTCATATTTAAAGTTCAAAGTATATTTTGCTGTAACTTGTGTTCTCCAGTGATGTTTTGTTATTTAGAGTGATGTGATAAACTGTGTACTAAGTAGTACTACATTTTTACCCTTAGATATACTTTAGTTTTCTGCGACATCTCTAAAACCTCTTGATAATTTTGGTCCATCTAAAAGGAATTCATCTGCGTTTACCGAGAAAGCATGCCCACACCGTGACTTAAATATCATCTACAATAAATGAGCCAAGATGAGTAAAGTTTGAAGGCAATCATATTGGTGACTATATCAGTAATAACACATGAAAAGACTTGTGGCTCTATTAGGAAGTCCCAGGTTTGTAACATCTATTTAAGTAGATACGTTAGCACAGTCTAGGTTAGATTAAAATATTTAAAAACACTGACATACTTTGAAATTCTTGGAAACCCAGGGTGGTACAGCACTTTGCTACAGAATTACAATGATAAAATCATGGTTTTGATTGTCATCAGTGAACATGTCAGATAGCTCGATATGGCTTTATTACAAAATAACACACACACAATGTAATTTAATGTTATAATTAAACACACACAACATAATTTAATGTTATAATAACACACACACAATATAATGTTATAATAATAACACACACAATATAATTTCATGTTGTATAATGTAATAATAACACACACACAATATAATTTCATGTTGTATAATGTTATAATAACACACACACAATATAATTTCATGTTGTATAATGTTATAATAACACACACACAATATAATTTCATGTTGTATAATGTAATAATAACACACACAATATAATTTCATGTTGTATAATGTTATAATAACACACACACACAATATAATTTCATGTTGTATAATGTAATAATAACACACACACAATATAATTTAATGTTATATAATGTTATAATAACACACAATATAATTTCATGTTGTATAATGTAATAATAACACACACACAATATAATTTCATGTTGTATAATGTTATAATAACACACACACAATATAATTTCATGTTGTATAATGTTATAATAACACACACACAATATAATTTCATGTTGTATAATGTTATAATAACACACACACAATATAATTTCATGTTGTATAATGTAATAATAACACACACAATATAATTTCATGTTGTATAATGTTATAATAACACACACACAATATAATTTCATGTTGTATAATGTAATAATAACACACACACAATATAATTTAATGTTATATAATGTTATAATAACACACACACAATATAATTTCATGTTGTATAATGTTATAATAACACACACACAAAATAATTTCATGTTGTATAATGTTATAATAACACACACACAATATAATTTAATGTTATATAATGTTATAATAACACACACACAATATAATTTCATGTTGTTTAATGTTACACTTGCAAAAATATTTATTCCTCGACATATTTTTCAACAAGTTATTCAACAACATTTTTATTTAGATATTTTGTGTTTGATATAAAGTTATTATACCTGATTTTATTTATAAATTAATTTTAAATATTAAGTACATTATCAGTTGCCATGTGTTATATTCAGTTTTATTTTTCTAGTTATATTTATAACTGATGGTTTATGTGTATGTATACATAGGAAGTTATATCATATCACTGTACATACTCTAAAATATCAGTTTTCATACTATTTTCAATAAGAATTTGTATTGTTCATTGCAACCTTCAAAGAGTGAAAATGTTTATAGTGTCTTCTAGTCTTGAAACTCCCACCTACTTTACGTTTCAATGTGATTCAGCTGCGTTGTAGCATGTAAACGTCCAAGAACAACTTATCACTAAAACACACACCACTATCACAGCTAACTTCCTGTTTACTGTAGTACACATTCTTCACTAAAACACACACCGCTATCACAGCTAACTTCCTGTTTACTGTAGTACACATTCTTCACTAAAACACACACCACTATCACAGCTAACTTCCTGTTTACTGTAGTACACATTCTTCACTAAAACACACACCACTATCACAGCTAACTTCCTGTTTACTGTAGTACACATTCTTCACTGAAACACACATCACTATCACAGCTAACATCCTGTTTACTGTAGTACACATTCTTCACTGAAACACACATCACTATCACAGCTAACTTCCTGTTTACTGTAGTACACATTCTTCACTAAAACACACACCACTATCACAGCTAACTTCCTGTTTACTGTAGTACACATTCTTCACTAAAAACACACACCACTATCACAGCTAACTTCCTGTTTACTGTAGTACACATTCTTCACTAAAAACACACACCACTATCACAGCTAACTTCCTGTTTACTGTAGTTCACATTCTTCACTAAAACACACACCACTATCACAGCTAACTTCCTGTTTACTGTAGTGCACGTTCTACACTAAAACACACACCACTATCACAGCTAACTTCCTGTTTACTGTAGTGCACATTCTTCACTAAAACACACACCACTATCACAGCTAACTTCCTGTTTACTGTAGTACACATTCTTCACTAAAACACACACCACTATCACAGCTAACTTCCTGTTTACTGTAGTACACATTCTTCACTAAAACACACACCACTATCACAGCTAACTTCCTGTTTGCTGTAGTGCACATTCTTTTCACTAAACACACACCACTATCACAGCTAACTTCCTGTTTGCTGTAGTAATACATTCTTCACTGAAACACACATCACTATCACAGCTAACTTCCTGTTTACTGTAGTACACATTCTTCACTGAAACACACACCACTATCACAGCTAACTTCCTGTTTACTGTAGTACACATTCTTCACTAAAACACACACCACTGTCACAGCTAACTTCCTGTTTACTGTAGTTCACATTCTTCACTAAAACACACACCACTATCACAGCTAACTTCCTGTTTACTGTAGTACACATTCTTTCACTAAAACACACACCACTATCGCAGCTAACTTCCTGTTTACTGTAGTTCACGTTCTTCACTAAAACACACACCACTATCACAGCTAACTTCCTGTTTACTGTGGTGCACATTCTTCACTAAAACACACACCACTATCACAGCTAACTTCCTATTTGCTGTAGTACACATTCTTCACTAAAACACACACCACTATCACAGCTAACTTCCTGTTTACTGTAGTACACATTCTTCACTAAAACACACACCACTATCACAGCTAACTTCCTGTTTACTGTAGTACACATTCTTCACTGAAACACACATCACTATCACAGCTAACTTCCTGTTTACTGTAGTACACATTCTTCACTAAAACACACACCACTATCACAGCTAACTTCCTGTTTACTGTAGTACACATTCTTCACTGAAACACACATCACTATCACAGCTAACTTCCTATTTACTGTAGTATACATTCTTCACTGAAACACACACCACTATCACAGCTAACTTCCTGTTTACTGTAGTACACAGTCTTCACTGAAACACACACCACTATCACAGCTAACTTCCTGTTTACTGTAGTACACATTCTTCACTGAAACACACACCACTATCACAGCTAACTTCCTATTTACTGTAGTACACATTCTTCACTGAAACACACATCACTATCACAGCTAACTTCCTATTTACTGTAGTACACATTCTTCACTAAAACACACACCACTATCACAGCTAACTTCCTATTTACTGTAGTACACATTCTTAAATTCTGTATTAGACAGAAAAGAAGCACCAGAAGTGTGAGGAGAGTATAGTATCTGTCAGAAAAGAAGCACCAGAAGTGTGAGGAGAGTATAGTATCTGTCAGAAAAGAAGCACCAGAAGTGTTAGGAGAGTATAGTATCTGTCAGAAAAGAAGCACCAGAAGTGTTAGGAGAGTATAGTATCTGTCAGAAAAGAAGCACCAGAAGTGTCAGGAGAGTATAGTATATGACAGAAAAGAAGCACCAGAAGTGTGAGGAGAGTATAGTATCTGACAGAAAAGAAGCACCAGAAGTGTGAGGAGAGTATAGTATCTGTCAGAAAAGAAGCACCAGAAGTGTGAGGAGAGTATAGTATGTCAGAAAAGAAGCACCAGAAGTGTGAGGAGAGTATAGTATCTGTCAGAAAAGAAGCACCAGAAGTGTGAGGAGAGTATAGTATCTGTCAGAAAAGAAGCACCAGAAGTGTGAGGAGAGTATAGTATCTGTCAGAAAAGAAGCACCAGAAGTGTGAAGAGAGTATAGTATCTGACAGAAAAGAAGCACCAGAAGTGTGAGGAGAGTATAGTATCTGTCAGAAAGAAGCACCAGAAGTGTGAGGAGAGTATAGTATCTGACAGAAAAGAAGCAACCAGAAGTGTGAGGAGAGTATAGTATCTGTCAGAAAAGAAGCACCAGAAGTGTGAGGAGAGTATAGTATCTGTCAGAAAAAAGCACCAGAAGTGTCAGGAGAGTATAGTATCTGTCAGAAAAGAAGCACCAGAAGTGTGAGGAGAGTATAGTATCTGACAGAAAAGAAGCACCAGAAGTGTCAGGAGAGTATAGTATCTGACAGAAAAGAAGCACCAGAAGTGTGAGGAGAGTATAGTATCTGACAGAAAAGAAGCACCAGAAGTGTGAGGAGAGTATAGTATCTGACAGAAAAGAAGACCAGAAGTGTGAGGAGAGTATAGTATCTGACAGAAAAGAAGCACCAGAAGTGTGAGGAGAGTATAGTATCTGTCAGAAAAGAAGCACCAGAAGTGTGAGGAGAGTATAGTATCTGTCAGAAAAGAAGCACCAGAAGTGTCAGGAGAGTATAGTATCTGTCAGAAAAGAAGCACCAGAAGTGTGAGGAGAGTATAGTATCTGACAGAAAAGAAGCACCAGAAGTGTGAGGAGAGTATAGTATCTGACAGAAAAGAAGCACCAGAAGTGTGAGGAGAGTATAGTATCTGTCAGAAAAGAAGCACCAGAAGTGTGAGGAGAGTATAGTATCTGTCAGAAAAGAAGCACCAGAAGTGTGAGGAGAGTATAGTATCTGACAGAAAAGAAGCACCAGAAGTGTGAGGAGAGTATAGTATCTGACAGAAAAGAAGCACCAGAAGTGTGAGGAGAGTATAGTATCTGTCAGAAAAGAAGCACCAGAAGTGTGAGGAGAGTATAGTATCTGACAGAAAAGAAGCACCAGAAGTGTGAGGAGAGTATAGTATCTGTCAGAAAGAAGCACCAGAAGTGTGAGGAGAGTATAGTATCTGACAGAAAAGAAGCACCAGAAGTGTGAGGAGAGTATAGTATCTGACAGAAAAGAAGCACCAGAAGTGTGAAGAGAGTATAGTATCTGTCAGAAAAGAAGCACCAGAAGTGTGAGGAGAGTATAGTATCTGTCAGAAAAGAAGCACCAGAAGTGTGAGGAGAGTATAGTATCTGTCAGAAAAGAAGCACCAGAAGTGTGAGGAGAGTATAGTATCTGTCAGAAAAGAAGCACCAGAAGTGTGAGGAGAGTATAGTATCTGTCAGAAAAGAAGCACCAGAAGTGTCAGGAGAGTATAGTATCTGACAGAAAAGAAGCACCAGAAGTGTGAGGAGAGTATAGTATCTGTCAGAAAAGAAGCACCAGAAGTGTGAGGAGAGTATAGTATCTGTCAGAAAAGAAGCACCAGAAGTGTGAGGAGAGTATAGTATCTGTCAGAAAAGAAGCACCAGAAGTGTGAGGAGAGTATAGTATCTGTCAGAAAAGAAGCACCAGAAGTGTGAGGAGAGTATAGTATCTGTCAGAAAAGAAGCACCAGAAGTGTGAGGAGAGTATAGTATCTGTCAGAAAAGAAGCACCAGAAGTGTGAGGAGAGTATAGTATCTGTCAGAAAAGAAGCACCAGAAGTGTCAGGAGAGTATAGTATCTGTCAGAAAAGAAGCACCAGAAGTGTGAGGAGAGTATAGTATCTGTCAGAAAAGAAGCACCAGAAGTGTCAGGAGAGTATAGTATCTGACAGAAAAGAAGCACCAGAAGTGTCAGGAGAGTATAGTATCTGTCAGAAAAGAAGCACCAGAAGTGTCAGGAGAGTATAGTATCTGACAGAAAAGAAGCACCAGAAGTGTCAGGAGAGTATAGTATCTGACAGAAAAGAAGCACCAGAAGTGTCAGGAGAGTATAGTATCTGACAGAAAAGAAGCACCAGAAGTGTGAGGAGAGTATAGTATCTGACAGAAAAGAAGCACCAGAAGTGTCAGGAGAGTATAGTATCTGTCAGAAAAGAAGCACCAGAAGTGTCAGGAGAGTATAGTATCTGACAGAAAAGAAGCACCAGAAGTGTCAGGAGAGTATAGTATCTGACAGAAAAGAAGCACCAGAAGTGTGAAGAGAGTATAGTATCTGTCAGAAAAGAAGCACCAGAAGTGTGAGGAGAGTATAGTATCTGTCAGAAAAAAAGCACCAGAAGTGTGAAGAGAGTATAGTATCTGTCAGAAAAGAAGCACCAGAAGTGTGAGGAGAGTATAGTATCTGACAGAAAAGAAGCACCAGAAGTGTGAGGAGAGTATAGTATCTGACAGAAAAGAAGCACCAGAAGTGTGAGGAGAGTATAGTATCTGTCAGAAAAGAAGCACCAGAAGTGTGAGGAGAGTATAGTATCTGTCAGAAAAGAAGCACCAGAAGTGTGAGGAGAGTATAGTATCTGACAGAAAGAAGCACCAAGTGTGAGGAGAGTATAGTATCTGTCAGAAAAGAAGCACCAGAAGTGTGAGGAGAGTATAGTATCTGTCAGAAAGAAGCACCAGAAGTGTGAGGAGAGTATAGTATCTGTCAGAAAAGAAGCACCAGAAGTGTGAGGAGAGTATAGTATATGACAGAAAAGAAGCACCAGAAGTGTGAGGAGAGTATAGTATCTGTCAGAAAAGAAGCACCAGAAGTGTGAGGAGAGTATAGTATATGACAGAAAAGAAGCACCAGAAGTGTGAGGAGAGTATAGTATCTGTCAGAAAAGAAGCACCAGAAGTGTGAGGAGAGTATAGTATCTGTCAGAAAGAAGAACCAGAAGTGTGAGGAGAGTATAGTATCTGTCAGAAAAGAAGCACCAGAAGTGTGAGGAGAGTATAGTATCTGTCAGAAAAGAAGCACCAGAAGTGTGAGGAGAGTATAGTATCTGACAGAAAGAAGCACCAGAAGTGTGAGGAGAGTATAGTATCTGACAGAAAAGAAGCACCAGAAGTGTGAGGAGAGTATAGTATCTGTCAGAAAAGAAGCACCAGAAGTGTGAGGAGAGTATAGTATCTGTCAGAAAAGAAGCACCAGAAGTGTGAGGAGAGTATAGTATCTGTCAGTCAAAAGAAGCACCAGAAGTGTGAGGAGAGTATAGTATCTGTCAGAAAAGAAGCACCAGAAGTGTGAGGAGAGTATAGTATCTGTCAGAAAAGAAGCACCAGAAGTGTGAGGAGAGTATAGTATCTGTCAGAAAAGAAGCACCAGAAGTGTGAAGAGAGTATAGTATCTGTCAGAAAAGAAGCACCAGAAGTGTGAGGAGAGTATAGTATCTGTCAGAAAAGAAGCACCAGAAGTGTGAGGAGAGTATAGTATCTGTCAGAAAAGAAGCACCAGAAGTGTGAGGAGAGTATAGTATCTGACAGAAAAAAGCACCAGAAGTGTGAGGAGAGTATAGTATCTGTCAGAAAAGAAGCACCAGAAGTGTGAGGAGAGTATAGTATCTGTCAGAAAAGAAGCACCAGAAGTGTGAGGAGAGTATAGTATCTGTCAGAAAAGAAGCACCAGAAGTGTGAGGAGAGTATAGTATCTGTCAGAAAAGAAGCACCAGAAGTGTGAGGAGAGTATAGTATCTGTCAGAAAAGAAGCACCAGAAGTGTGAGGAGAGTATAGTATCTGACAGAAAAGAAGCACCAGAAGTGTGAGGAGAGTATAGTATCTGACAGAAAAGAAGCACCAGAAGTGTGAAGAGAGTATAGTATCTGTCAGAAAAGAAGCACCAGAAGTGTGAGGAGAGTATAGTATCTGACAGAAAAGAAGCACCAGAAGTGTGAGGAGAGTATAGTATCTGACAGAAAAGAAGCACCAGAAGTGTGAGGAGAGTATAGTATCTGACAGAAAAGAAGCACCAGAAGTGTGAGGAGAGTATAGTATCTGTCAGAAAAGAAGCACCAGAAGTGTGAGGAGAGTATAGTATCTGTCAGAAAAGAAGCACCAGAAGTGTGAGGAGAGTATAGTATCTGACAGAAAAGAAGCACCAGAAGTGTGAGGAGAGTATAGTATCTGTCAGAAAAGAAGCACCAGAAGTGTGAGGAGAGTATAGTATCTGTCAGAAAGAAGCACCAGAAGTGTGAGGAGAGTATAGTATCTGTCAGAAAAGAAGCACCAGAAGTGTGAGGAGAGTATAGTATCTGTCAGAAAAGAAGCACCAGAAGTGTGAGGAGAGTATAGTATCTGTCAGAAAAGAAGCACCAGAAGTGTGAGGAGAGTATAGTATCTGTCAGAAAAGAAGCACCAGAAGTGTGAGGAGAGTATAGTATCTGACAGAAAAGAAGCACCAGAAGTGTGAGGAGAGTATAGTATCTGACAGAAAAGAAGCACCAGAAGTGTGAGGTGTCAGAAATATGTTTTCACTGTAAGAAAATATTAACTTTGATTCGATGTCTTACTGAAACTAACAAATGACAGGAATGTCACTGGGGATCTCACATTGACTTTGTTTAGGAACCTAGACAAGCAGTCCTTGGAAAGTGTCCAAAGAATCTGGTTGGAATGTTGTTTTTGTAAGAGGAATAAGGCAGTGAGAAAACACACTAACCAGGTATATTATTCTTCCATCTTGAAAGTTTAGGTCACTAAATTGTATGTAAAAATGAGTATGACATTCTTAACTGTAGATATGCTGTCTGGTTTATCTTATTTACCAATACATCTAGACTGGTCCATCTCTTTTTCCGTACCAGATCTCCCAGGAATAAACCAGCTGGAGAAAGTATGATGAGGGTTCTTTAGTCAACTATTATTATTTGGTTGGTCAAATTCCTTTCTAAAACCAATCCTCTCACAAAATAATCAGTAGGATTTTGTAGATTGTGGAATACTCAGCCAGTTATAATCTTCTCTGATATGGAACAAAGGATATAGGAATGGAAAGTACATGTGCAGCTAGTCCAAAAGTCACATGTAAAGCAAGAGAGTAGCAAAAGTGGGATGATACATTTGCTTTCTAACAGTTAGAGTGGACACCACCTCCCGAATTGTTAGCTCCTTATATAGTTCTGCATTCGAAAGATGCATTTTTAAATGATAGAGATTTACTTTGGTTTTGACATATATTTTTAAGCTTATGAACTTACAAGCTTGTATTACTATTTCTGTCTCTATTGTGAGAGAACTACCTCACATAAGTCAAATCTCAACAGTGGCTAGGTAAAGTTGTTACATCTTGATGACGTGACAGCCTATTTTCATATATTAGTGATTTTCATTATGCAGCCTACAACTTCACTTCCTATGGTTTTAATCTCTTTCATCTCCTGTTTTCAATGGGAAATTTAGCTTGTTTATTTATTTCCATCTATTACTTAAGACTTTGTCAACTTTGTTTCCTCTTCAGGACAGTATTCAGCCATCCTCTCATTATGTGTACATCATTTCTCAGCTATGTTCCATTCTGTATCCTATCTCATTATGTGTACATCATTTCTCAGCTATGTTCCATTCTGTATCCTCTCTCTTCATTTCTCAGCTATGTTTCATTCTGTATCCTCTCTCATCATTTCTCAGCTATGTTCCATTCTGTATCCTCTCTCATCATTTCTCAGCTATGTTCCATTCTGTATCCTCTCTCATTAAGTGTACATCATTTCTCAGCTATGTTCCATTCTGTATCCTCTCTCATTATGTGTACATCATTTCTCAGCTATGTTCCATTCTGTATCCTCTCTCATTATGTGTACATCATTTCTCAGCTATGTTCCATTCTGTATCTTCTCTCATTATGTGTACATCATTTCTCAGCTATGTTCCATTCTGTATCCTCTCTCATTATGTGTACATCATTCCTCAGCTATGTTCCATTCTGTATCCTCTGTCATTATGTGTACATCATTTCTCAGCTATGTTCCATTCTGTATCTTCTGTCATTATGTGTACATCATTTCTCAGCTATGTTCCATTCTGTATCCTCTCTCATTATGTATACATCATTTCTCAGTTATGTTCCATTCTGTATCCTCTCTCATTATGTGTACATCATTCCTCAGCTATGTTCCATTCTGTATCCTCTGTCATTATGTGTACATCATTTCTCAGCTATGTTCCATTCTGTATCTTCTGTCATTATGTGTACATCATTTCTCAGCTATGTTCCATTCTGTATCTTCTCTCATTATGTGTACATCATTTCTCAGTTATGTTCCATTCTGTATCCTCTCTCATTATGTATACATCATTTTTCAGTTATGTTCCATTCTGTATCTTCTCTCGTTATGTGTACATCATTTCTCAGCTATGTTCCATTCTGTATCCTCTCTCGTTATGTGTACATCATTTCTCAGCTATGTTCCATTCTGTATCTTCTCTCCTTATGTGTACATCATTTCTCAGCTATGTTCCATTCTGTATCTTCTCTCATTATGTGTACATCATTTCTCAGCTATATTCATTTCTGTATCCTCTCTCATTATGTGTACATCATTTCTCAGCTATGTTCCATTCTGTATCTTCTCTCAATATGTGTACATCATTTCTCAGTTATGTTCCATTCTGTATCCTCTCTCATTATGTGTACATCATTTCTCAGCTATGTTCCATTCTGTATCCTCTCTCGTTATGTGTACATCATTTCTCAGCTATATTCATTTCTGTATCCTCTCTCATTATGTGTATATCATTTCTCAGCTATGTTCCATTCTGTATCCTCTGTCATTATGTGTACATCATTTCACAGCTATGTTCCATTCTGTATCTTCTCTCATTACGTGTTCATCATTTCACAGCTGTGTTCCATTCTGTATCTTCTCTCATTACGTGTACATCATTTCACAGCTATGTTCCATTCTGTATCCTCTCTCATTATGTGTACATCATTTCTCAGCTTTGTCCCATTCTGTATCTTCTCTCATTATGTGTACATCATTTCTCAGCTATGTTCCATTCTGTATCTTCTCTCATTATGTGTACATCATTTCTCAGCTATGTTCCATTCTGTATTCTCTCTCATTATGTGTACATCATTTCACAGCTGTGTTCCATTCTGTATCCTCTCTCATTATGTGTACATCATTTCTCAGCTATGTCCCATTCTGTATCTTCTCTCATTATGTGTACATCATTTTTCAGCTATGTTCCATTCTGTATCTTCTCTCATTATGTGTACATCATTTCTCAGCCATGTCCCATTCTGTATCCTCTCTCATTATGTGTACATCATTTCTCAGCTTTGTCCCATTCTGTATCTTCTCTCATTATGTGTACATCATTTCTCAGCTATGTTCCATTCTGTATCTTCTCTCATTATGTGTACATCATTTCTCAGCTATGTTCCATTCTGTATTCTCTCTCATTATGTGTACATCATTTCACAGCTGTGTTCCATTCTGTATCCTCTCTCATTATGTGTACATCATTTCTCAGCTATGTCCCATTCTGTATCTTCTCTCATTATGTGTACATCATTTCTCAGCTATGTTCCATTCTGTATCTTCTCTCATTATGTGTACATCATTTCTCAGCTATGTTCCATTCTGTATCTTCTCTCATTATGTGTATATCATTTCTCAGCTATGTTCCATTCTGTATCTTCTCTCATTATGTGTACATCATTTCTCAGCTATGTTCCATTCTGTATCTTCTCTCATTATGTGTATATCATTTCTCAGCTATGTTCCATTCTGTATCTTCTCTCATTATGTGTACATCATTTCTCAGCTATGTTCCATTCTGTATCTTCTCTCATTATGTGTATATCATTTCACAGCTATGTTCGATTCTGTATCTTTACTTTTATCTCATGACACTTCTTAATTCATTTTTCATCACCAGTGATTTTTTGTTTAAACTTTTTTCTGTTTATTATGGTATTGTTTATTAAATCCTGAACTAATGTTGGAAATTTTGAAATGCAAGAGTTTATAATAATTGTCTTAGAAAATCAATGTGTAATAAGTTGTTCTGTAACTGTAGGTATGATTTGTCATCATATCTATATAATTTTAATGTGTGGAAATAAGCAGGTATGTGGATAACTTGGCATAATCCTGAATAAATTAATTTACCATCTGAACTGAAGGATGGGGTATGAAGACCCAAAAAGAGAGGCTTTTCTTTCTTAGATAAATGGTAAATGTATACAGACGTTGAGTATTCAACTGATACAAAGAATCTTGTAGAATAGATAGGGATTGATAGAGAATTTCAGTGAACCTACAGAAATCTTCCATTAATTCAATCATACTCAGTAACATGTATGAAAGTAAGTTTGAGTCAAAGGTATAGGGACTTCCATCATAGACATGACTTTCAAAATAGAAATAACTTCACTATAAGACAGATCAGAAGTGGATCAACCTAAAATAAAAGGAAGAAAATTCAGCCTCGTTGAGAAATGTTTTGAAAATTCTCCTCAGTGAAAAGGGTATTAAAATTCATATGAAATTCAAGATTCATTTTCATCTGGAGTGAATTTTGAAACTTTAGTTAATTAACAACTATGTAATAAAGGAAACACTAACAAACAACATGCAAAACATAAAAGAACAAAAAAGGAAGATTTTAACACATCATCAAATGTAAAGGAGAAGATGGGACCCCCCACCCCTTGTATTATCTCCTGCTGGTTAGTCACCACAGATCTGATTTTGGAAAGTTAACATTTTCTTACATAAGAATTTGTTTCAATTAGATGCTTACCATTTCTGAGAAAGATTCTATCTTCTGTTAGCATCTTCCTTAAGTATTTGTGTGACACTAGTTTTCAGGCAACTCCCACCTAAACTCTTGTAAGTTCTCATGAATTATATTATTGCATAATGATGTTACTGTGCAGTAAAGGCCCTCTCTCTACCAATAGGAGAGTGATGTCAATTCCATGTTTGCTAGTTCCATCTGTACTCATGAATCTTCATTATTGATGAGAAAAGAAGTCCTAAGTACTCAAAACAAAGCATACACATCAGGAAACTTGTGAGTGAAGTGGCTAATAGGTGGAACAGGGTACAGATGGTCTACTATGAGGTACATTGCTCTTAATACATTATAATCTATAAAGCAAATTCACTGGATAGATGTTTATGAGGTCGAGTGTTTAAAAATAAAGAGTTAAAGATCTGGTACTTACTCTATTATTGATATATAAAACCACCATGAAATTGTCAGAATGGATAATAATCAAACCATCCACTAGCATTGGTAAGAAATGTAAACATCTCCGTTTGATAGAATAAAGGTTGAGCACACTAATGTGGAGGAATTGCTTATGCTGGTCCAGATGTCTGAGGTAAGATTGTTGTTCAGAGATGTACCACAACCAGAAAGATAAGCATCTGTGAAGAGGTGTAGGTCTTGTTTGAATTGATTGTGATTTATGACATTAAAACTACTTCATAAGCAGCTGAAGCCTCAAATATTGATCAACATTGATCCATCGATAACTCGACAGTACAAAAAACTAAAATAAATAGTGTATGTCTACATGTAAAATGTAAGTTACTTTTACACGTGAAACTGGTTAATGTCGTCCTTGTGTACAGTGAGCTTACGATATAAATCAGTCAGTTATTACGTTAACTGGAACTTCTTTGTTTGACTTTTTCTGTAAACCTCTACATGAGACCCTATGAGAGAAGAGAGGAGAACAAATATTGGTGTAGACCAGAGGTTCCCAACCTTTTGGCACTCGTGACCCCTTACCTAAAAGTTTGAAACCCATGTGACCCCCTACTTAGGGCTTACTATCAACAGCTTAATTTTTCTTTTATTTTCTGTGAAGGAGAGGGAAAGAAACATCTAAAAAAATATTTAGAAATTCTGTAATTATTTATTAGCAAATTAAATCACATTTGTCCAACCTGAATTCACAAAAAGAACATATATTTCTTAAAATAATATTAACATAGGTTTGAACAGCTATCCAACCCAGCTAGTGAGATGCCTGATGTTGCATTTCAGCAGCAAGCTTTGAAATTCGTGGCCAAGCGTTTGTTAGAGCCAGTCTCATGTCATCTCCAACATCCAATCTGTTCCTATTCTTTGTTTTTATATTGACAAGAGTGGAAAATCCTGCCTCGCACAAGTAGGTAGAAGCAAATGGAACAAGGACACGTAAAGCTATCATGCTGACTTTGGAGTATGACTGATACAAGCGCACCAGAACTGAGTTACGGATTTCACCTTGAAGAGATCACGAGCTGAAGAGTCGTTCCTTAGATCCAGAAATTCATCTTGGATATCATCTGGAATGCTGGATACATCAAGTTCAGTACAAAATGGGTTCCTTACCAGGGCCTCCTGTTGCTGTGATAGCTCAGGGAAGTAACGCTCGACTTCCTTTTCTAGAGACTGAAGATGTTTGGTAATCTCATCCTTGAGGAACTGATCCAGTTGGATCTGAAACTCATCCGTCACTCCACAAAGTTTTTCAAACATAGCAATGTTTCCAAGATTGGTCTTCCGACGCCAGTTCTGCAGTTTGGAAACAAAGGCCCGAAGACTATCTTGAAAAAGGAGAACATGTGTTTCCCTTCCTTGAAGCTTCAAATTGAGCTTGTTCAGCTGGTCAAAAATGTCGGCTAGGTACGCAACCCTTTTATTCCATGCTTCATCTTCGAAGTGAGCTACAAGATCTTTCCTTTCTTGAGTCTCCAGGAATAGCTTTATTTCATCTTTCATTTCAAAGACACGATTAATAACGTTTCCTTTCGACAACCAACGTACTGCTGTGTAGAAGAGAAGGACTTCGTGGTCAGCATTCATGTCTTTGCATAGTTCTTTGAATAGGCGAGTGTTGAGTGTTTGAGTCTTCACATAATTTACAATTTTGATTACAGATTCAAGCACTTCCTGCAAAGAGGCAGGGAGAGTCTTACTGGCGAGAGCATATTGGTGAATCATGCAGTGGATGCCCTTTGCTTGAGATGCTGGCTTCTTCACTCTCGACTGGAATCCTGATTTCGATCCCAGTACAGCCGGTGCCCCATCCGTACAAACCCCTCACACGTTTTCCCATTGAAGATCTTCGTCTTGAAAAAAAGTTGAAACTTTTTCCATGACATCATCAGCTTTTGTTGTGGTTTCAAGTGCACTGCAGAATAAGAATTCGTCTTTGATGTCACCTGAATTAATGTATCTTACGAAGGCAAGCAACTGAGAACATGAACTTACATCTGTTGACTCGTCGAGCTGAAAGGAGAACAAAGGGAAACCCTTGATTTCAGTCAAAACCTGTTCCTTCACATCCATAGACATTTTAGAAATGCGCCTCTGTATAGTATTATTTGACAAGGATACTTGCTGCATCTTCTTTGCACTGGCTTCTCCAAGAATAAGATTTACTGCTTTCATCATGCAGGGTTTAAGAAGTGTTTCTCCAATCGTGTGAGGCTTTTTTTGTTTAGCAATTTCGAATGCAATCTCATATGAAGCTTCCATTACGGCTGCACTCTGCTGCTGAAACGACCCACTTCTATCGATTCTTTGGCTTTTAAGACACCGTTCATGTCGTTTGAAGAAATCCAAACCCTTCTTTGCGTGTTCTGGATGTTTCGTCTCGAGATGACGCTTGAGTTTCATTGACTCTGCACTCAGGACAGCATGGCACAAAACACACTGTGGTTTCTCGATGCCGTCGTTGGCGAGCACAGTGGTGAAGCCAATGTTGAGGTAGCATTCTGAGTATCTGCGCCGTTTAGCCATGGACACAACTCACCTCTACTGCTTACTTATCTCCTTGTTAAAATAAAATAAAAATGTTGAATAATGAACGCTTTGGGATCTGTAGATCTTACACTGACTACTTGTGGGGGGGTGCAGGTAGAGTAATGATGGGATAAGTATTGGGAGGGAAGGGAGCGTGGCCAGTTGCGTCATCCACCAATCAGCAACGGACATGTGACTCACGTGTCGACACCGAGCACACACACACTTATTCACAGCTAAACAGACACACAAGCATACGTACATGCGCGTGCACTCACATACTCGCTACTCAGTAGTACACACATACACATTCACTCACAGGCACGCATACATACACCCATAATATCACCTAATGACATTGAACTAACGTAGCACACGTTTTGCTTTGCACCGAAACAAAAAAAATGTAAGAGCATGAAAATGTAATTGATGAAATAAAATTAATGTTATCCCAAGCTACTTCTAACGAGGCTTCGCAACTCCCCTGCCAAGACTTCGCGACCCCCTGGGGGAACCCCTGGTGTAGACTGTATAAGAAGACTTAGGATATGAACTAAGAACAGTGTTTGTATATAGTGTTAAAGATTGTTGATAATATTTTTATTGAAGAAGGGCTTATTTCTGGATACACAAGACTGCTTAGTGTTGGTTTTATTATTTGGATTTTTTCATGACTTAATATTTAATGATTAAGTTCTTCATAATTATATTGTTAAGTGTTAATAATTTTTTACTTCAGTATTGGTAAAGTGAAAAGACTGATTATGACAACTGTTTCATATGAATCTGGTTCGTTTTCAGTCCTTTTAATGGTGTAATTCAATATTTGAATTTATAGATAAGTAACTTTTCATTCTTTGACATTAAACACTCACTATTCTCTGGTACTTTTCTTACAGTAGTTTTAGCTTTGGTTTTTATTGATATAAAAATGGCTTCACTTTCTGTGTACATGTGTGTTTACTTTTATTTCTCAGGTTTTTAAAGATTGTTTATCTTGTTGAACCACAACATGAATTATGCCTGCTGTTTAAAGTATTAATAATTAAATGTTATTAGAATGATGACATATTGTAACTTTCCAAATCACTGAATAAAATTAACAGCACTATGTGTTCGGACTTATATTGCTAGAAACCGATTTGGATACCCATGGTAGGAAGAGCAAACATATCTCATTGTTTAGTTTTGTGCCTAACTTTAAACAAACTGAACAAAATTCAACTAAAAGCTTTGTATGAATAATTCCTTCAACAATAGATACATTTATAAAACAACACAGAGATATGATACTGATAACTGTTTATTATATCTGTAAAATTATCAGACAGAAACCATTAGTAATTACATTAAAAACAAAATAAGTACTAACACAGCAGAGATATATATCAAAATGTATTTTTTAAAATTATTGGTTTATATAACTGTACATAAACATTATAAAGTTTATTGCCATTATTTGTTTATATAAATGTACATAAACATAAAGTTTATAGCTATTATTTGTTTATATAAATGTACATAAATATTATAAAGTTTATAGACATTATTTGTTTATACAAATGTACATAAACATTATAAAGTGTATAGCCATAATTTGTTTATACAAATGTACATAAATATTATAAAGTTTATAGCCATTATTTGTTTATACAAATGTACATAAATATTATAAAGTTTATAGTCATTATTTGTTTATATAAATGTACATAAACATTATAAAGTTTATAGCCATAATTTGTTTATACAAATGTACATAAATATTATAAAGTTTATAGCCATTATTTGTTTATATAACTGTACATAAACATTATAAAGTTTATAGCTATTATTTGTTTATATAAATGTACATAAATATTATAAAGTTTATAGCCATTATTTGTTTATACAAATGTACATAAATATTATAAAGTTTATAGTCATTATTTGTTTATATAACTGTACATAAACATTATAAAGTTTATAGCTATTATTTGTTTATATAAATGTACATAAATATTACAAAGTTTATAGCTATTATTTGTTTATACAAATGTACATAAATATTATAAAGTTTATAGTCATTATTTGTTTATATAACTGTACATAAACATTATAAAGTTTATAGTCATTATTTTTTATATAAATGTACATAAATATTATAAAGTTTATAGCCATTATTTGTTTATATAAATGTACATAAATATTATAAAGTTTATAGCTATTATTTGTTTATATAAATGTACATAAACATTATAAAGTTTATAGTCATTATTTGTTTATATAAATGTACATAAATATTATAAAGTTTATAGCCATTATTTGTTTATATAAATGTACATAAATATTATAAAGTTTATAGCTATTATTTGTTTATACAAATGTACATAAATATTATAAAGTTTATAGTCATTATTTGTTTATATAACTGTACATAAACATTATAAAGTTTATAGTCATTATTTTTTATATAAATGTACATAAATATTATAAAGTTTATAGCCATTATTTGTTTATATAAATGTACATAAATATTATAAAGTTTATAGCCATTATTTGTTTATATAAATGTACATAAATATTATAAAGTTTATAGCTATTATTTGTTTATATAAATGTACATAAACATTATAAAGTTTATAGTCATTATTTGTTTATATAAATGTACATAAATATTATAAAGTTTATAGCCATTATTTGTTTATATAAATGTACATAAATATTATAAAGTTTATAGCTATTATTTGTTTATACAAATGTACATAAATATTATAAAGTTTATAGTCATTATTTGTTTATATAAATGTACAAAAACATTATAAAGTTTATAGTCATTATTTTTTATATAAATGTACATAAATATTATAAAGTTTATAGCCATTATTTGTTTATATAAATGTACATAAATATTATAAAGTTTATAGCTATTATTTGTTTATATAAATGTACATAAACATTATAAAGTTTATAGTCATTATTTGTTTATATAAATGTACATAAATATTATAAAGTTTATAGCCATTATTTGTTTATATAAATGTACATAAATATTATAAAGTTTATAGCTATTATTTGTTTATACAAATGTACATAAATATTATAAAGTTTATAGTCATTATTTGTTTATATAACGATACAAAAACATTATAAAGTTTATAGTCATTATTTTTTATATAAATGTACATAAATATTATAAAGTTTATAGCCATTATTTGTTTATACAAATGTACATAAATATTATAAAGTTTATAGCCATTATTTGTTTATACAAATGTACATAAATATTATAAAGTTTATAGGCATTATTTGTTTATATAAATGTACATAAATATTATAAAGTTTATAGCTATTATTTGTTTATATAAATGTACATAAACATTATAAAGTTTATAGTCATTATTTGTTTATATAAATGTACATAAATATTATAAAGTTTATAGCCATTATTTGTTTATATAAATGTACATAAATATTATAAAGTTTATAGCTATTATTTGTTTATACAAATGTACATAAATATTATAAAGTTTATAGTCATTATTTGTTTATATAAATGTACATAAACATTATAAAGTTTATAGTCATTATTTTTTTATATAAATGTACATAAATATTATAAAGTTTATAGCCATTATTTGTTTATACAAATGTACATAAATATTATAAAGTTTATAGCCATTATTTGTTTATATAAATGTACATAAATATTATAAAGTTTATAGTCATTATTTGTTTATATAAATGTACATAAATATTATAAAGTTTATAGCCATTATTTGTTTATATAAATGTACATAAATATTATAAAGTTTATAGCCATTATTTGTTTATACAAATGTACATAAATATTATAAAGTTTATAGCTATTATTTGTTTATATAAATGTACATAAACATTATAAAGTTTATAGTCATTATTTGTTTATATAAATGTACATAAATATTATAAAGTTTATAGCCATTATTTGTTTATATAAATGTACATAAATATTATAAAGTTTATAGCCATTATTTGTTTATATAAATGTACATAAATATTATAAAGTTTATAGCTATTATTTGTTTATATAAATGTACATAAACATTATAAAGTTTATAGTCATTATTTGTTTATATAAATGTACATAAATATTATAAAGTTTATAGCCATTATTTGTTTATATAAATGTACATAAATATTATAAAGTTTATAGCTATTATTTGTTTATACAAATGTACATAAATATTATAAAGTTTATAGTCATTATTTGTTTATATAAATGTACATAAACATTATAAAGTTTATAGTCATTATTTTTTATATAAATGTACATAAATATTATAAAGTTTATAGCCATTATTTGTTTATACAAATGTACATAAATATTATAAAGTTTATAGCCATTATTTGTTTATATAAATGTACATAAATATTATAAAGTTTATAGCTATTATTTGTTTATATAAATGTACATAAACATTATAAAGTTTATAGTCATTATTTGTTTATATAAATGTACATAAATATTATAAAGTTTATAGCCATTATTTGTTTATATAAATGTACATAAATATTATAAAGTTTATAGCTATTATTTGTTTATACAAATGTACATAAATATTATAAAGTTTATAGTCATTATTTGTTTATATAACTGTACATAAACATTATAAAGTTTATAGTCATTATTTTTTTATATAAATGTACATAAATATTATAAAGTTTATAGCCATTATTTGTTTATACAAATGTACATAAATATTATAAAGTTTATAGTCATTATTTGTTTATACAAATGTACATAAATATTATAAAGTTTATAGGCATTATTTGTTTATATAAATGTACATAAACATTATAAAGTTTATAGCCATAATTTGTTTATACAAATGTACATAAATATTATAAAGTTTATAGCCATTATTTGTTTATACAAATGTACATAAATATTATAAAGTTTATAGTCATTATTTGTTTATATAAATGTACATAAATATTATAAAGTTTATAGCCATTATTTGTTTATATAAATGTACATAAATATTATAAAGTTTATAGTCATTATTTGTTTATATAAATGTACATAAATATTATAAAGTTTATAGCCATTATTTGTTTATATAAATGTACATAAATATTATAAAGTTTATAGCTATTATTTGTTTATACAAATGTACATAAATATTATAAAGTTTATAGTCATTATTTGTTTATATAAATGTACATAAACATTATAAAGTTTATAGTCATTATTTTTTTATATAAATGTACATAAATATTATAAAGTTTATAGCCATTATTTGTTTATATAAATGTACATAAATATTATAAAGTTTATAGCCATTATTTGTTTATATAAATGTACATAAATATTATAAAGTTTATAGCTATTATTTGTTTATACAAATGTACATAAATATTATAAAGTTTATAGTCATTATTTGTTTATATAAATGTACATAAACATTATAAAGTTTATAGTCATTATTTTTTTATATAAATGTACATAAATATTATAAAGTTTATAGCCATTATTTGTTTATACAAATGTACATAAATATTATAAAGTTTATAGCCATTATTTGTTTATATAAATGTACATAAATATTATAAAGTTTATAGCTATTATTTGTTTATATAAATGTACATAAACATTATAAAGTTTATAGTCATTATTTGTTTATATAAATGTACATAAATATTATAAAGTTTATAGCCATTATTTGTTTATATAAATGTACATAAATATTATAAAGTTTATAGCTATTATTTGTTTATACAAATGTACATAAATATTATAAAGTTTATAGTCATTATTTGTTTATATAAATGTACATAAACATTATAAAGTTTATAGTCATTATTTTTTATATAAATGTACATAAATATTATAAAGTTTATAGCCATTATTTGTTTATACAAATGTACATAAATATTATAAAGTTTATAGCCATTATTTGTTTATACAAATGTACATAAATATTATAAAGTTTATAGGCATTATTTGTTTATATAAATGTACATAAATATTATAAAGTTTATAGCTATTATTTGTTTATATAAATGTACATAAATATTATAAAGTTTATAGTCATTATTTGTTTATATAAATGTACATAAATATTATAAAGTTTATAGTCATTATTTGTTTATATAAATGTACATTACATTATAAAGTTTATAGTCATTATTTGTTTATATAAATGTACATAAATATTATAAAGTTTATAGCCATTATTTGTTTATATAAATGTACATAAATATTATAAAGTTTATAGCTATTATTTGTTTATACAAATGTACATAAATATTATAAAGTTTATAGTCATTATTTGTTTATATAAATGTACATAAACATTATAAAGTTTATAGTCATTATTTTTTTATATAAATGTACATAAATATTATAAAGTTTATAGCCATTATTTGTTTATATAAATGTACATAAATATTATAAAGTTTATAGCCATTATTTGTTTATATAAATGTACATAAATATTATAAAGTTTATAGCTATTATTTGTTTATATAAATGTACATAAACATTATAAAGTTTATAGTCATTATTTGTTTATATAAATGTACATAAATATTATAAAGTTTATAGCCATTATTTGTTTATATAAATGTACATAAATATTATAAAGTTTATAGCTATTATTTGTTTATACAAATGTACATAAATATTATAAAGTTTATAGTCATTATTTGTTTATATAAATGTACATAAACATTATAAAGTTTATAGTCATTATTTTTTATATAAATGTACATAAATATTATAAAGTTTATAGCCATTATTTGTTTATATAAATGTACATAAATATTATAAAGTTTATAGCCATTATTTGTTTATACAAATGTACATAAATATTATAAAGTTTATAGTCATTATTTGTTTATATAAATGTACATAAATATTATAAAGTTTATAGCCATTATTTGTTTATATAAATGTACATAAATATTATAAGGTTTATAGCCATTATTTGTTTATATAAATGTACATAAATATTATAAAGTTTATAGTCATTATTTGTTTATATAAATGTACATAAACATTATAAAGTTTATAGTCATTATTTGTTTATATAAATGTACATAAATATTATAAAGTTTATAGCCATTATTTGTTTATATAAATGTACATAAATATTATAAAGTTTATAGCCATTATTTGTTTATACAAATGTACATAAATATTATAAAGTTTATAGTCATTATTTGTTTATATAAATGTACATAAACATTATAAAGTTTATAGTCATTATTTGTTTATATAAATGTACATAAATATTATAAAGTTTATAGCCATTATTTGTTTATACAAATGTACATAAATATTATAAAGTTTATAGCCATTATTTGTTTATATAAATGTACATAAATATTATAAAGTTTATAGCTATTATTTGTTTATATAAATGTACATAAACATTATAAAGTTTATAGTCATTATTTGTTTATATAAATGTACATAAATATTATAAAGTTTATAGCCATTATTTGTTTATATAAATGTACATAAATATTATAAAGTTTATAGCTATTATTTGTTTATACAAATGTACATAAATATTATAAAGTTTATAGTCATTATTTGTTTATATAAATGTACATAAACATTATAAAGTTTATAGTCATTATTTTTTTATATAAATGTACATAAATATTATAAAGTTTATAGCCATTATTTGTTTATATAAATGTACATAAATATTATAAAGTTTATAGCCATTATTTGTTTATATAAATGTACATAAATATTATAAAGTTTATAGTCATTATTTGTTTATATAAATGTACATAAACATTATAAAGTTTATAGTCATTATTTGTTTATATAAATGTACATAAATATTATAAAGTTTATAGCCATTATTTGTTTATATAAATGTACATAAATATTATAAAGTTTATAGCTATTATTTGTTTATACAAATGTACATAAATATTATAAAGTTTATAGTCATTATTTGTTTATATAAATGTACATAAACATTATAAAGTTTATAGTCATTATTTTTTTATATAAATGTACATAAATATTATAAAGTTTATAGCCATTATTTGTTTATATAAATGTACATAAATATTATAAAGTTTATAGCCATTATTTGTTTAATCAAATGTACATAAATATAAAGTTTATAGGCATTATTTGTTTATATAACTGTACATAAACATTATAAAGTTTATAGTCATTATTTGTTTATATAAATGTACATAAATATTATAAAGTTTATAGCCATTATTTGTTTATATAAATGTACATAAATATTATAAAGTTTATAGCCATTATTTGTTTATATAAATGTACATAAATATTATAAAGTTTATAGTCATTATTTGTTTATATAAATGTACATAAACATTATAAAGTTTATAGTCATTATTTGTTTATATAAATGTACATAAATATTATAAAGTTTATAGCCATTATTTGTTTATATAAATGTACATAAATATTATAAAGTTTATAGCTATTATTTGTTTATACAAATGTACATAAATATTATAAAGTTTATAGTCATTATTTGTTTATATAAATGTACATAAACATTATAAAGTTTATAGTCATTATTTTTTTATATAAATGTACATAAATATTATAAAGTTTATAGCCATTATTTGTTTATACAAATGTACATAAATATTATAAAGTTTATAGCCATTATTTGTTTATATAAATGTACATAAATATTATAAAGTTTATAGCCATTATTTGTTTATATAAATGTACATAAATATTATAAAGTTTATAGCCATCATTATTTGTTTATATAAATGTACATAAATATTATAAAGTTTATAGTCATTATTTGTTTATATAAATGTACATAAATATTATAAAGTTTATAGTCATTATTTGTTTATATAAATGTACATAAATATTATAAAGTTTATAGCCATTATTTGTTTATATAAATGTACATAAATATTATAAAGTTTATAGCCATTATTTGTTTATATAAATGTACATAAATATTATAAAGTTTATAGTCATTATTTGTTTATGTAACTGTACATAAACATTATAAAGTTTATAGTCATTATTTGTTTATATAAATGTACATAAATATTATAAAGTTTATAGCCATTATTTGTTTATATAAATGTACATAAATATTATAAAGTTTATAGCCATTATTTGTTTATATAAATGTACATAAATATTATAAAGTTTATAGCCATTATTTGTTTATATAAATGTACATAAATATTATAAAGTTTATAGCTATTATTTGTTTATATAAATGTACATAAACATTATAAAGTTTATAGTCATTATTTGTTTATATAAATGTACATAAATATTATAAAGTTTATAGCCATTATTTGTTTATATAAATGTACATAAATATTATAAAGTTTATAGCCATTATTTGTTTATACAAAATGTACATAAATATTATAAAGTTTATAGTCATTATTTGTTTATATAAATGTACATAAACATTATAAAGTTTATAGTCATTATTTTTTTATATAAATGTACATAAATATTATAAAGTTTATAGCCATTATTTGTTTATATAAATGTACATAAATATTATAAAGTTTATAGCCATTATTTGTTTATACAAAATGTACATAAATATTATAAAGTTTATAGTCATTATTTTTTATATAAATGTACATAAATATTATAAAGTTTATAGCCATTATTTGTTTATATAAATGTACATAGATATTATAAAGTTTATAGCCATTATTTGTTTATATAAATGTACATAAATATTATAAAGTTTATAGTCATTATTTGTTTATGTAACTGTACATAAACATTATAAAGTTTATAGTCATTATTTGTTTATATAAATGTACATAAATATTATAAAGTTTATAGCCATTATTTGTTTATATAAATGTACATAAATATTATAAAGTTTATAGCTATTATTTGTTTATACAAATGTACATAAATATTATAAAGTTTATAGTCATTATTTGTTTATATAAATGTACATAAACATTATAAAGTTTATAGTCATTATTTGTTTATATAAATGTACATAAATATTATAAAGTTTATAGCCATTATTTGTTTATATAAATGTACATAAATATTATAAAGTTTATAGCCATTATTTGTTTATATAAATGTACATAAATATTATAAAGTTTATAGCTATTATTTGTTTATATAAATGTACATAAACATTATAAAGTTTATAGTCATTATTTGTTTATATAAATGTACATAAATATTATAAAGTTTATAGCCATTATTTGTTTATATAAATGTACATAAATATTATAAAGTTTATAGCTATTATTTGTTTATACAAATGTACATAAATATTATAAAGTTTATAGTCATTATTTGTTTATATAAATGTACATAAACATTATAAAGTTTATAGTCATTATTTTTTTATATAAATGTACATAAATATTATAAAGTTTATAGCCATTATTTGTTTATATAAATGTACATAAATATTATAAAGTTTATAGCCATTATTTGTTTATACAAATGTACATAAATATTATAAAGTTTATAGGCATTATTTGTTTATATAACTGTACATAAACATTATAAAGTTTATAGTCATTATTTGTTTATATAAATGTACATAAATATTATAAAGTTTATAGCCATTATTTGTTTATATAAATGTACATAAATATTATAAAGTTTATAGCCATTATTTGTTTATACAAATGTACATAAATATTATAAAGTTTATAGTCATTATTTGTTTATATAAATGTACATAAACATTATAAAGTTTATAGTCATTATTTGTTTATATAAATGTACATAAATATTATAAAGTTTATAGCCATTATTTGTTTATATAAATGTACATAAATATTATAAAGTTTATAGCTATTATTTGTTTATATAAATGTACATAAATATTATAAAGTTTATAGTCATTATTTGTTTATATAAATGTACATAAATATTATAAAGTTTATAGCTATTATTTGTTTATATAAATGTACATAAACATTATAAAGTTTATAGTCATTATTTGTTTATATAAATGTACATAAATATTATAAAGTTTATAGCCATTATTTGTTTATATAAATGTACATAAATATTATAAAGTTTATAGCTATTATTTGTTTATACAAATGTACATAAATATTATAAAGTTTATAGTCATTATTTGTTTATATAAATGTACATAAACATTATAAAGTTTATAGTCATTATTTTTTTATATAAATGTACATAAATATTATAAAGTTTATAGCCATTATTTGTTTATACAAATGTACATAAATATTATAAAGTTTATAGCCATTATTTGTTTATATAAATGTACATAAATATTATAAAGTTTATAGTCATTATTTGTTTATATAACTGTACATAAACATTATAAAGTTTATAGTCATTATTTGTTTATATAAATGTACATAAATATTATAAAGTTTATAGCCATTATTTGTTTATATAAATGTACATAAATATTATAAAGTTTATAGCCATTATTTGTTTATACAAATGTACATAAATATTATAAAGTTTATTCATTATTTGTTTATATAAATGTACATAAACATTATAAAGTTTATAGTCATTATTTGTTTATATAAATGTACATAAATATTATAAAGTTTATAGCCATTATTTGTTTATATAAATGTACATAAATATTATAAAGTTTATAGCCATTATTTGTTTATACAAATGTACATAAATATTATAAAGTTTATAGCCATTATTTGTTTATATAAATGTACATAAATATTATAAAGTTTATAGTCATTATTTGTTTATATAAATGTACATAAATATTATAAAGTTTATAGCCATTATTTGTTTATATAAATGTACATAAATATTATAAAGTTTATAGCCATTATTTGTTTATATAAATGTACATAAATATTATAAAGTTTATAGTCATTATTTGTTTATATAAATGTACATAAATATTATAAAGTTTATAGCCATTATTTGTTTATATAAATGTACATAAATATTATAAAGTTTATAGCCATTATTTGTTTATATAAATGTACATAAATATTATAAAGTTTATAGCTATTATTTGTTTATATAAATGTACATAAACATTATAAAGTTTATAGTCATTATTTGTTTATATAAATGTACATAAATATTATAAAGTTTATAGCCATTATTTGTTTATATAAATGTACATAAATATTATAAAGTTTATAGCTATTATTTGTTTATACAAATGTACATAAATATTATAAAGTTTATAGTCATTATTTGTTTATATAAATGTACATAAACATTATAAAGTTTATAGTCATTATTTTTTTATATAAATGTACATAAATATTATAAAGTTTATAGCCATTATTTGTTTATATAAATGTACATAAATATTATAAAGTTTATAGCCATTATTTGTTTATATAAATGTACATAAACATTATAAAGTTTATAGTCATTATTTGTTTATATAAATGTACATAAATATTATAAAGTTTATAGCCATTATTTGTTTATATAAATGTACATAAATATTATAAAGTTTATAGCTATTATTTGTTTATACAAATGTACATAAATATTATAAAGTTTATAGTCATTATTTGTTTATATAAATGTACATAAACATTATAAAGTTTATAGTCATTATTTTTTATATAAATGTACATAAATATTATAAAGTTTATAGCCATTATTTGTTTATATAAATGTACATAAATATTATAAAGTTTATAGCCATTATTTGTTTATATAAATGTACATAAATATTATAAAGTTTATAGCTATTATTTGTTTATATAAATGTACATAAACATTATAAAGTTTATAGTCATTATTTGTTTATATAAATGTACATAAATATTATAAAGTTTATAGCCATTATTTGTTTATATAAATGTACATAAATATTATAAAGTTTATAGCTATTATTTGTTTATACAAATGTACATAAATATTATAAAGTTTATAGTCATTATTTGTTTATATAACTGTACATAAACATTATAAAGTTTATAGTCATTATTTGTTTATATAAATGTACATAAATATTATAAAGTTTATAGCCATTATTTGTTTATATAAATGTACATAAATATTATAAAGTTTATATATTTGCAAATGTACATAAATATTATAAAGTTTATAGGCATTATTTGTTTATATAAATGTACATAAATATTATAAAGTTTATAGTCATTATTTGTTTATATAAATGTACATAAATATTATAAAGTTTATAGTCATTATTTGTTTATATAAATGTACATAAATATTATAAAGTTTATAGCCATTATTTGTTTATATAAATGTACATAAATATTATAAAGTTTATAGCCATTATTTGTTTATATAAATGTACATAAATATTATAAAGTTTATAGCCATTATTTGTTTATATAAATGTACATAAATATTATAAAGTTTATAGCTATTATTTGTTTATATAAATGTACATAAATATTATAAAGTTTATAGTCATTATTTGTTTATATAAATGTACATAAATATTATAAAGTTTATAGTCATTATTTGTTTATATAAATGTACATAAATATTATAAAGTTTATAGCCATTATTTGTTTATATAAATGTACATAAATATTATAAAGTTTATAGTCATTATTTGTTTATATAACTGTACATAAACATTATAAAGTTTATAGTCATTATTTGTTTATATAAATGTACATAAATATTATAAAGTTTATAGCCATTATTTGTTTATATAAATGTACATAAATATTATAAAGTTTATAGTCATTATTTGTTTATATAAATGTACATAAACATTATAAAGTTTATAGTCATTATTTGTTTATATAAATGTACATAAATATTATAAAGTTTATAGCCATTATTTGTTTATATAAATGTACATAAATATTATAAAGTTTATAGCTATTATTTGTTTATACAAATGTACATAAATATTATAAAGTTTATAGTCATTATTTGTTTATATAACTGTACATAAACATTATAAAGTTTATAGTCATTATTTGTTTATATAAATGTACATAAATATTATAAAGTTTATAGCCATTATTTGTTTATACAAATGTACATAAATATTATAAAGTTTATAGCCATTATTTGTTTATATAAATGTACATAAATATTATAAAGTTTATAGCTATTATTTGTTTATATAAATGTACATAAACATTATAAAGTTTATAGTCATTATTTGTTTATATAAATGTACATAAATATTATAAAGTTTATAGGCATTATTTGTTTATATAACTGTACATAAACATTATAAAGTTTATAGTCATTATTTGTTTATATAACTGTACATAAATATTATAAAGTTTATAGTCATTATTTGTTTATATAACTGTACATAAACATTATAAAGTTTATAGTCATTATTTGTTTATATAAATGTACATAAATATTATAAAGTTTATAGCCATTATTTGTTTATATAAATGTACATAAATATTATAAAGTTTATAGCCATTATTTGTTTATATAAATGTACATAAATATTATAAAGTTTATAGCCATTATTTGTTTATATAAATGTACATAAATATTATAAAGTTTATAGCTATTATTTGTTTATATAAATGTACATAAATATTATAAAGTTTATAGTCATTATTTGTTTATATAAATGTACATAAATATTATAAAGTTTATAGCCATTATTTGTTTATATAAATGTACATAAATATTATAAAGTTTATAGCCATTATTTGTTTATATAAATGTACATAAATATTATAAAGTTTATAGCCATTATTTGTTTATATAAATGTACATAAATATTATAAAGTTTATAGCCATTATTTGTTTATATAAATGTACATAAATATTATAAAGTTTATAGTCATTATTTGTTTATATAAATGTACATAAACATTATAAAGTTTATAGTCATTATTTTTTTATATAAATGTACATAAATATTATAAAGTTTATAGCCATTATTTGTTTATATAAATGTACATAAATATTATAAAGTTTATAGCCATTATTTGTTTATATAAATGTACATAAATATTATAAAGTTTATAGTCATTATTTGTTTATATAAATGTACATAAATGTACATAAATATTATAAAGTTTATAGCCATTATTTGTTTATATAAATGTACATAAATATTATAAAGTTTATAGCCATTATTTGTTTATACAAATGTACATAAATATTATAAAGTTTATAGCCATTATTTGTTTATATAAATGTACATAGATATTATAAAGTTTATAGTCATTATTTGTTTATATAAATGTACATAAATATTATAAAGTTTATAGCATTATTTGTTTATATAAATGTACATAAACATTATAAAGTTTATAGTCATTATTTGTTTATATAAATGTACATAAATATTATAAAGTTTATAGCCATTATTTGTTTATATAAATGTACATAAATATTATAAAGTTTATAGCTATTATTTGTTTATACAAATGTACATAAATATTATAAAGTTTATAGTCATTATTTGTTTATATAAATGTACATAAACATTATAAAGTTTATAGTCATTATTTTTTATATAAATGTACATAAATATTATAAAGTTTATAGCCATTATTTGTTTATATAAATGTACATAAATATTATAAAGTTTATAGCCATTATTTGTTTATACAAATGTACATAAATATTATAAAGTTTATAGCTATTATTTGTTTATATAAATGTACATAAACATTATAAAGTTTATAGTCATTATTTGTTTATATAAATGTACATAAATATTATAAAGTTTATAGCCATTATTTGTTTATATAAATGTACATAAATATTATAAAGTTTATAGCTATTATTTGTTTATACAAATGTACATAAATATTATAAAGTTTATAGTCATTATTTGTTTATATAAATGTACATAAACATTATAAAGTTTATAGTCATTATTTTTTTATATAAATGTACATAAATATTATAAAGTTTATAGCCATTATTTGTTTATATAAATGTACATAAATATTATAAAGTTTATAGCCATTATTTGTTTATATAAATGTACATAAATATTATAAAGTTTATAGCATTATTTGTTTATATAAATGTACATAAACATTATAAAGTTTATAGTCATTATTTGTTTATATAAATGTACATAAATATTATAAAGTTTATAGCCATTATTTGTTTATATAAATGTACATAAATATTATAAAGTTTATAGCCATTATTTGTTTATATAAATGTACATAAATATTATAAAGTTTATAGTCATTATTTGTTTATATAAATGTACATAAACATTATAAAGTTTATAGTCATTATTTGTTTATATAAATGTACATAAATATTATAAAGTTTATAGCCATTATTTGTTTATATAAATGTACATAAATATTATAAAGTTTATAGCCATTATTTGTTTATATAAATGTACATAAATATTATAAAGTTTATAGCCATTATTTGTTTATATAAATGTACATAAATATTATAAAGTTTATAGTCATTATTTGTTTATATAAATGTACATAAATATTATAAAGTTTATAGTCATTATTTGTTTATATAAATGTACATAAATATTATAAAGTTTATAGCCATTATTTGTTTATATAAATGTACATAAATATTATAAAGTTTATAGCCATTATTTGTTTATATAAATGTACATAAATATTATAAAGTTTATAGTCATTATTTGTTTATATAAATGTACATAAATATTATAAAGTTTATAGTCATTATTTGTTTATATAAATGTACATAAACATTATAAAGTTTATAGTCATTATTTGTTTATATAAATGTACATAAATATTATAAAGTTTATAGCCATTATTTGTTTATATAAATGTACATAAATATTATAAAGTTTATAGCCATTATTTGTTTATATAAATGTACATAAATATTATAAAGTTTATAGTCATTATTTGTTTATATAAATGTACATAAACATTATAAAGTTTATAGTCATTATTTGTTTATATAAATGTACATAAATATTATAAAGTTTATAGCCATTATTTGTTTATATAAATGTACATAAATATTATAAAGTTTATAGCCATTATTTGTTTATATAAATGTACATAAACATTATAAAGTTTATAGTCATTATTTGTTTATATAAATGTACATAAATATTATAAAGTTTATAGCCATTATTTGTTTATATAAATGTACATAAATATTATAAAGTTTATAGCTATTATTTGTTTATACAAATGTACATAAATATTATAAAGTTTATAGTCATTATTTGTTTATATAAATGTACATAAACATTATAAAGTTTATAGTCATTATTTTTTTATATAAATGTACATAAATATTATAAAGTTTATAGCCATTATTTGTTTATATAAATGTACATAAATATTATAAAGTTTATAGCCATTATTTGTTTATATAAATGTACATAAATATTATAAAGTTTATAGCTATTATTTGTTTATATAAATGTACATAAACATTATAAAGTTTATAGTCATTATTTGTTTATATAAATGTACATAAATATTATAAAGTTTATAGCCATTATTTGTTTATATAAATGTACATAAATATTATAAAGTTTATAGCCATTATTTGTTTATACAAATGTACATAAATATTATAAAGTTTATAGTCATTATTTGTTTATATAAATGTACATAAACATTATAAAGTTTATAGTCATTATTTGTTTATATAAATGTACATAAATATTATAAAGTTTATAGCCATTATTTGTTTATATAAATGTACATAAATATTATAAAGTTTATAGCCATTATTTGTTTATATAAATGTACATAAATATTATAAAGTTTATAGCCATTATTTGTTTATATAAATGTACATAAATATTATAAAGTTTATAGCCATTATTTGTTTATATAAATGTACATAAATATTATAAAGTTTATAGCTATTATTTGTTTATATAAATGTACATAAATATTATAAAGTTTATAGTCATTATTTGTTTATATAAATGTACATAAACATTATAAAGTTTATAGTCATTATTTTTTTATATAAATGTACATAAATATTATAAAGTTTATAGCCATTATTTGTTTATATAAATGTACATAAATATTATAAAGTTTATAGTCATTATTTGTTTATATAAATGTACATAAACATTATAAAGTTTATAGTCATTATTTGTTTATATAAATGTACATAAATATTATAAAGTTTATAGCCATTATTTGTTTATATAAATGTACATAAATATTATAAAGTTTATAGCTATTATTTGTTTATACAAATGTACATAAATATTATAAAGTTTATAGTCATTATTTGTTTATATAAATGTACATAAACATTATAAAGTTTATAGTCATTATTTTTTTATATAAATGTACATAAATATTATAAAGTTTATAGCCATTATTTGTTTATCCAAATGTACATAAACATTATAAAGTTTATTGTCATTATTTGTTTATATAAATGTACATAAATATTATAAAGTTTATAGCCATTATTTGTTTATATAAATGTACATAAATATTATAAAGTTTATAGCCATTATTTGTTTATATAAATGTACATAAATATTATAAAGTTTATAGCATTATTTGTTTATATAAATGTACATAAATATTATAAAGTTTATAGCCATTATTTGTTTATATAAATGTACATAAATATTATAAAGTTTATAGCCATTATTTGTTTATATAAATGTACATAAATATTATAAAGTTTATAGTCATTATTTGTTTATATAAATGTACATAAACATTATAAAGTTTATAGTCATTATTTGTTTATATAAATGTACATAAATATTATAAAGTTTATAGCCATTATTTGTTTATATAAATGTACATAAATATTATAAAGTTTATAGCCATTATTTGTTTATATAAATGTACATAAATATTATAAAGTTTATAGTCATTATTTGTTTATATAAATGTACATAAACATTATAAAGTTTATAGTCATTATTTGTTTATATAAATGTACATAAATATTATAAAGTTTATAGCCATTATTTGTTTATATAAATGTACATAAATATTATAAAGTTTATAGCCATTATTTGTTTATATAAATGTACATAAATATTATAAAGTTTATAGTCATTATTTGTTTATATAAATGTACATAAATATTATAAAGTTTATAGTCATTATTTGTTTATATAAATGTACATAAATATTATAAAGTTTATAGTCATTATTTGTTTATATAAATGTACATAAATATTATAAAGTTTATAGCCATTATTTGTTTATATAAATGTACATAAATATTATAAAGTTTATAGCCATTATTTGTTTATATAAATGTACATAAATATTATAAAGTTTATAGTCATTATTTGTTTATATAAATGTACATAAATATTATAAAGTTTATAGCCATTATTTGTTTATATAAATGTACATAAATATTATAAAGTTTATAGTCATTATTTGTTTATATAAATGTACATAAACATTATAAAGTTTATAGTCATTATTTGTTTATATAAATGTACATAAATATTATAAAGTTTATAGCCATTATTTGTTTATATAAATGTACATAAATATTATAAAGTTTATAGCCATTATTTGTTTATATAAATGTACATAAACATTATAAAGTTTATAGTCATTATTTGTTTATATAAATGTACATAAATATTATAAAGTTTATAGCCATTATTTGTTTATATAAATGTACATAAATATTATAAAGTTTATAGCCATTATTTGTTTATACAAATGTACATAAATATTATAAAGTTTATAGTCATTATTTGTTTATGTAACTGTACATAAACATTATAAAGTTTATAGTCATTATTTGTTTATATAAATGTACATAAATATTATAAAGTTTATAGCCATTATTTGTTTATATAAATGTACATAAATATTATAAAGTTTATAGCCATTATTTGTTTATATAAATGTACATAAATATTATAAAGTTTATAGCTATTATTTGTTTATATAAATGTACATAAACATTATAAAGTTTATAGTCATTATTTGTTTATATAAATGTACATAAATATTATAAAGTTTATAGCCATTATTTGTTTATATAAATGTACATAAATATTATAAAGTTTATAGCTATTATTTGTTTATACAAATGTACATAAATATTATAAAGTTTATAGTCATTATTTGTTTATGTAACTGTACATAAACATTATAAAGTTTATAGTCATTATTTGTTTATATAAATGTACATAAATATTATAAAGTTTATAGCCATTATTTGTTTATATAAATGTACATAAATATTATAAAGTTTATAGCCATTATTTGTTTATATAAATGTACATAAATATTATAAAGTTTATAGCCATTATTTGTTTATATAAATGTACATAGATATTATAAAGTTTATAGTCATTATTTGTTTATATAAATGTACATAAATATTATAAAGTTTATAGTACATTATTTGTTTATAGTCATTTATAAATGTACATAAATATTATAAAGTTTATAGCCATTATTTGTTTATATAAATGTACATAAATATTATAAAGTTTATAGCCATTATTTGTTTATATAAATGTACATAAATATTATAAAGTTTATAGCTATTATTTGTTTATACAAATGTACATAAATATTATAAAGTTTATAGTCATTATTTGTTTATGTAACTGTACATAAACATTATAAAGTTTATAGTCATTATTTGTTTATATAAATGTACATAAATATTATAAAGTTTATAGCCATTATTTGTTTATATAAATGTACATAAATATTATAAAGTTTATAGCCATTATTTGTTTATATAAATGTACATAAACATTATAAAGTTTATAGTCATTATTTGTTTATATAAATGTACATAAATATTATAAAGTTTATAGCCATTATTTGTTTATATAAATGTACATAAATATTATAAAGTTTATAGCCATTATTTGTTTATATAAATGTACATAAATATTATAAAGTTTATAGTCATTATTTGTTTATATAAATGTACATAAACATTATAAAGTTTATAGTCATTATTTGTTTATATAAATGTACATAAATATTATAAAGTTTATAGCCATTATTTGTTTATATAAATGTACATAAATATTATAAAGTTTATAGCCATTATTTGTTTATATAAATGTACATAAATATTATAAAGTTTATAGCCATTATTTGTTTATATAAATGTACATAAATATTATAAAGTTTATAGTCATTATTTGTTTATATAAATGTACATAAACATTATAAAGTTTATAGTCATTATTTGTTTATATAAATGTACATAAATATTATAAAGTTTATAGCCATTATTTGTTTATATAAATGTACATAAATATTATAAAGTTTATAGCTATTATTTGTTTATACAAATGTACATAAATATTATAAAGTTTATAGTCATTATTTGTTTATATAAATGTACATAAACATTATAAAGTTTATAGTCATTATTTTTTTATATAAATGTACATAAATATTATAAAGTTTATAGCCATTATTTGTTTATATAAATGTACATAAATATTATAAAGTTTATAGCCATTATTTGTTTATATAAATGTACATAAATATTATAAAGTTTATAGTCATTATTTGTTTATATAAATGTACATAAATATTATAAAGTTTATAGCCATTATTTGCTTATACAAATGTACATAAATATTATAAAGTTTATAGTCATTATTTGTTTATATAAATGTACATAAATATTATAAAGTTTATAGCCATTATTTGCTTATACAAATGTACATAAATATTATAAAGTTTATAGTCATTATTTGTTTATATAAATGTACATAAATATTATAAAGTTTATAGTCATTATTTGTTTATATAAATGTACATAAATATTATAAAGTTTATAGCCATTATTTGTTTATATAAATGTACATAAATATTATAAAGTTTATAGCTATTATTTGTTTATATAAATGTACATAAACATTATAAAGTTTATAGTCATTATTTGTTTATATAAATGTACATAAATATTATAAAGTTTATAGCCATTATTTGTTTATATAAATGTACATAAATATTATAAAGTTTATAGCTATTATTTGTTTATACAAATGTACATAAATATTATAAAGTTTATAGTCATTATTTGTTTATATAAATGTACATAAACATTATAAAGTTTATAGTCATTATTTTTTTATATAAATGTACATAAATATTATAAAGTTTATAGCCATTATTTGTTTATATAAATGTACATAAATATTATAAAGTTTATAGCCATTATTTGTTTATATAAATGTACATAAATATTATAAAGTTTATAGTCATTATTTGTTTATATAAATGTACATAAACATTATAAAGTTTATAGTCATTATTTGTTTATATAAATGTACATAAATATTATAAAGTTTATAGCCATTATTTGTTTATATAAATGTACATAAATATTATAAAGTTTATAGCCATTATTTGTTTATATAAATGTACATAAATATTATAAAGTTTATAGTCATTATTTGTTTATATAAATGTACATAAACATTATAAAGTTTATAGTCATTATTTGTTTATATAAATGTACATAAATATTATAAAGTTTATAGCCATTATTTGTTTATATAAATGTACATAAATATTATAAAGTTTATAGCCATTATTTGTTTATACAAATGTACATAAATATTATAAAGTTTATAGTCATTATTTGTTTATATAAATGTACATAAACATTATAAAGTTTATAGTCATTATTTGTTTATATAAATGTACATAAATATTATAAAGTTTATAGCCATTATTTGTTTATATAAATGTACATAAATATTATAAAGTTTATAGCCATTATTTGTTTATATAAATGTACATAAATATTATAAAGTTTATAGTCATTATTTGTTTATATAAATGTACATAAATATTATAAAGTTTATAGTCATTATTTGTTTATATAAATGTACATAAATATTATAAAGTTTATAGCCATTATTTGTTTATATAAATGTACATAAATATTATAAAGTTTATAGTCATTATTTGTTTATATAAATGTACATAAATATTATAAAGTTTATAGTCATTATTTGTTTATATAAATGTACATAAATATTATAAAGTTTATAGCCATTATTTGTTTATATAAATGTACATAAATATTATAAAGTTTATAGCCATTATTTGTTTATATAAATGTACATAAATATTATAAAGTTTATAGTCATTATTTGTTTATATAAATGTACATAAACATTATAGTTTATAAAGTTTATAGTCATTATTTGTTTATATAAATGTACATAAATATTATAAAGTTTATAGCCATTATTTGTTTATATAAATGTACATAAATATTATAAAGTTTATAGCCATTATTTGTTTATATAAATGTACATAAACATTATAAAGTTTATAGTCATTATTTGTTTATATAAATGTACATAAATATTATAAAGTTTATAGCCATTATTTGTTTATATAAATGTACATAAATATTATAAAGTTTATAGCTATTATTTGTTTATACAAATGTACATAAATATTATAAAGTTTATAGTCATTATTTGTTTATATAAATGTACATAAACATTATAAAGTTTATAGTCATTATTTTTTTATATAAATGTACATAAATATTATAAAGTTTATAGCCATTATTTGTTTATATAAATGTACATAAATATTATAAAGTTTATAGCCATTATTTGTTTATATAAATGTACATAAATATTATAAAGTTTATAGCCATTATTTGTTTATATAAATGTACATAAATATTATAAAGTTTATAGTCATTATTTGTTTATATAAATGTACATAAATATTATAAAGTTTATAGTCATTATTTGTTTATATAAATGTACATAAATATTATAAAGTTTATAGCCATTATTTGTTTATATAAATGTACATAAATATTATAAAGTTTATAGCCATTATTTGTTTATATAAATGTACATAAATATTATAAAGTTTATAGCCATTATTTGTTTATATAAATGTACATAAATATTATAAAGTTTATAGCCATTATTTGTTTATATAAATGTACATAAATATTATAAAGTTTATAGTCATTATTTGTTTATATAAATGTACATAAACATTATAAAGTTTATAGTCATTATTTTTTTATATAAATGTACATAAATATTATAAAGTTTATAGCCATTATTTGTTTATATAAATGTACATAAATATTATAAAGTTTATAGCTATTATTTGTTTATATAAATGTACATAAACATTATAAAGTTTATAGTCATTATTTGTTTATATAAATGTACATAAATATTATAAAGTTTATAGCCATTATTTGTTTATATAAATGTACATAAATATTATAAAGTTTATAGCCATTATTTGTTTATACAAATGTACATAAATATTATAAAGTTTATAGTCATTATTTGTTTATATAAATGTACATAAACATTATAAAGTTTATAGTCATTATTTTTTATATAAATGTACATAAATATTATAAAGTTTATAGCCATTATTTGTTTATATAAATGTACATAAATATTATAAAGTTTATAGCCATTATTTGTTTATATAAATGTACATAAATATTATAAAGTTTATAGTCATTATTTGTTTATATAAATGTACATAAACATTATAAAGTTTATAGTCATTATTTGTTTATATAAATGTACATAAATATTATAAAGTTTATAGCCATTATTTGTTTATATAAATGTACATAAATATTATAAAGTTTATAGCTATTATTTGTTTATATAAATGTACATAAATATTATAAAGTTTATAGTCATTATTTGTTTATATAAATGTACATAAACATTATAAAGTTTATAGTCATTATTTGTTTATATAAATGTACATAAATATTATAAAGTTTATAGTCATTATTTGTTTATATAAATGTACATAAATATTATAAAGTTTATAGCCATTATTTGTTTATATAAATGTACATAAATATTATAAAGTTTATAGTCATTATTTGTTTATATAAATGTACATAAATATTATAAAGTTTATAGCCATTATTTGTTTATATAAATGTACATAAATATTATAAAGTTTATAGTCATTATTTGTTTATATAAATGTACATAAATATTATAAAGTTTATAGCCATTATTTGTTTATATAAATGTACATAAATATTATAAAGTTTATAGTTTATTACATTTGTTTATATAAATGTACATAAATATTATAAAGTTTATAGTCATTATTTGTTTATATAAATGTACATAAATATTATAAAGTTTATAGTCATTATTTGTTTATATAAATGTACATAAATATTATAAAGTTTATAGTCATTATTTGTTTATATAAATGTACATAAACATTATAAAGTTTATAGTCATTATTTGTTTATATAAATGTACATAAATATTATAAAGTTTATAGCCATTATTTGTTTATATAAATGTACATAAATATTATAAAGTTTATAGTCATTATTTGTTTATATAAATGTACATAAATATTATAAAGTTTATAGTCATTATTTGTTTATATAAATGTACATAAACATTATAAAGTTTATAGTCATTATTTTTTTATATAAATGTACATAAATATTATAAAGTTTATAGCCATTATTTGTTTATATAAATGTACATAAATATTATAAAGTTTATAGCCATTATTTGTTTATATAAATGTACATAAATATTATAAAGTTTATAGCTATTATTTGTTTATATAAATGTACATAAACATTATAAAGTTTATAGTCATTATTTGTTTATATAAATGTACATAAATATTATAAAGTTTATAGCCATTATTTGTTTATATAAATGTACATAAATATTATAAAGTTTATAGCTATTATTTGTTTATACAAATGTACATAAATATTATAAAGTTTATAGTCATTATTTGTTTATATAACTGTACATAAACATTATAAAGTTTATAGTCATTATTTGTTTATATAAATGTACATAAATATTATAAAGTTTATAGCCATTATTTGTTTATATAAATGTACATAAATATTATAAAGTTTATAGCCATTATTTGTTTATATAAATGTACATAAATATTATAAAGTTTATAGTCATTATTTGTTTATATAACTGTACATAAACATTATAAAGTTTATAGTCATTATTTGTTTATATAAATGTACATAAATATTATAAAGTTTATAGCCATTATTTGTTTATACAAATGTACATAAATATTATAAAGTTTATAGCCATTATTTGTTTATATAAATGTACATAAATATTATAAAGTTTATAGTCATTATTTGTTTATATAAATGTACATAAACATTATAAAGTTTATAGTCATTATTTGTTTATATAAATGTACATAAATATTATAAAGTTTATAGCCATTATTTGTTTATATAAATGTACATAAACATTATAAAGTTTATAGTCATTATTTGTTTATATAACTGTACAAAAACATTATAAAGTTTATAGGCATTATTTGTTTATATAAATGTACATAAACATTATAAAGTTTATAGTCATTATTTGTTTATATAAATGTACATAAATATTATAAAGTTTATAGCCATTATTTGTTTATATAAATGTACATAAATATTATAAAGTTTATAGCCATTATTTGTTTATACAAATGTACATAAATATTATAAAGTTTATAGCCATTATTTGTTTATATAACTGTACATAAACATTATAAAGTTTATAGTCATTATTTGTTTATATAAATGTACATAAATATTATAAAGTTTATAGCCATTATTTGTTTATATAAATGTACATAAATATTATAAAGTTTATAGTCATTATTTGTTTATATAAATGTACATAAATATTATAAAGTTTATAGTCATTATTTGTTTATATAAATGTACATAAATATTATAAAGTTTATAGCCATTATTTGTTTATATAAATGTACATAAATATTATAAAGTTTATAGTCATTATTTGTTTATATAAATGTACATAAACATTATAAAGTTTATAGTCATTATTTGTTTATATAAATGTATTATAAAGTTTATAGCCATTATTTGTTTATATAAATGTACATAAATATTATAAAGTTTATAGCCATTATTTGTTTATATAAATGTACATAAATATTATAAAGTTTATAGCCATTATTTGTTTATATAAATGTACATAAACATTATAAAGTTTATAGTCATTATTTGTTTATATAAATGTACATAAATATTATAAAGTTTATAGCCATTATTTGTTTATATAAATGTACATAAATATTATAAAGTTTATAGCCATTATTTGTTTATATAAATGTACATAAATATTATAAAGTTTATAGTCATTATTTGTTTATATAAATGTACATAAACATTATAAAGTTTATAGTCATTATTTGTTTATATAAATGTACATAAATATTATAAAGTTTATAGCCATTATTTGTTTATATAAATGTACATAAATATTATAAAGTTTATAGCCATTATTTGTTTATATAAATGTACATAAATATTATAAAGTTTATAGCCATTATTTGTTTATATAAATGTACATAAACATTATAAAGTTTATAGTCATTATTTGTTTATATAAATGTACATAAATATTATAAAGTTTATAGCCATTATTTGTTTATATAAATGTACATAAATATTATAAAGTTTATAGCCATTATTTGTTTATATAAATGTACATAAATATTATAAAGTTTATAGTCATTATTTGTTTATATAAATGTACATAAACATTATAAAGTTTATAGTCATTATTTGTTTATATAAATGTACATAAATATTATAAAGTTTATAGCCATTATTTGTTTATATAAATGTACATAAATATTATAAAGTTTATAGTCATTATTTGTTTATATAAATGTACATAAACATTATAAAGTTTATAGTCATTATTTGTTTATATAAATGTACATAAATATTATAAAGTTTATAGCCATTATTTGTTTATATAAATGTACATAAATATTATAAAGTTTATAGCCATTATTTGTTTATACAAATGTACATAAATATTATAAAGTTTATAGCCATTATTTGTTTATATAAATGTACATAAATATTATAAAGTTTATAGCCATTATTTGTTTATATAAATGTACATAAACATTATAAAGTTTATAGTCATTATTTGTTTATATAAATGTACATAAATATTATAAAGTTTATAGCCATTATTTGTTTATATAAATGTACATAAATATTATAAAGTTTATAGCCATTATTTGTTTATATAAATGTACATAAATATTATAAAGTTTATAGTCATTATTTGTTTATATAAATGTACATAAATATTATAAAGTTTATAGTCATTATTTGTTTATATAAATGTACATAAATATTATAAAGTTTATAGCCATTATTTGTTTATATAAATGTACATAAATATTATAAAGTTTATAGCCATTATTTGTTTATACAAATGTACATAAATATTATAAAGTTTATAGCCATTATTTGTTTATATAAATGTACATAAATATTATAAAGTTTATAGTCATTATTTGTTTATATAAATGTACATAAATATTATAAAGTTTATAGCATTATTTGTTTATATAAATGTACATAAATATTATAAAGTTTATAGTCATTATTTGTTTATATAAATGTACATAAATATTATAAAGTTTATAGTCATTATTTGTTTATATAAATGTACATAAATATTATAAAGTTTATAGCCATTATTTGTTTATATAAATGTACATAAATATTATAAAGTTTATAGCTATTATTTGTTTATATAAATGTACATAAACATTATAAAGTTTATAGTCATTATTTGTTTATATAAATGTACATAAATATTATAAAGTTTATAGCCATTATTTGTTTATATAAATGTACATAAATATTATAAAGTTTATAGCTATTATTTGTTTATACAAATGTACATAAATATTATAAAGTTTATAGTCATTATTTGTTTATATAACTGTACATAAACATTATAAAGTTTATAGTCATTATTTGTTTATATAAATGTACATAAATATTATAAAGTTTATAGCCATTATTTGTTTATATAAATGTACATAAATATTATAAAGTTTATAGCCATTATTTGTTTATATAAATGTACATAAATATTATAAAGTTTATAGTCATTATTTGTTTATATAAATGTACATAAACATTATAAAGTTTATAGTCATTATTTGTTTATATAAATGTACATAAATATTATAAAGTTTATAGCCATTATTTGTTTATATAAATGTACATAAATATTATAAAGTTTATAGCCATTATTTGTTTATATAAATGTACATAAATATTATAAAGTTTATAGTCATTATTTGTTTATATAAATGTACATAAATATTATAAAGTTTATAGTCATTATTTGTTTATATAAATGTACATAAATATTATAAAGTTTATAGCCATTATTTGTTTATATAAATGTACATATAGTCATTATTTGTTTATAAAGTATTATAGTTTATAATTATTTGTTTATATAAATGTACATAAATATTATAAAGTTTATAGTCATTATTTGTTTATATAAATGTACATAAATATTATAAAGTTTATAGTCATTATTTGTTTATATAAATGTACATAAATATTATAAAGTTTATAGCCATTATTTGTTTATATAAATGTACATAAATATTATAAAGTTTATAGCCATTATTTGTTTATATAAATGTACATAAATATTATAAAGTTTATAGTCATTATTTGTTTATATAAATGTACATAAATATTATAAAGTTTATAGCCATTATTTGTTTATATAAATGTACATAAATATTATAAAGTTTATAGCCATTATTTGTTTATATAAATGTACATAAATATTATAAAGTTTATAGTCATTATTTGTTTATATAAATGTACATAAACATTATAAAGTTTATAGTCATTATTTGTTTATATAAATGTACATAAATATTATAAAGTTTATAGCCATTATTTGTTTATATAAATGTACATAAATATTATAAAGTTTATAGCCATTATTTGTTTATATAAATGTACATAAATATTATAAAGTTTATAGTCATTATTTGTTTATATAAATGTACATAAATATTATAAAGTTTATAGCCATTATTTGTTTATATAAATGTACATAAATATTATAAAGTTTATAGTCATTATTTGTTTATATAAATGTACATAAACATTATAAAGTTTATAGTCATTATTTGTTTATATAAATGTACATAAATATTAGTTTATAGCTTATAAAGTTTATATCATTATTTGTTTATATAAATGTACATAAATATTATAAAGTTTATAGTCATTATTTGTTTATATAAATGTACATAAATATTATAAAGTTTATAGCCATTATTTGTTTATATAAATGTACATAAATATTATAAAGTTTATAGCCATTATTTGTTTATATAAATGTACATAAATATTATAAAGTTTATAGTCATTATTTGTTTATATAAATGTACATAAACATTATAAAGTTTATAGTCATTATTTGTTTATATAAATGTACATAAATATTATAAAGTTTATAGCCATTATTTGTTTATATAAATGTACATAAATATTATAAAGTTTATAGCCATTATTTGTTTATATAAATGTACATAAACATTATTATAAAGTATTATAAAGTTTATCATTATTTGTTTATATAAATGTACATAAATATTATAAAGTTTATATATTATTTGTTTATATAAATGTACATAAATATTATAAAGTTTATAGCCATTATTTGTTTATATAAATGTACATAAATATTATAAAGTTTATAGTCATTATTTGTTTATATAAATGTACATAAACATTATAAAGTTTATAGTCATTATTTGTTTATATAAATGTACATAAATATTATAAAGTTTATAGCCATTATTTGTTTATATAAATGTACATAAATATTATAAAGTTTATAGCCATTATTTGTTTATATAAATGTACATAAATATTATAAAGTTTATAGTCATTATTTGTTTATATAAATGTACATAAACATTATAAAGTTTATAGTCATTATTTGTTTATATAAATGTACATAAATATTATAAAGTTTATAGCCATTATTTGTTTATATAAATGTACATAAATATTATAAAGTTTATAGCCATTATTTGTTTATATAAATGTACATAAATATTATAAAGTTTATAGTCATTATTTGTTTATATAAATGTACATAAACATTATAAAGTTTATAGTCATTATTTGTTTATATAAATGTACATAAATATTATAAAGTTTATAGCCATTATTTGTTTATATAAATGTACATAAATATTATAAAGTTTATAGCCATTATTTGTTTATATAAATGTACATAAAATTATAAAGTTTATAGTCATTATTTGTTTATATAAATGTACATAAATATTATAAAGTTTTAGTCATTATTTGTTTATATAAATGTACATAAATATTATAAAGTTTATAGTCATTATTTGTTTATATAAATGTACATAAATATTATAAAGTTTATAGCCATTATTTGTTTATATAAATGTACATAAATATTATAAAGTTTATAGCCATTATTTGTTTATATAAATGTACATAAATATTATAAAGTTTATAGTCATTATTTGTTTATATAAATGTACACAAAACATATTATAAAGTTTATAGTCATTATTTGTTTATATAAATGTACATAAATATTATAAAGTTTATAGTCATTATTTGTTTATATAAATGTACATAAATATTATAAAGTTTATAGCCATTATTTGTTTTATATAAATGTACATAAATATTATAAAGTTTATATATTATTTGTTTATATTGTACATAAAAATATATAAATGTACATTATTTGTTTATATAAATGTACATAAATATTATAAAGTTTATAGCCATTATTTGTTTATATAAATGTACATAAATATTATAAAGTTTATAGCCATTATTTGTTTATATAAATGTACATAAATATTATAAAGTTTATAGTCATTATTTGTTTATATAAATGTACATAAACATTATAAAGTTTATAGTCATTATTTGTTTATATAAATGTACATAAATATTATAAAGTTTATAGCCATTATTTGTTTATATAAATGTACATAAATATTATAAAGTTTATAGCATAAATATTATAAAGTTTATAGCCATTATTTGTTTATATAAATGTACATAAATATTATAAAGTTTATAGCCATTATTTGTTTATATAAATGTACATAAATATTATAAAGTTTATAGTCATTATTTGTTTATATAAATGTACATTATAAAGTTTATAGTCATTATTTGTTTATATAAATGTACATTATAAAGTTTATAGCCATTATTTGTTTTATATAAATGTACATAAATATTATATTATAAATTTGTTTATAAATGTACCATTATTTGTTTATTTGTTTATAAATGTACATAAACATTATAAAGTTTATAGTCATTATTTGTTTATATAAATGTACATAAATATTATAAAGTTTATAGTCATTATTTGTTTATATAAATGTACATAAAATTATAAAGTTTATAATTAGTTTATATAAATGTACATAAATATTATAAAGTTTTAGCCATTATATAAATGTACATAAATATTATAAAGTTTATAGCCATTATTTATACAAATGTAAACATTATAAAGTTTATAGTCATTATTTGTTTATATAAATGTACATAAATATTATAAAGTTTATAGCCATTATTTGTTTATATAAATGTACATAAATATTATAAAGTTTATAGCCATTATTTGTTTATATAAATGTACATAAATATTATAAAGTTTATAGTCATTATTTGTTTATATAAATGTACATAAACATTATAAAGTTTATAGTCATTATTTTTTTTATATAAATGTACATAAATATTATAAAGTTTATAGTTTATTATTTGTTTATATAAATGTACATAAATATTATAAAGTTTATAGCCATTATTTGTTTATATAAATGTACATAAATATTATAAAGTTTATAGTCATTATTTGTTTTATATAAATGTACATAAACATTATAAAGTTTATAGTCATTATTTGTTTATATAAATGTACATAAATATTATAAAGTTTATAGCCATTATTTGTTTATATAAATGTACATAAATATTATAAAGTTTATAGCCATTATTTGCTATTATTTTTATACAAATGTACATAAATATTATAAAGTTTATAGTCATTATTTGTTTATATAAATGTACATAAACATTATAAAGTTTATAGTCATTATTTGTTTATATAAATGTACATAAATATTATAAAGTTTATAGCCATTATTTGTTTATATAAATGTACATAAATATTATAAAGTTTATAGCCATTATTTTGTTTATATAAATGTACATAAATATTATAAAGTTTATAGCCATTATTTGTTTATATAAATGTACATAAACATTATAAAGTTTATAGTCATTATTTGTTTATATAAATGTACATAAATATTATAAAGTTTATAGCCATTATTTGTTTATATAAATGTACATATAGTTTATAATTATTTGTTTATATAAATGTACATAAATATTATAAAGTTTATAGTCATTATTTGTTTATATAATAATGTACATAAATATTATAAAGTTTATAGCCCATTATTTGTCATTATTTATTTATTTATATAAATGTACATAAATATTATAAAGTTTATAGTCATTATTTGTTTATATAAATGTACATAAATATTATAATTATTTGTTTTATATAAATGTACATAAATATTATAAAGTTTATAGCCATTATTTGTTTATATAAATGTACATAAATATTATAAAGTTTATAGTCATTATTTGTTTATATAAATGTACATAAATATTATAAAGTTTATAGCCATTATATATAAAAATTATAAAGTTTATATATAAATGTACATAAATATTATAAAGTTTATTATTTGTTTATATAAATGTACATAAACATTATAAAGTTTATAGTCATTATTTGTTTATATAAATGTACATAAATATTATAAAGTTTATAGCCATTATTTGTTTATATAAATGTACATAAATATTATAAAGTTTATAGCCATTATTTGTTTATTTATATAAATGTACATAAATATTATAAAGTTTTATATATGTACATTATTTGTTTATATATAAATGTACATAAATATTATAAAGTTTATACATAAACATTATTAAAGTTTATAGTCATTATTTGTTTATATAAATGTACATAAATATTATAAAGTTTATAGTACATAAACATTATTTGTTTATATAAATGTACATAAATATTATAAAGTTTTATTATTTGTTTATATAAATGTACATAAACATTATAAAGTTTATAGTCATTATTTGTTTATATATAAACAAAATATAAAGTTTATAGTCATTATTTGTTTATATAAATGTACATAATATTATAAAGTTTATAGCCATTATTTGTTTATATAAATGTACATAAATGTATTATAAAGTTTATAGCCATTATTTGTTTATATAAATGTACATAAATATTATAAAGTTTATAGCCATTATTTGTTTATATAAATGTACATAATTAAATTATTTTGAAAGTTTTACCTTTACAAAATTAGGGGTTAGTTGTTCCTTTCTACATTGTTGAATAAAATAAATGTCATTTCTTCTATTAATAATTCGTTGGTTTAAATTTCTTAGTTTCTTAACGATCGTGTGAACGTGTACTGTTAATAGTGGTGTACGGTATGCTAGTTTAGACATAATGGTAACAGGTAAGTACAAATACACTGAGAAAAACACAAAGACTTACACTTGTCGTACAATCGCCGTGATGAAATAATAATCAGTGATGACGAGAAACCCACTTGTTGAGAAATATATATGTAAAACGGCTCGTTTGGGTTGAGAAAATATTTTACATAGAAGGTCGAAACGTTGTTCGCTCTTCTCAACCCAAATGAGCCGTTTTTGTATATATATTTCTAAACAAACAAATTATACCCGCCTGATTTAATGGTAATTAATAAATATAAAGGAGTAACGCACCATATTTGTTTATATAAAACTTAACTGTAAACTGCTTACAACAACACGCGCCTGAGTCGCCACTATCTGATCACTGAATTAATTCTAATACAACTATCTAAGTGTTAGGGTCATTCGTATTCAAATGAAAGTTTACACGGTGAAAAACAAGAGCGTAAAGTAAACATCTGCTTCCAATTGCGAAAGGTAATAAAAAAGTCCCTTAATAAGAAACTAATATACATTCACTAGCATATATACATATGTAGGCAAAGAAAGCCTTTAAAAGCGGATTGGATGGTTATAGAGTCGTTAAGTTCAACAAAGATAATGAAATTATATAATATAACACGTGATGCCATACTTAAACCGTAGTTTGACCATAGCCTGGGCCACAAATATTTTTCCAATTTCCCTTTCTACTTTCTTTGAACTACTTGTAAAATTTAAAAACTACATAAAACATTAAAAATGGTTATGTTAACTTTAAAATTCTCATGGTTCTGTAACCGTGCAATGTTATGTTTCAAGACAAAAACATAACCTTATCTACAGCATAATGTGAGAGATAACAAACACAAGAATCTGACAAATTATATCAAAATTTGACACATAATAAAGATAAGAATCTGACGTGTTATACCGTAGTAATGAGAGACATAATAAACATAAGAATCTATTGTGTTATACCATAGTAATGTGAGACATAATAAAGATAAGAATCTATTGTGTTATCCATAGTAATGTGAGACATAATAAAGATAAAAATCTGATGTGTTATACCATAATAACGTGAGGCATAATCAAGATAAAAATCTGATGTGTTATACCATAATAACGTGAGGAATAATAAAGATAAGAATCTAACGTTTTATAGAATAATGTGAGACATAATAAAGATAAGGATTTAACATGTTATATTTCCAATCATTTTATGAGAAAATAACCCAGCGCGATGATTCATTGTTAAGTCTAAAGGCTTATAAGGTTAGAAATCAGATTTTCGTACCTATGATGGACGGGTCACAAACAGTTTATTATATAATTAACAGCTATACGAGTTGGTCCTTTTTTTATGTTAAAGTTGATTAATTAAAAAAAAATACTCAAAAACGTTTTCTACAGAGTGGGTTAGTTAATGCTGACAATCTTAAAGTGCTTTATAACTTATGTTTTTAGCACAAATAAGTTCTAATAATCTGATGCAAACTTGGGAAACAACTAATGCTTCAGCCAGCATGTATATTTTAGGCTTAACTTTGAGTGACTAAAAATTCAAAACGAAAAATAAGTTACAAACTTTAGAATTTGTGTGTAATTAACCTACAGTACATTATTTTCACAATAAAGTAAATATATGGTAAAATGATGGAAAATTTAAAACAAAAATTATTCTCCACTTGATAAATAACTAAATACAACTAGGTTTTATTAATAACACTACAGATGATGGGTAATGTAAGGTTTACCATCAAGTACATATTAGTATTTTGTCAAATTGCTTTATTATTGGTTGAAGCTTCATTACTTTTCAGTTCAGTTTTATTTCAAGTAAACCTGAGAAAGGAGCTAAAATTGTTTATTAATAATTACATTTTGAAATTTTATCAGCGCAAAGATACATGATAAACACGTAGAGAGCTGTTTCCAGATTCGCTACTTGACAGCTTCGTAGTGTTTGTAAATTACATACAATATTGAAAAGATGCTAGATTTATATGAAAAATATTCCAAAACATTCATTATTGTTGGGTGATAATTATAATGGCAAAAGGGTCAAATTCCCCTAATAAACATTTTGAATGTTTCTTCCCGCCCCCTAGTGTAAGTCTGTAGACTTACAGTGTTATAAACTTGGTTTCGATAACCGTGGTGGTAGAAACGCGGATAAACTTTGTGTTGCTTTATGCATAATTTCGAACAAACAAAAATGCATTTTTTTATTTTAAAATTTGACAATTGAAAACGTTTTTACCATGGAATCTGTATATATTATGCTATTCGATAGATGGCGCCACATTCTATTATCCTGCCAACTTTTATCTTGCGCTCTCTTATAATGTAATGCTACCAATGCAAGGGTTTCTATGGAAAAAACAAATTGGTCACCACTGTTAATTCATCACGTAACAGTAACAAATGGGTTGTCCCAATGTAACGCTGGCTCTGATTGGCCTAAGCAATCAACACTCCTGTGAGCTCAGTTAATAACTCTCCACGGTTGTGAGAGGCTCTTTCAAAACCACACAGTGGTTTTTGTTTAACCTTCCAATAGACAGTCACTGTAAAGTCAGTTATTTTTACTTCTATTTTAAAATTAAAAGTTTCTAGAGTGTCATACGAAATCTACAGTTTGTGTTGAAAGTAATGGAGCATAACTGATAACACAATGTAACACAAATTTTATTCCTGGATAGTATGCGTTATTTCTTCATTGCTTATGTTCTAAAAATACGGAAAATGACCATTATTCCCTTCAAACTTTGCTTTTCTGACCTGGATAATGAAATTTAGAAATTAACCTATTTTCTATATAAAAACGGACAAATTTGCACATTTTCATTAACATAAAGTCTGAATAAAACAACATACGAATCAAGATCTACATGTATTTATACTGAAGTTATACAAAAATATTTAGAAGTGAGTAGTCTTTCGAGATTTGCGACTGTAATGTAAATCACTTTCACGTATCACTTTCAAATATAGTTTCTCGTCATGTTTTCGTTATATGCTCCCAGGGCACAAAAGCAAAGTTTAAAGAGAAAAATAAGTCTCTTCTATGTACTTTAGGCATAAGGAACTGGGAAATAACACTTTCTGCCCGGGAACAAGAAAAAGTAAAAATTTTGTTACATAGTGTTGTCAGGGAACCAGTTTATGAATACATTACTCTGTACTTTGTAAGTCATAAAACAAAAATCTTTTGTTCTTGTAAAGACATTAAATGTTCTTCATCTACAAGAGAAAGGCTAGTACTATTATTTCTTTGACAATTAAAAACTAACTAGAAAAAATATTTTTGAGTTTCCAGTTCAAGTTAATAAGGTGTTTGTCTACATATATAAATGGATGCCATTTTGATCCAGTGGCATTATATTAGTTTGTATACTTTCTGTTTTATGTCCACAAATGGTTTTAACGATTTTTCAAGTAGTTTTACTCTGATTAACAATACTGTTAATTATTAGTGCGTCGTTAAAGACCACCTGTCTTGTCTAGTTGATTTCCTTCCAGGTGGATAGGGCGCTTGACTGGCAATCTGACAATGGTAGGTTCGAATCCTTTCTTACCATACATGCTCGCTCCTTTCAGCCATGGAGTTAGAGGACGTGTATTGTTTGTTTTTTGTTTTGAATTTCGCGCAAAGCGACTCAAGGGCTATCTGCGCTGGCCGTCCCTAATTTAGCAGTGTAAGCCTAGAGGGAAGGAAGCTAGTCATCACTACCCACCGCCAACTCTTGGGCTACTATTTTACCAACTAATAGTGGGAGTAATCATCATATTATAATGCCCTCACGGCTGAAAAGGCGAGCATGGTTGGTGCGACGGAGATTCGAACCCGCGACCCTCAGATTACGAGTCTAACGCCCTAACCCACCTTGCCATGCCGGGCCTAAATACTAATTTACCCCTAGCAACAAGAAACTTCCAATTACAACATTATTATTAAAATGATATTTAAATTTTAAGGAACGGTGCAACTCAACTGCAAATAATAAAAGTTCTTCGATAAAACGAAGCCACGGGTTAAATGAAAAAACAATGCATTGATATTTAGATAAAACAACAACACCCAATGCGTGTGTGTGTGCTTTAGATAAAGGCCAAATCAAACTATCTGCTGAGTCCACCGAGAGGCATCGAACCCCTGATTTTAGTGTTGTAAATCTGAAGATATACCGCTGTACTAGCTGAGGGCCACCATATGCGATATTTTTCGTTACAGAATTAGTTTACCAAGATTGCAAGAGGTTTTGTGCGAAAATAAATTCTGTTTTCCCTTATTCATATTGGTTTGTTGTTGTTGTTACTGAGCCCATGGCATTGATAAACCTAACGACTTTTTACGAGTTTTCAGTTCTAGTTCCGGTTTTCGAAAATTCAACCAAAATCAAGAAATAAACGACAGATTTTACCCAATAACCTTGTTTGATTAACCGATTCGAATGCTAAAACATTCGACAAAAACACTTCGCAGTTATTTATCGTGTTGCATTCTGTGTCACTTAACCTATACTGAATTATTAAATATTTATTTTCTAGTTGTTTACCGACATCTGTTAAATAAATTAATATAGAGCCATGTTAAATCTCTTGAGGTTCTCAGCTGTTTCAGCTGAAGACGGAAGAATATTCAGTAGAATTAAACTAATGAAAACAAAAGACTTGGGACGTCTATGAATGACTGGAAAACTTGTTAATTAGGGCTAGTAAACAGTATGGACTCGAGCGATAAGTGTCAGCTAGGATTAGACGTGATTAGGTCATATTTAACTGAGGAAATATATACAGGATGGCTTGTAAGTCCCTATCCATCCATATATCTTATGTATCCAGTGTATCTGTGTGCTGTCAGCAGTATTCTTGAACTCGTGTACCCACGTACTTGTCACAATACCCTCTTCAAGTGTAAATGGGCTTACATCAGCCATATTTCTCTGAAAACAAAAGAAACAAATTTATAATACATGCATAATTGAATATAACATAATAACATATGGATGGGTAGGGACTTACGGGCCACCCTGTAGATTCACAGACCTAAATGTCTATTTGGGTTTTCGTGTACCACAAGTTGTAGATGTACGAGATTGTTATAACGATTTTTATTGTATTTTATCACTGCCGCAAGTTATTTTTTAATCTAGAACCTTGTGAGTTTCCACTAGATTTGTTAAAATCATTTTGTTGTTGTTCATTAGTTATTTTTGTTTCCATTTAGTAAAATTTGTGTTCTTCCCTACAGGTTTATACAATAGAATATTTGTTTGAAGGTTTTATATCCTGCTGCTTGTAAAACGTATTCACACTGTCTTTTTTTAATATCAATCTTATATGTATTATAATAAGAATACCTAGTTTTGCCTCTCCTGAAAATACGCATGTACTTTACTATCTAAATGCGAATCTGCGCGATTTAATTTTAACGTATGTAAACATAAATGGGATGTTAGTATATTTTAGTACACTTTGTATAAAATACTACAAGCTTATCAGTTTTGTTGTTTTTTTTAAAAAGGTCTAAGGTTAGGTCGTAGAATAATATTATAAGATCATTTACTGATAGTACTAAGTTTGGTGAAGTTTAGCCCTAACTAAAGTACCATCTAAAATACGTACACAAGGTACAATGATAATTTATTTCGTTATCGAATATAGGTCGTACTAAATAAAGATTTAACTAATGTTAGGCCTAAGACAAGTGGACTTTATATTTTTCAGAATTGTCTGTAAATAGAATTATTTTGTATAATTGATACGGGACTCACTGTGAATGTTTTCCAGTAGAAAATAAATAAATAAATAGTCATTTTTTAACGACAGATAGCCAATCATGACCGGGACTCCAGTGAAACAGTTTTCCAGTGGCCGCCTAGAGTGGAATAAATTATAATTTTACCATTTATTTATCGAGTATAATAATTATATACTATTACTTATTCAACTGTTACCACAATTCACAAAACCTTCAGTATGTTATATTTTGCGCGCAAATTTGCCAAATCTCAGTGTATTGATATATCTTTACAATTAGTAAAAACAAGTAAAATACTAATTGCAGATTCAAAGTTCATTTTATGCCGTGTTAACCACGGTATAGTACATTTCAATTATATTTTAATTATTTCGTATAACTGTTTCTTAGGCTTAATTCATAAACTTATTTTGGTAGATAGAGGTGCCCTTGGTCTACGGTGTAGTATACGTTTAAAGATTTGGGTTTCGTGGAAATACGCGGACTGTTTGAATTGCGCGGCTCCAGTTGGTTCCAGGGGAATCCGCTAGGTTCGCACAGATCAGCTGATTACGACGCCATTTCCCGATTGCAAATATCTTCATTTGTGTATTAGCTACGTGGTTTTAAGTGAAGTGCGATTTTTTTCGTTTGGCGGATTTCAGAATGAATGACCTGAAGGAGCAACGACTTGCTGTGAAATTTTGTGTTAAACTTGGAAAATCTGCGACTGAAACTTTTGCTATGCTTAACACGGCTTACGGTGATGTTGCTATGAATCGTATGGCATGTTTCAAGTAACATAAACGTTTTAAGGATGGTTGACAGTCCATTGAAGATGATGAGCGTCCTGGACGTCCTTCCACGTCAACTGACGACCCACACGTCGACAAAATCAACACCCTGGTGCGGGCAAATCGACGTCTGACTGTCAGGGAGCTTGCTGAAGAGTGTGGGATATCAGTTGGATCTTGTTACGAGATTTTGACCGAAACATTGAAGATGCACCGCGTTGCTGCGAAATTCAGCCCTCAGAACTCGTGAGTGTTTGGCCAAACACTCGATCACTGTTCTTTCCCACCTCCCCCTACTCACCTGACCTTGCTCCTTACGATCTTTTCTTGTTCCCCAAACTCAAAAGACCATTGAAAGGAAGAAGATTTGAGACGATTCCCGAGATTAAGGCAAATGCGACGAAGGAGCTGGAGGACATTACAAAAGAAGCGTACCAGGACTGTTTCAACAAGTGGAAACACCGTTGGGATAAGTGTGTGCGTTGGGGAGGAGAGTACTTTGAAGGAGTCCCAGACCTGTAACTTCTAAATAAAGTACATTTTGTTTTATGACGTCAGTCCGCGTATTTTTTGAACAGCCCTCGTATTAAACGTATTTTAATGGGTTTCATTCCCCTGTTTAGCGACGTTTTAAACATTCTTTTACGCTGCTTATGTGCCGAACTGTTTGTGAGTCCATGACTTTAATCGTTACAGAGATCCAGAAAGAAAGATTAGACAAAAACGTCATCAACATGACAGTTAATCTGTTACTTTTCGGAGAAAGCGAGCAATTACAATTTTTTTGGTCATTTTTTTACATCGAGTAACATCATAGGCAAAAACAAACAATCAACTGTGGTCAACAGGAAGCAGCCATAAAAAAAAATTACAACTTGAGACTTAAAAGTGCCTTAATTAATGCAGAAATTTTGTTGTATGTTAGAAACTGCACGTGCAATTATTACATTTTAGCTAATCGGATATCTGGAGGTAACAGATGATAAAAATGCCAATTTTGTTTGTTTTTGTTTTAAGAAAATAAGGTTTTCTCGTACAAAAAAGTTTCTAGCATGCACTGGTCTTATGAATAACATATACTTGATAAATTGGCCGTAGCGTGGCGTGAGAGTCAACGTAGTGTATTAGAGACCCAATGGTCTGAAGTTCGAGTCCAAAACTTTATGCTTTAAAATAGGTCTCGCGATTTCAGCCTTAAGTGCATAATAAGGGCAAAAGCTATTCGTTTAAAATTAGGCGCTACAGGTGACGGGTGCTACCATCTGGTCCACAATTCGAAATTATGGATGGCTATGCTGTAAAGCATAATAGATATTTGACCTCTCCGTTCAGCTTGTTGTATACGTTGTGTCATTTATGTGAAAAAGAAACAATGGGCAATACCTATTCCTTTCTGAATGTAACATTTCAATAAAAACATATGAACCGGAGTACGATAATCAACTCCATTAAGTATTTGTATTTAATTCCATCAAATATTTTATAAAGTCCTTCAAGTACCTTTATTAACTTCATCACATATTTTATCAAGTTCTTCAAGTATCTTTATTAATTACAAGTATTTTATAAAGTCCTTCAAGTATCTTTATTAACTACAAGTATTTTATAAAGTCCTTCAAGTATCTTTATTAACTACAAGTATTTTATAAAGTCCTTCAAGTATCATTATTAATTTCATCAGATATTTTATCAGGTCTTTCAAGTATCTTTATTAACTTCATCAGATATTTTCTCAAGTCCTTCAACTATCTTTAATAACTTCATCAATCATCATTATTAAACCTTCAAGAACGCTGTCGTCACTTCCATCAAGTGTGGTTATCTCAAATATCACTGTGGTAATCTCAGCTACACTTGATCAGAAATTATGCAGTTGTCTTTTTAGAAGTTCATAACATTGACTAAATCTTTTAATATAGAAAGGTTTAATTTTATTAAAGAAAGTTGAAATCTTTTATTTTCAAAAAGGTTCGAAACCCGACATACCAAACATGCTCGCCCTTTCAACCGTGGGGGCGTTATAATGTGACAGTCAATCCCACTATTAGTTGGTAAAAGAGTAGTCCAAGAGCTAGCGGTGGGTGATGGTGACTCTCTCTAGTCTTACACAGCAAATTTAGGGATGGGTAGCGCAGATAGCCCTCGAGTAGCTTTGCGCGAAATTCAAAAACAAACAAAGTGAGTAAAGAATACACACATTCATAATATAAAAATAGCTTTGATAACACTGGGGAACACTCATTTTGTTGCATTTAAAAAAATACCTTTCTATAGTCAATTTGAGTGTGTTGATTTCAAATCTGAAGTCGGTTTTTGTCTGCAAGCTACAGATTTTATGCAATTTGACATTTTATTTATTTTTTAAGGCAGACCATTGCGTTTTCCTTTGGTCCAGTCTCGAAGCATTTCCTCACAATTGTGGCACACAACATGAGGAGCCCATTGCTTGTCTTGATCACCAAGATGAACTTCAAAATATGCCTTGTAGGCACGCTTGACGAACGAGGATATGTTACGTCTCTGACGATTGAGTGTGTAGCATCCACATATGTAGCAGAAGGCATCAGGCTTGTTTCTGCAATGATATCTATTTTTGGAAGCCATGTTTGATCTGAAACAAAAGAAGAATGATCAAAATATTAGAAGCTATTTATACATATGGACGTGAAAATGCTTATACATGGTTTACGCAAGTTCACATTTGTACAATTTCATTAACCTCAAATTGCATACAAACTAGAGCTTGTAGAGAAAAACTAATTTCAGATTTGAAATCAGCGCCTAAAACTCCTTCAGAATCAGTTAAAATATCCAATGCAACTCAAAGTTACTGAAAAAGTGTTCCTCAGTGTAATCATTCATATGTACATTACAAATAATTTTATCATTTGATATTTTAACAATGAATGTCGTCTTGTCGTTTAGGATTACCCGTCCATAATTTATAGTTGCACTCACCGTCAATGCGACCATTCGTAATCGATTAGCGGGACTGACCGTCGCAACCAGTTGAAAGTGCGGAACATAATTCATCGGCATAAGGGGGTCTCAAATCTTGGATCTTCCAGTACAGTATCCACTAAACCATTCCCAACCTTTTAGTCATTTGAATATGTCCAGTTTTATTTCAAATATATGTACGAAAACAAATTCATTGGAGCATTTTCAAAGAGATTAAATTACCCCATACCATTTTAATTTCTGTAAAATTATTCGGAAGAAACAAGCAATCTTGACTTTACAACCCGAATTGAGCTGTATCAGAATTTAGGCCTAAAATTCGAGATGAAGAAAAACAAGAATTGGCACTGTTGTTGGTATACGTAACAATATTTTTATTTAGTAAAACGGAAGTAGATTCAGATATCTGTATTAATCTTACTTAAATCTGAATGAAAACAATATAAAACGTAATTTGTAGCTTTTGAAATTAGACGTTTAAAAGTGGATTTAAGTCAATTAAGAGAAAGTTTAAAAGTCAAAACAGGACCAGGTTTCAAATGTACAAAGTTTGACCGAAAAATCTAAATTAGGTACAGCTAGCACACGTAGCCTTTGAATATCCTTGAACAAAATTTCAAACAAAGCTTCATGCTGCTATCATCATGAGTACAAATATATAAAGGACAAAAAAGGCTTAACTTATTGTAATCAACATTTCCTTTCTAACTATGCGTTATCACTACTTCATGCTTTATCTCTATTTAGAAAATAATTCCTTACAATATTGCTATTTATTCTCTCAGAGTGGCCTCAAATCCACAGTTGGTATCTTTAAAAAATTGATGTAGAACACAATGATTGATACCATACTAAAGTGCCAAAAATTATCGCGCCTATGGAACAGTCTCGGATAATTTAAACACCTAACGACATCTCATAAGTTTTTTACTTTTTTTTTTTTCACTTTCAGTATTCGTTTCATCTAAAATTATTGTTTCTTGCATTTGTTTTAAGTTATCTGTTTCGGCAATGAATTCAGTAAGTGACGAAATCAGTAATTGTGTATGAGGCACATAGCTTTTGGTTCATTAAAACTATATTTTAACTTAAATTTAGAGTGATCAATATTTTGACTTTTGCTTTGTTGCATTTTACTCCTTAAAAAAATCACACTGCAGGTTAATAGTACAAACTTGTAACAACTGAAACCTGAAACAATTAAAATATATTTGGATTGCATCGCTTTAAAAATACCACAAAAGTTATGATAGCAACCAAAATAAGTGTTATAATTTCAAGTTATGTTTTATGTATTCTACGGAAGTTACGATATGGTAAAGCAACACATACACTTACATATTAATTTCCGGTTCCTGTCGTTTGTTTGGCATAATGCAGATCGCTATGTGCGAGTGTGTTTTCCACCACAATCAAGACCTGTGTTGTGTTTGTGTGATATGAACTTTTATATTTGTATGTCAATTCTACTTTTCTTTCTCTGCTGTTGTTGTTATTATAAGTTTAATTTTACCTTTCAGATTTTTTTTGAAAATGTGTTGTTTAAGGGCAAGAGAGGTGAATATTTTACCTTTTTTAAATATACTTTTGTCTAGCATCTACATATAGTGCAAAAAACAAAAGTTTGTGATAAACAATGTAATATATATAAAAAATAGTGTGTGTCACGTCACGTTCGATTTCACGATTTCACTTCTACCTCTTTAATCATGAAAGCCAAAATGTATTTGTCCAGATATAAGAATTCAATTACTGTCTGTCCGTTATGATTTTAGTGACGGGGAAGAAAAATGTTCGTGACGGGGGTGGCGTAAAACCTTATAAGTGTAGTAAGTATTGGTATAATACGTTTAAAGTAAGGACGTACTATAGAATTATCTAGCCTAGAGTCAAGTGTATAAAATTTATTATGAAAGTAAAAATATCGATTGAGTTTTAAGCATGAATCATTTTTCAATTAAACTATTTTCTCTTACATCACTAACGTTTTTTAAAGAAAACAGACCTCTTTAATAAACGTAATCTATATTAAAAAATCAACCAATATTTTCCCAGTTTTGTTATTTATACATTTCATTTTACAGTACACAGACTGACAATAATATAGGGTTATACTTTTATTGCAAGGCAACATGACATAATAGTCATGTTACACTTTTCTGCCTTTCTGTTGGCTAGGCTTGACTTCATAAAGTTACTTATTTTTTAAACTATGTAAGTTAATCCTGAAGAAGTCACAAAAGCGTAACGTTGGTTTAAATAAAAAAAATAGTTTATATTTATCTGGGGTGTAAAGGTCGTTTGTTCTTAACCTTTATGAAAATGCTTTGATAGTTATTGTTGGAATGTAGTTTTTTACCAAAACACACTAGTTTATATTTATATATATCTATTGTGAATTTGATTTTTAACCATTAATTGTTCTATGAATACACTACGAATTTCTTCACGAATTATTTTAATTTTAATTGACTCAGAAAGTAATTTACCGACGTTTGCCTACCTTGTTGGTCAAGACTGATTTCGAAAAGAATTGTTTCAGTTAGTTGTGAAGTGTGATGTTAGGGTATATTATAGGGTAAGGGTCATAGAATTTGTCTCGTTATTTTTGATAGGCTATAATCTAGGTTAATTATTAAGTGCCAGTTTTTTTCAAAAACATGGTCGTTTGATGGATTTGCACCTGGTTTTTATTCTGTCACTCTCCTTTTAACCAATGTCGCGAATACATTTTCCGATTGTTTTGTATTTTCAAAATATTAAAATAACGCAACGTCAGAAAATCGTCATGAAACTGTATTTTATGAGTCTGTGGTGAAAGTCGCGGTCACATTTAATTAGTTTTAATATCAAATAAAAATGACAAAAATACACAATTATTCTTAAAAATCTTTATTTTTTTAACGACATTCCGAGTAAGAACCTCTTTCGTTTTACATGAAAATGCTTTAAAATATTATCACTAAATAGGCCTAACAATAAACATGCAAATTGTAAAAAGAACAAAAAAAGTTAGGCCTTAAAGACGAGAAAATGATGATAGCTTTATATGATCACACAAAACATGATTAAGTCACTTGAACCCAAAATAGAATTATTCCATTTTTACAGTGCAGAAAATTGAAACGGATTTTTATCGTTATTTGCAGGGATTCAGACGGTATTGTAGATTAAAACCACGAGCATTGTTAACACCATTGGAGACAAATCTAACCATAAATGGCCCTGGTGTTGAGTCTGTAAAAAATCATAAAAAATTACGTTATTATATTACGTATAAGTCTGTAAATTTGCTTATTTTTGGTTTGCGTAATGTATGTAATCCTTTGAATATAAAAATAAATTAATTAAGTGATAGTGAAATTTAGAAGCAGGAAATTCTTCGTTACAGTTTTCTGATGTTATGTATAAATTATTTTGATTATTAAAAAGCCTTTTTCTTATTTTTGCCTTCACCAGACTAAAATTTCTAAAATGTGATAATAAATCTTTACACAATCAGAATCGATAATACTAATTTTTCACTTTTTGTGGTGTAACATTTGGAATCGAGGGTAAAGACCCTGAAAATCAGAACCAATACTGAAAATGATATTAAAACAACTTCTAAGTTGATTTATTCTGGCGAGGGTTGATTGCTGTTTTCGGCGTAAATTTGGTTAAAATTTATATATTTATTTCAATTCAAACAATAACCACATGCATTTCATTAAAGATAGAGGGAAGTACATTAAAACATTGCGGAAGGGTCGCGTGCTTCGTGCAGAACTTCAAAGGTGACAAAAGCGTTTCATCTTATTTGGAGCGCAGTGGCATATTTTGGTAGAGGCTAGAGGGGGCTCAGCCCCAGGGCCCATGGTCTTAATGGAGACCTATTGATAATTTTATTACATGTAAAATTACAAAATCTTAAATTCGCCACTGTTCAGACAGGTATTGTTTTCTGATTTTTGCTTACAATATCCGTATTTTTATAAGTGGCTTCGCGCAGAAAATGTAACATGTTGAGTGAAAAAATTAGATAATTATTGAACCATTTAATGATAACTTGTTAGATCTTCCAAGTGAAAGAGAAGATTATGATGTGAATATGTTTGTGGATGATTTTGATAGTGACTCTTGCTACAGTGATGTTGTTAGACCTACAAAGATGCATGCAGTTGTTGTGTTCTCAACTGATTCTGAATGAGAAAGTGATTATGACTCCACAAATATTCATTTTAGTTACTTGTTTCCTATTGTAATAATGATAGCTGGTTAGAAATAGACATTCCACAGAACTTGGAAATGTTTGAAGGAAATCCAGGGGTCACTATAACTCCATTCAAACCCAAAAGTATTGCTTCCATGACAAGTTTAATTTTTTATAATGAATTGTTTGAAATGTTTAATCAGGAAATGTGTACCTACCATAATGAAACTGCAGATAAACATAAAATGTCATCTGAAAGACTTAGTGATCTGAAGTTGCATCTAGAGACACGAGGATATTCTTAAGTCATATTCTACTGTCGGGACAGACAAGGAAATATAACTGGAAAGGTTATTGGTCAATATATTCTCTTTTGATTAGCTTAGTATTTTCGCAGACAATGAACTGTAACAAATGTGAACAAATTTGGATACATCAGCTCTTCATAATTCAACAAGTACTGGATTCGTTTTTCAATGAATCTAGGATACTACACAACCCAAAGTAACAGTTATCATTGGATGAAGGTATGATTTCATGGAGATAACATATAAGATTCCGAACATACAACTCTGGAAAAGCTGTAAAATATGGCCTGCTGATGAGAATGATGCGTGAGAGTGACACAATTTATATTTACAACATTTATACTGATGAGGGGAAATACTGGAGGAAACCATTCTTGTTTCCAATCTTGGATTGGGGAACCACACATACCAGGACAATTATTACAACAGCGCTTCTGTTGTAAGCTTGTTCCTAGAACATTAAACAAGGCTATGTAAAACAATCACAATGAATAATGAATTGCCGCCAGGTCTGAAGTTTCAACAATGAAAAAAAAGTGAAACAGCTTTCCGTAGAAAAGGTTATTTTTTCGTTTTCACGTGAAAGGAAGAAGTGAGAATGGTTTTAGTCATCCACGGCTTACCTGTTTCTACTACAGAAAAGCAAAAATAGAATAACTTGAGAAGAAATTTAAAAATAAAAACTGTATATGTTCTCTAATACAATGTCCACATGAAAGGCATTGATCATGCAAACCAGTACGTCTCATGTAACACCATTCTCAAAAAACAAAAAAGGACAGTGAAATGGACAATAAAGGTAGTACTTTATCTGATAAACTGTGGCCTTTTCAATTCGTATCTAATCTACAAAGTCGTAAGTCAAAAGCAAATGATCTATAAACACTCTCTGTGGTATGAGGATGGATTTTTCCTCTCTTTTGTAAGAGGATGGATTACTGACAAAGAGAAAGAAGATTTACTAGAACCAAATAGGAACGAACCTGATCCATCATCTGGAGATACAAGGAAAGCTCCACGTGAGGATCTCCCTGGAAAACTGTCTGGTGACATTAAACAACTTATGTATTTATTTTACCAACAAGAAAAAAGAAAATTTCTACCAGAGTCTACAGAGTACGTAGTGCCCATGGTAAAAGAAGTGAAATATGAAAATTTTGTGCCCTTTTACTGCATATAGAGAAATGTTTTACGGGATACCACACTTTAAAAAATTATTACGCATCTTCATGTATATACTCTGTGAGTTTCAAATAAATAATAAAAAATATAGTTAAGTTATAAGCAAAATAAAACACGCCCCACTCCTTTCAAACTCAACGTTGTGATAAGTGACAAGCAATGACGCTCTGCATGAAACACGAGCTTTTAACACGTGACTCGTCCACAGTGTGTTAACAAAATGTTTTATTAAACGGAACACAAAATGAGCGTCATTAACATGTGAATCTCAGCTTGTGAAACAACAAACAACAGATCCTTTCTTTGTTTCACTTCTGGTTTATTATTATATTTATTTTGGAACTCTTTCTCCTCCTGGTCACGGCATGGCCAGGTGGTTAGAACACTCGACTTCCAGTCACGAGGTCGAATCCACGTCCCACCAAACATGCTCACCCTCTGAACCCGGAGGCCCAGCATGACCAGGTGGTTAAAATGCACTCGACTCGTAATCTGTGGGTCGCGTGTTCGAATCCCCATAACTCCAAACGTGCTCGCCCTTTCAACCGTGGGGGCGTTATAATGTAACGGTCAATCCCACTATTCTTTGGTAAAAGAGTATCCCAGGAGTTGGCGATGGGTGGTGATTACTAATTCCCTTCCCTCTAGTCTAATGTTGCAAAATTGTTGCAAAATACGCGAAATACAAAACAAACCAAAGCAATAGAAAATGTTCGCCATGATTGTTTGATGTAGAAAGAGGACTGGGTCGTAGTCCAATATTATTCGAAGTAAAGATGACTCTGTTTTTGATTGATTTTCAATGTTGTTATTTGTTTCTTCAATTAATTCAAAGTAATCAAACTATTATAATAATAATGAAAAAATAAATCTAGCAAAGAAATAAAAAACTAGATTAAAAGAATAATGCAGCCACCCTAGTGGCTCAGGGGTATGTCTGCGGACTTACAACGCTTAAAATCGGGTTTCGATACCCGTAGTGGGCAGAGCACAGATAGCTCATTGTGTAGCTTTGTGTTTAATTAGAAGTTATTTTCTATTTATTTGTCCCTCGCTGGTACAGCGCTAAGACTACGGATTTACAACCCTAAAATACAGGGTTCGATTCCTCTCGGTGGATTCAGCAGAAAGCCCAATGTGGCTTTGCTATAAGAAAAACACACGCAAACACATCTATTTATTTAGATGGACACTTAAATTATTTTTCAGTCTCATCGACAGCATAACAACCGGGAGTGTCCAAAAACGTTGTCCGACATGGCCAGGTGGTTGAGGTGTTCGACTCGTAATCTGAGAGTCGCAGGTTCTAATCCCCATTGCACTAAACATACTCATCCTTTCATCCGTGGGGTTCTTATAAAGTAAGGGTCATTCCCGCTATTCGTTGGTGATGACCGCCTGCCCTCCCTCTAGTCTCGCATTGCTGAATTAGTGACGGCCAGCGCAGATAGTCCTCGTTTCGCTGTGCGCGAAATTCAAAAACAAACAAACCAAAAACGTATGCCAAGGTTAGAGATGTTGATAGAAGAAAACAGTTTGAAACATTCATATTTTCACTGCTCTGTGAGTGAAGCGTCACTACCATTTTGAAAGGTGGAATTTAACTTACCTTAAATATTTCATTTGTAGACTATGAGAAAATACTTGATTGTTTAATTATAACAATGTGTGTGTCTTCTTATAACAAAGCCATATCGGGCTACATGTTGTGTCCCCCAAGGGGAATCGAACCCCTGGTTTTAGATCAGAAGACTTACCGCTGTCTCTGTGGGGAACATGATTACGGTGTACAACTGAGTAATTGTACTTCACCTACAGTAAGTATCCAAACCAAATTTGAAGTTTTGTAAGCCCTCAGGCTTACCGCTGACTCACCGGAGGACAACATGCTTGATATATTTACTTACTTAACTATAACTTTGTATTACGAACCTCACCCCCTCTAGTACAGCGGCAAGTCTACGGATTTACACCGCTAAAATCAGGGGTTCGATTCCCTTCGGTGGGCTCAGCAGGTAGCGTGATGTGGCTTTGTTATAAGAAACACACACACACACACATTACGAACCTGTTAGAAGCCCTGTAACGGTTGTATTTGTTTCACGCCCTCTCACGGAAGTTGTTGAAGTAGATATACGGCCACTGCAAAGACGAATTCCCCCTATGACCAAGAAGTCGTCGGGACATTCGGCACTAACTGGCCCGGAGACAGTTGAAGACGATGACGGAGTGACTAAGCCCACACCAAACGGTTGAACGCCATTGACATCGGAAGCAAGTTCGTAAGATATGGAACAAAACCCTGGCTCCTTCTTTAAACAGATGGTGTAGTCCAGGTTGTTGGGGTACCCCTGGTGTGTTGATGATGAACCATCTTCTTCAAAATTAAAACTCTTGATGGTACCATGAGTTCCGGTGTAGTATTGTAAACAGTGTTCAGGAACTTCAAAATGAAAAGAAATAAGATAATCTTATTGTAATTAAGCTTGTGACGTATACGTCCAAAACTCGGATCTCGGAAACTGCCTCACCAATCATAATTGGTAATATTTTTATAACTATTTTTATAGCTGAGCAATGAGTAAAACAATTGAAATGTTCACAAAAATGGTATGTTTCAGATTTAACCAATAAAAATTACGAAATGGATTAAGTCTCAAATGTAAAGCAATCCATAGTAAAATATTTGTATTTTTTATTTAGTGAAAATCTCATGAGTGTTGCAACAGGAAAGCAAGTTGGTAACTACGTCTACAGAGAGACACTTCAATAACATCTATTCTGTGGTGCAACACTGTGATAATAGCTTATTTTTAAGGATCCGGCATGGCCAAGCGTGTTAAGGCGTGCGACTCGTAATCTGAGGGTCGCGGGTTCGCATCCCTGTCGCACCAAACATGCTCGCCCTTTCAGCCGTGGGGGCGTTATAATGTGACGGTCGATCTCACTATTCGTTGGTAAAAGAGTAGCCCAAGAGTTGGCGGTGGGTGGTGGTGACTAGCTGCCTTCCCTCTAGTCTTACACTGCTAAATTAGGAACGGCTAGCGCAGATAGCCCTCAAGTAGCTTTGCGCAAAATTCAAAACAAACAAACAAACATATTTGTAAATTAGAATGTCAATAAAACGCTTTATTTCGCGCATGGCGCCCCCTGCTGGTACAGCGGTAAGTCTCCGGATCGCTAAAATCAGGGGTTCGATTCCCCTCGGTGAGCTGAGCAGATAGCCCGATGTGGCTTTGCCCTAAGAAAAACAAACAAACTCACGGATGGTAAACATTATTGAATGTCATGAACGAGTACATTGTTGTAGAACTTTCAGAAAATTCCAGAAGAGGTCGCTGGCCCAGTAGCCCTGCTAGTGTTATATAAGATACTTTTATGTGTGACAAGTAGCATAAAAGCATACATAAAGAGAAATATTTATGAAACACATTGATACGAATAATACTAGAGATTGTATGGTTGTGTGTTGTAATCTGAAACACGTACAAAGTGTATATTTCATTTACATGAATAACTGAATTGTTATACGTTGTATTTTATGGTATTTTAGTTTATTTGGTCTATAAGCAATAGATCCATTCCGATTGTTTAAAATCTAAATATTCAGTTGGTGACGTAATTAGGCCTAAATATTGAATCAACAACGTGCCCTGTGTCTCATTACTGGATTTGTTTGTTTTTTATAGTCACATTGGGCAATTTGCTGTGGCCACTGAGGGGAACCGAACTCCCTCATCTTAACGTTTTAAGTTATTTTTTTGTTTTATTAAAGAATCCTCCATAGAAGGTCTCGTAATCACACACATTACAAAGAAGAAAAAACAAAAATTATATAAACACTATTATACAATCAAAGTCAATAAAAGTAACTACAACTGTCCCACCAAGAGACCGAACTGTTGGACTGATTATGTACATAACTTGTTATATGAATGATACGCCGATAAAGTAAGTTTACTTTTTGAAACTGTTTAAACAAAATAACAGAATCTAACCAAACACAAATTCAACACTACATCCTACCTATTTTGTCAGTGTTGCATTCCAGTTGAGTAATCTTGATGTTGAATTTTCTGGAATAACTGCCAATCATCATCACGTGCACGCTCACCATCCCCGACTCGTCTACGTCCACATAAACTGTAAAACATGGAGAGCTAATAGGCTTAACCAATCTCCTCGCATTATATAACGTTAACACACTAGATGGTGTCACATGACAATCCATTCAGTGAATATTTGAACAGCTACAAAGAACAGTGTTCCCAGTCAATCTGGACTTTATAAAGCGGCTCAGTAGAATGCATAACGCCGTTTAAGTGTTTGTAAAATTCAATTATGTTCGACACAAATTGTTTCTAAAATCTCAGTGTGTCTTATAATTAATATATTTCAAAAATATTTGGACTTGTGGTGCATTGTAATAAACATTACTCGATAACGGAAGAGTTACTAGAAGACTAAACAATGGCAGGTTCATCTTCGCTGTTCGATTAATTTAACAATAATTTCACAATGAGCTATCCATGTTGTGCTTACCACGGCATCGAAACTCGGGTTTTACCGTTAGGCTTGATGCTGTGCCACGAGTAGGGAGGAATACCTCCACAGAACTGCTAAATTTCAACGTTAATAGCAGCTGTTGCCAATATGTCTTAAAAACAAACAAACATTGTCACCAAACAGTGATAACCTCTAGATGGTGGTGAAAATATACACAGTTACTACTACGACTAAACAATTATCGAAATGAAAATAAACAGTGTCTGTGATGAAATAAAACAGTTACTATAAGGACATGTGAAACACGACAATAATTGTGGTTTCGAACCTCTGTCATTATTTCAATACTTACAGTGATGACCAGTGTTTAGACCACAAATCCGCGGGATGACATTATTTTCATTTTGTCCAGAAATGACCAGCATGTCTTGCGAACAGTTGCCTTCGGTAGGCCGAGCTATGTCGAGGTCCAGAAAGTCCAGCCTCAGTTGACATATGGTGTTTTTTTTCTTTCCCACTCGGATTTTGCACATATGTTCTTTATCGTACTTTCTTGGATACAAAGGATTCCTGAAGTAGGTGAACTCCTCATAGCTGACGTCATCACACGATACCTCAACTAGACAATACATTCGAATTCAACTTTATCAATAAATACACGTCAGTGACACTATTAATAAGATAACAATATTAAAGCTAATACAGTCGTCCAGCAAGGGTATTGCAATCGGGTTCGCGTATTTGTGTTTCCGCACGCACATCTCCAAACCTAACAGGTCGATGCATATCAAAATTGTACACAAACTGGGAAGTCAATATGGAACACAGATTTTAACAGATTTGGTACAAATCCAAAATTGAATCCGAATTCTGGCGCACTTTCAATCATTTTCTATAATGGAGAAATAGGGCATCTTCGTGATTTTCGGTTAATAACTGTGAAGTGTGTTTGGATTTGTGCCAGATTTTATGGGCACATCACATAATGAATCTTTCTGGATCTGAGATGGATCTTCTGAGTTTTCGAGAATGAACTTTGACATGATATGATGCAATACATGTGATTGTTCTTGTTTAATTTTTCGTATAGGTTTACGTACAAATTTGTCTGAACTAAGGTTCGCGTGTTTGTTAAATTTCGCGCAAAGCTATACGAAGGCTATCTCTCTGTGCTAGCAGTCCCTAATTTAGCAGTGACAGATTACAGAGAGAAGTAGACTAGTCAGTATTACCCACTACCAACTCTTGGACTATTCAGTTAGCAACGAATATGGTAATTAGCTGTAATATTATAACACCCCCCATGGCTGAAAGAGCGAACATGTTCAGTAACGGGATTCGAACCAACGATAAGTTTGGCCATCGAACTAAAAACGCGTATGTTTCATTATAAGTGTAAATATAATAAGTCCAGGACTGTCAGCAATTCCAAATGTCTGTAAGTCATTATTTGGATTTTAAATATTGGTACTGCTGGTGTTATATCACCTTGGAATGTTTGATATTCATATCAGTATAACTAAAATCCATACTAGTGTAAAGTGCTTAAAAAATAACCAAATTTAATCAAGAAAAAATACAAAATTTGGGCAAGTAAGAATTTCGCTGTAAACAACAACACGTATAGCAGACTCACGATTTCTGCTAAAAAAACATATAAAGCTGTTATTTGCTATGTATCTCCAATCAGTGGAATTAATATTCGATATAAGGTATAAACATTTATTTAGTTTTCAAACTATAACCCCCCCTCCAGTACAGAGCGTGTGTTATCCGTAAGTTCTCTGTGCCCCACAAAATTACTATCTTAAAACCTATTGGATCAGGGTTATTTAATATTAATTCGTTCCACGCTTAAATACAGCCATTCTGGCATAAACGGATGATAGAGGTGACGCACGTCACCTGGTAGAGATGCTAGACCATTGCACATTAACTTCCAGCTGTTAGCTGGTAACAATTTTACAGTTGGGCAGACACAGACAAACATGGGGTGAACATTGTACGGTGTAGTAGTTTAATAAAACCGGATTTAATCACCAGGATACCTGACAGACAGCTGCTTATTTTTTACTTGTTTTTGGTAAAATGGATCCTGTACTCGTAGCCTTGTATCGTTTTCAGGATATTTAATTAGTTAACCCTCAATTAAAAGAACGTGGTCGTTCACGTGCGAAGTTAATAATAATAAAGATTTATCCTGCAAATTTTCGTCTGGTTAGTTTTGTTCTTTTTTTAATTCGGTAAATGCGAATATTAATTTTAAAGTACGCTCGTGCTTGGGCTCTTAACTCATTGGATAACAATTTAACTTTTGTTTGCACGTTCATGGTTTGAAAATCTCTAACCCTTTTAATGTGTGATCATTAAGGACATAATATGAATAGCAATACAAGTTATTGACTTTAAATATTGTTCCCGTTTTCCTGAATTGTAAGGTTTTTTTATTGTTTTTGTTGAGTTTCGCGCAAAACTACTCGAGGGCTATCTGCGCTAGCCGTCCCTAATTTAGCAGTGTAAGACTAGAGGGAAGGCAGCTAGTCATCACCACCTACCGCCAACTCTTGGGCTACTCTTTTACCAACGAATAGTGGGATTGACCGTCACATTATAACGCCCCCACGGTTGAAAGGGTGAGCATGTTTGGTATGACGGGATTCGAACCCGCGACCCTCAGATTACGAATCGTACACCTTAACCCACCTGGTCATGCCGGGCTATCATAAGTATGTAGGCTTACGGCTGTGTCATTGGGGCATAGTTATCAAACTAACTTACCTAAATCCATCTTTTCATGACAATATAATCAAATGTGTGTCTATTGTCACAGAACCTTGGGTAATTGAACCACAGATGTAAGCGTTGTAAGTCCATAGACTTACAGCTGTCCCACCGAGTAACTATAATCATATCATAATATTAAAACAATTTTAATATTGTTCTGCAGCTAAATAAATTTCTCTGCCAGATATTTAATGAGTTATAATAAGTATAGTCATCAATGTAAGGAAAGTAAAACAAATATTGAGGGATACAAGGAATTATATATTAGCCAGTAGGCTAATTAGGCCACTGCGTCTGAATTGGGGCTACTGACTACAAGGAGGGCAACCAACAAACCACCCACCATTAACGCTAATAAATTAACTATTATTCCCACAAAGCATTCTCGGTTTAAAGTGCGGGGAATATTTAATAATTCGATTCGTTTCAAATGTTGGGCAACGCTACACGAGGGTTATGTGCTCTAGCCGTCCCTAATTTAGAAGCTATAGACTGAAAAGAAAACAGCTAGTATTCACCACTCACCGACAACAAGTGGATAACTCTTTTAACTAGGAATAGTGGGATTTACTCTCACATTATAACGTCCCTACGGCTGAAAAAGCTCATATGTTCAGTTACTGGGATTCAAAACAGCGACCCTCGGCCTGCGAGAAGAGCACCGAAATTCTCACGCCCTTAGAGTTGTAAAACTTTAGGTTAATTTTAAATTATTAAAGATTAAGTGGTAAGCCTAACAGCGAGAAGTAGCCCTAGAGCAAAACGTAGTACGTGCTACTAAGAAGTCAGATGTATCAACAGCGTAACCGCAACTTGAAAACAATGTTTTATCAAAGAAAATAATATGGTCACATTCCGACCGAATGATCTTTTAGGCCTAACAAGGCAAACGACACTTCGTAAGATTTTTGTGGGAAAATTGTTCAAAAAATTAGGAACCAATATACTTTCTCATCCGTATATATCACTACAAAACTACACCGGGTTATTTGTTGTGTCTACCTTGAGAAATTAAACACCGGATTTTTGAAGTGTTGTAAGTTCATAGACATACTGATGTGCCACCAGAAGACACTGCAACAACAGGAATCCGTCCGTTTCACAATGTTTGCGCAAAACTAGACAAAAGGTTAGACATCTGCTCCTAGCAAGTCATAAATCTGAATTGATAGACTAGAAGGAAGCTAGTGGACAGACTCTACCGCCAACTGTAGCCTGACAGAATAATAGGATTTGACTGTCGCCTTTACAACATCGTAAAGTTCGGGGAACGCTTGCGAGTCAAAGAGTCGTGAACAATGAACACTTAGATCCATAATTTGATTACACGAACAACTAAACCACGCTAAACCTGCAGCAGAAATAAAGATAAAATAAACAGATGTATTCGAACTAAAAACCCGAAACGTTCCAGTAACTAATCCCTCTCTGAAAACAATAAGAAGTTATCAAAGTATTTGTTTGTTTGTTTCTTTTGAATTTCGCACAAAGCTACTCGAGGGCTATCTGTGCTGGCCGTTCTTAACTTAGCAGTGTAAGACTAGAGGGAAGGCAGCTAGTCATCCCCACCCACCGCCAACTCTTGGGCTACTCTTTTACCAACGAATAGTGGGATTGACCGCACATTATAACGCTCCCACGGCTGAAAGGACGAGCATGTTTGGCGCGAAACGAGTTGCGAACCGCGACCCTCAGGTTACGAGTCGCATGCCTTAACACGCTTGGCCATGCCAGGCCGATTATCATAGTATAATATATATTTTCCCGGACTATTCCAACGGCTTGAAGGACTTACAGTTTACAGTATTCATTGAAGAACAAGCTAGGAATAAAAGACGGAAAAAGATTTTCCGCTCTTAGAAAAAACAAAATAGAATATACTTACACAAACAGCACACACTGCTATCACTTTCCTCACACTGGCCCATAGGAACCCTCCCAGTTCCATACAGAAAGATGCATCATAGCACGTGCCCTCGCGTCCGTCGACTGCTACGCAGGCTTCCAGTGACACTTCGTTGTCCTTAGAACTCAGGGACCGTCTGACGGACTGCGAAGTGAGCCCAAGTCGTTCCAAGTTCTGACTTCTACCAGACACTGGGTCGAAGTAGTATGTGGCTGCTAGTAATGGAGACTTCTTGGGCTCTATGGATGCTGAAAATAAATCAATTAATAGTATAAATCTTAGGGCGACGTCAAACATTTAATGCTATTATCATTATGCAAAAGAGAAGCGTAGCAGCGCAGATAGGATTTGAGCCCTTTAACCCTGATACCTTTAATTAATAACACTATGTAACAAAATTTTTACTTTTTCTTGTTTCTGGACAGAAAGTGTTATTTCCTAATTACTTATACCTAAAGTAAATAGAAAAGACCTATTTTTCTCTTCAAACTTTGCTTTGTGGCCTGGAAGCGTATAACGAAAACATGATGGGAGACTATATTTGGGGGCTGATACGTGAAAGTGATTTACATTACAGTCGCAAATCTCGAAAACCTACTCACTTCTAAACATTTTTGTATAACTTTAGTATAAATACATGTAAATCTTGGTTCATATGTTGTTTTATTCAGACCTTATGTAAATGAAAATGTGCAAATTTGTCCGTTTTTACATAGAAAATAGATTAATTTCTAAATTTCATTATCCAGGTCACAAAAGCAAAGTTTGAAGGTAATAATGGCCATTTTCTGTACTTTTACAACATAAACAATTGAGAAATAACACATACTATCCAGGAACAAAATTTGTGTTACATAGTGTTATTAATCATTCGGCAACACTAACAAGTCCATCTTGGATCATAACACAGGGATTTTGAAGCTTTAAACTCATTTGAAAAAATGTATTTTTACTATGCGTCAGTATTCAGCGCGTGTTGTGTTTAGTATCTGTGTTCGAATCCTAGTAGGACGCAATGTTTGAATTTCTGAATAATTGCAGAGTTTTGTATCAACTGATGCATGCTTTTCAGACATTCTAGTTGACTGCATAAAAATTATACAGTTTAATAAAAACAAGTATTTTATTGCAACCAGTCAACAGGCCAGTTTAACACAAGGCACTCGACTCGTAATCCCCGTCACACCAAACATGCTCGCCCTTCCAGCCATGGGGGCGCTATAAAGTGACGGTCAGTCCCACTATTCGTTGATAAAAAGAGTAGCCCAAGAGTTGGCGGTGGGTGGTGATAACTAGCTGCCTTCCCTCTAGTTTTACACCGCAAAATTAGGGACGGCTAGCGCAGATAGCTCACGTGAAGCTTTGCGCAAAATTAAAAAAACAAACACAATACATTAGAAGTAACTATGATAAAGTAATGGCAAAACGTAAGCTTACGACCAAAGTGTTTCTAGGGTAAGAATACTCCATAACTTTCTATGTATTTCGTTATTTCTTATTCATCTTAAATAAGTAGACAGATGGATTATTTCAGATATAAAAAGAAAAAAAAATATTAATGTTACATTAGTTGTATGAACGTCCAAATATATAATTGTTTGTTATTGAGTGCATAGATACATAATGGGTTATGTGCACTACGTCCCCCACAAAGATCGAACTCGTAATTTTAGCGTTATAAAGCTACTTTGATTTTAATTAATAAAACAATATATAAATTAGGCTCTTCACTTGTTTGTTTTGTTGAATGTTTTTTTGAATTTCGCGCAAAGCTACTCGAGGGCTATCTGCGCTAGCCGTCTCTAATTTAGCTGTGTAAGACTAGAGGGAAGACAGCTAGTCATCACCACCCACCGCCAACTCTTGGGCTACTATTTTACCAACGAATTGACCATAACATTATAACGCCCCCACGGCTGGAAGGGCGAGCATGTTTGGTGCGACCGGGGTTTGAACCCGCGCCCCTCAGATTACGAGTCGAATGCCTTAACTCACCTGGCCATGCCGGGCCAGAATGTCACGCTTCGAATATTTATGTACTTCAACTTCATGTTAAATAACAAATATAACAGCACAACACTCAAAGTTATCTCTCACAAGTTAATATTTCAAACGTAGTTCTGCCGAATACAAGTATTTTCCACTTGTAAAAGGGTAAATCAAATCATATCCAAATTACGCACGATTCTAATTACGGCCGACATGGTCAAAGAGTGCCGCATTTATTGTGAAAGGGATTTCCACACACACACACAAACATCAGTCGCAGCGACCTCTGGTGATATTTTTGAATCAAACTGTCGGGATTATAACAGCAGCTGAAATACCTCTTTCCTCTCTTATTTATTTTAATTTTTACGGTGCTTGGTTTTGTACTGGAAAGCTGTCGCACAGCAACCAACCGTGTCCGAATAATGGTGAGCGGAGTTTTGAAAACGTCATGTTGTGCATTCGACTCACAATTTGAATTTACGAACTAAGTTTACGTCAGGAGTTTTGTAATTTTTTCATAATCATAATATAAATTATAAAAACCAGAAACGTTTTAAAGGTATCTAAATTCAAACTTAATAACTGACAATAATATAGAAGCAATGATTCGTTAAACAGGGAAGGCTACTTTACTTTAAAGTAGACAAAAACAGAACCAATTTATTTGGCATAACTCGTAACTATGACACTTCTGTTATCGCTTTTCGATAATGCTAAATTCAAAAAAAAAGAAAAGAAACTTAACGTTAGGGTAGAACGCTAAATAACACCACAACGTTTAAAAACAAACTAACAAACTATTGACCAGTAAATGATAGTAACTCTATATCACGTGACCGATTCACGAAAGTCTAAAATTCATCTTATGGAAAATTCAATGAAACGAGCCGATGTTATAATTATTCGATACTCGTTATATTGTTAACAGATGTCAGCACTTGTTATTTTTATGGTATTCCTGTTATTTGTTTTTAACATAAGCGAACAATCATAATAAAGTATAAAAACGCATAACGTGGCACACATCATAGAGTTTATTGTCAAGTCATCTACGTACGTGAGAAATTTAATATCTTTACAGACAAATAAACTATTTATAAGTATAATGTTTATTTTTGAATTTCTGCGCTAGTCGTCTCTAATTTTGCAGAGTAAGACTAGAAAGAATGCAGCTAGTCATCACCACCCACCGCCAACTCTTGGGATAGAGTTTTACCAACGAATAGTAGAACCGACCGTTACATTATAACGCGACTTACAATAGCTAAACGGGAGAGCGTTTTTGGTGGGACCCTCAGATTACGAGTCGAATGCCTTATCTACCGGGCGTTGTAAGCATAATACACCAGATTGTAACCTAACCTAACCTAACCTAAGCCCATAATGTAGTTTTCTTTTCATTGTATTTAAGCAATAATTAACTTTTTCAAGAAAATGTAATATTTTTTTTATTTTACCTTAGGTATTTCTCGTAGCAAGTATAATCTTAAAATTATTGAAATATTTGTTTGTTTTGTGTTTTAGAAATTAGACACGAAATTACACAATGGACTATCTGTGCTCTGCCCACCACGGTTATCAAAACCCGGTTTTTAGCGATGTAAATACATAGTCATTTCAATGTTCTACGGAAGCGCTGTTTATATTAACAGAACTTTGGAATATCAGCCAGAAAAAACCGCTATGCTGCGGTAAAGCGAAAACCAAAAATGGTAAAAACCAACAACACAAAAAAATGATTAATGCGAAATAGGTGTTCAGCTTTTCACAAAGCTTGGGATCTTCATTTCTTTCGCGGTATAAGTTTGTTTGTTTTTTAACTTAGAAATAAGATTAAACTCTTATCTCACAGATAACTCAATTTAAAGCTTCTTACTCAGACGGGAATCTTGTACCGACGGTGGAAACATTCAACAGCTCGTGACTGAAAAATACGAAGCTCGTGGGTTGGCCATGATGTGCTGTTGAAATAAACCGACAAAAACCTATTTCCGATCATTTTGTATCTGTACATTTTTGTCGCAAACAAAGCGTATTTGTGTCTTCTCTTTGCATCAGAACTTACCAAAAGGTCCGGCACCCATAGCTCCGGTGGCTGGATACTCCATAACCTCTCGAAGTCCATAATTTACAGGACGGTGAATGACCTTTCCGATGGCGCTTGTGGTCAGTAAAATTTTCCAAAATATCAAGTAGGAAAACTATACAAAAAATGTATATTAAATCAATCATTCAAATCGGACACCCTAAAAGTATCATGCTTGTCTTTAGTTGAAGAAGTGCTTGGAATAAGTATCTTTCAAGATCTGTTTATAACTTCAAATTATTTCTAAAATGTTCGTGTTAAAAACCGACACATCTAAACTACAACTCTCTTTGTTATAATAAAATAATCAAAATAATAAAATAATCTCATTTTACAAACAAGCAATTTGATTGCTAAAGTTAAACAAAAACAGAGTTATTGTAGTAACTGAGGACATTTTATTGTTTTACCAACTAACTACAGTGCTTAGAGTCCACCGCTGGCACAGCGATGAGTCTACAGTTTTAGAACGATAAAATCAGGGGTTTGAGCCCTTCGGTGGACTCACCAGATAGCCCGATGTGGTTTTAGTATAAGAAAACACACAATTCTTAGTAACTAAATACGGCATTGCTGTTTCAATAGAGCACTGTTGTCTTGTGGTAAGGTACTTACTGTTCATAGTAACTAAGTACAATATTGTTAAATAGAACATTATTATATTTAACGAATATTTTGGAAGCCATAACAACTAAGTACAATATCGTTTAATAGTACATAATTATATAAAACGAATAGTTTCGTCGTCGTAGTTACAAAGTATAATATTGTTATTTTTACAGAACATTATTTTACTAAATAAGTTATTATTCATAGTAGCTAAATACAATGTTACAAAGTTATTTTATTTAATAGACAATTTGCTATTCATGAAAATGAATTTAACATTGTTATTTGCTGTTTATATAGTACCTAATGCAGCATTGTTGTTTTAACAGAACAATATTGTGATGTAATAAATAACTTATTGTTCACAGTGACTTAATACAATACGACCACAGGGTTATCCCAACTACATCTCTACAGATACTAATACACCCGCATTGTGTCTTACTTTGTGATGTTTTGCTTCTATCTTAGATAAAACTAGACACTATTTTCAAAATTACAAGAAAAACTCAAGAGTTTCGAATACTTCAAACTTATCAAAAACTACCGAACGTTGGTTTCCTTGTAAACATTTTCTAATGATAAATATGTGATGAACACATGATAAGTGTTATTAAATATGTGCTTGCGATATATAGATATGCACTGTGTAAATGGTGAAGAAAATTATTCAGAATATTTTAATTATCAAAAATTAACTTACTTCTAACCGAATATATTTTGTATTTGCACGTGACTTACAATTGTTGACGAATACGCCGTACCATCCAGTAACCCATAGTTTTTAGACAACTGAAGGAAACAGTATTTTTAGACGAGTTCTTATGTCTGCCAAGAGAAGAAAAAAATGTTTACTTTTACTTACCATTTAGAACAGGTACGTAATCCTACGAAATAAGTAAATTATTTTTATATGTAGAAATCAGGATGAGTTGGTCTTTGCGGGGGGAATCCCGATGGAAAGTAGCAGTACTGACGAAACGACCAATGTAAAAATGTGCTTCAGTGACCGGTCTCTTGTGGCTTGTTCGCTCATTAACATACCTCCTCACAACAGTTGGTCACATCACGTGACTAGTCAGCCTTAATTTCAGTTGGCTATCTTTGTCCAATTACTAAAAGCTTTTCATTTCCTCTCAACCATTATGAAAATCGTATGTGTCCATATTTTCTTTTGTGGCAATATGATCATGTATGCAATAGATTCCCCCTCTTCTACCATAGACGCCTCACCCTATTGACTCACGCATTATTATAATATAGCCACTTGAATACTGCTTGGTCCATATCACAAATGGAATTATGTTTGTGCTCACAGCATAGAATATATTCTATATCATCCACGTGTTTTGGCGTCAAATTACTCATCAGCAAATATTCCATTGTTCAGTGAGGTCATCAAAATCAAACTACTATGTAATTGCCTATCTATTTGTTATGGATTGTACACTGTATAAATATATATACATATTGTTTGTTTTTACATTAAAAAGTACGAAATTCAAACACGGAAACGGACAGTTTTGTATATCCGGATAAAAGGTTACCACGTCATCAAAAAGCGTTGTGAGTAGTCATTAAGCGAACGTTGCACTCACACCACCCCACAGACACACACGTTATCCCATCGTTGTAATGGATAAACCAATTAACCTGGATTCGTCATAAACCCCTTTACAATTTAGGAAATGGATTTCAATAAAAAGAGTTCCTACTATCAATAGAAGCAGTCAACTATATGATGCTTCTAAATCAACCCAATCTTTCCTCTTCATTACCAAACAGTCCTCAAGGTCCTCAAACATTATTAGTCTGTATTTCAGTATAAAGGTTACGATTGTGATTATCTAATTATTATACTTAGCCTCAATGCTTTACAAAACCGTGAATTGGAATTAGAACGTCACACACACACACACACACACATCCGTATGGGTATATATTTAGGGCACTATTTAGTAACCGTGATTCATACCTGGGCATTGGATCGCTTAGTGTTTTTGTTTTGTTTTTTTCATTCTGTAACACATTACACCGATTGGTGTCAAAAATCATTTCGACACTATACTGTTTTGGTTTTCATATGTAGAATAAAGTTAGGTGTCGCTGCTAATGTGATGTCTCATTTTATTGATTATATATAGTTGTGTTGGTGATAGAAGATTTCAAAGCAGACGTATCAAACGTGTTCTAGTTTCTCGTCTGTCCATGGTTCGTGTTTCATTTGCACAAAACTCATTCCGTTCAAAGTGACGACCAATTCTTAGAGATGGCTGCAGTAAGTGTTATATACAACTTATTTTCCCAAATGTTCATAGTATAAACTATCTGCGCATAGTGGAAATTCTTGAAAACAAAAACAAACAAGAAGATTTTTATACCAATTTTTCGAAATGATGCAAGAAAAATGCGTCAGTCAATTGACTTCCTTTTCTTGTTCAGTGTTGTTGATTAACCACAACCCAAAAAGTAATCAAATAAATAATATTTACATTTATTACGTAGTTTAACTATATATAAGCACTGCAACCGAGAATAGCTCATTACGTGATGGATAGTTGTATGTTAGACACTGAAAGCCCTCCGTTTTTTCTTTATTACTCAAATATCGATTTTGGGTGGTGCCGTGAGGATTTACCACCTATCATTGAATCAGATTAATTATCCGATAAACAAACGAAATAAAAATACAAAACATTTGATAACACATAATCTTTATTTCTGTTTATTAAATCTCAAGTTGTATTTGTTTAAACGAACTTCATGAGTATGTCGAGCAATGGATACCATAACCCTTGTCAACCATGGAATACTTAATTTGTATTCCAGGAACATCTGAATGAAGCATATATCTGCAGCGAAACATCCACATGGACTCTGCAAAACATCTATCTAAAAAGACATGGAAGTAAACGGTCAATATTTTTATACAGCACATGAGTGTTTAGTTACAACCACCCAAATATATTATTTCACATGATAATTTCAGAGGTAAGGAAAAAGAAAGAGCGAATAAGGTCGAACGGGTCAAGCAGACCAAACCACATGATTTATAAATCTGATAAAGTGTAGAATGGGTTATACATGATTTATACATCTGATAAAGTGTGGAATAGGTTATACATCATTTATACATCTGATAAAGAGTAAAATAAGTTATACATCATATGTACATTTGATAAAGTGTGGAATGGGTTATACATGATTTATACATCTGATAAAGTATAGAATGGTTATACATGATTTATTCATCTGATAAAGTGTGGAATGGGTTATACATCATTTATACATCTGATAAAGTATAAAATAAGTTATACATCATATGTACATTTGATAAAGTGTGGAATGGGTTATACATGATTTATACATCTGATAAAGTGTGTAATAGGTTATACATCATTTATACATCTGATAAAGTGTAGAATGGGTTATACATCATTTATACATCTGATAAAGTGTAGAATGGGTTATGCATCATTTATACATCTGATAAAGTATAGAAGGGGTTATACATCATTTATACATCTGATAAAGTGTAGAATTGGTTATACATGATTTATACATCTGATAAAGTGTGGAATGGATTATACATCATTTATACATCTGATAAAGTGTGGAATAGGTTATACATGATTTATTCATCTGATAAAGTGTGAAATGGGTTATACATGATTTAAACATCTGATAAAGTGTAGAATGGGTTATACATGATTTATACATCTGATAAAGTGTGGAATGGGTTATACATGATTCATACATCTGATAAAATGTGGAATGAGTTATACATGATTTATACATCTGATAAAGTGTAGAATGGGTTATACATTATTTATACATCTGATAAAGTATGGAATGGGTTATACCTGATTCATACATCTGATAAAATGTGGAATGTGTTATACATGATTTATACATATGATAAAGTGTGGAATGGGTTATACATCATTAAAACATCTGATAAAGTGTAGAAAGGGGTTCCATCATTTATACATCTGATGAAGTGTAGAATGGGTTATACATTATTTATACATCTGTTAAGTGTGGAATATGTTATACATCATTTATACATCTGATAAAGTATGGAATGGGTTATACCTGATTCATACATCTGATAAAATGTGGAATGTGTTATACATGATTTATACATATGATAAAGTGTGGAATGGGTTATACATCATTAAAACATCTGATAAAGTGTAGAAAGGGGTTCCATCATTTATACATCTGATGAAGTGTAGAATGGGTTATACATTATTTATACATCTGTTAAGTGTGGAATATGTTATACATCATTTATACATCCGATAAAGTATAGAAGGGGTTATACATCATTTATATATTTGATAAAGTGTAGAATGGGATATACATCATTTATACATCTAATAAAGTGTAAAATGGGTTATACATTATTTATACATCTGATAAAGTGTAGAATGGGTTATACATCATTTATACATCTGATAAAGTGTAGAATGGGTTATACATCATTTATACATCCGATAAAGTATAGAAGGGGTTATACATCATTTATATATTTGATAAAGTGTAGAATGGGATATACATCATTTATACATCTGATAAAGTGTAAAATGGGTTATACATTATTTATACATCTGATAAAGTGTAGAATGGGTTATACATCATTTATACATCTGATAAAGTGTAGAATGGGTTATACATCATTTATACATCTGATAAAGTGTAGAATGGGTTATACATCATTTGTACATGTGATAAACTGTATAATGGGTTATACATGATTTATACATTTAAAAAAATGTGGAATGGGTTATACATCATTTATACATCTGATAAAGTATGGAATGGGTTATACATGATTTATACATCTGATAAAGTGTGGAATGGGTTATACATCATTAAAACATCTGATAAAGTGAAGAATGGGTTATACATCATTTATACATCTAATGAAGTGTGGAATAGGTTATACATCATTTATACATCTGATAAAGTGTAGAATGGGTTATACATCACTTACACATCTGATAAAGTGTAGAATGGGTTATACATCATTTATACATCTGATAAAGTGTGGAATGGGTTATACAGGATTTATAAATCTGATAAAGTGTAGAATGGGTTATTCATCATTTATACATCTGATAAAGTGTAAAATGGGTTATACATCATTTATACATCTGATAAAGTGTGGAATAGGTTATACATCATTTATACATCTGAAAAAGTGTAGAATGGGTTATACATCATTTATACATCTGATAAAGTGTGGAATAGGTCATAGATCATTTATACATCTGATAAAGTGTAAAATAAGTTATACATGATTTATACATCTGGTAAAATGTAGAATGGGTTATACATCATTTATACATCTGATAAAATGTAGAATAGATTATACATCATTTATACATCTGATAAAGTGTAGAATGGGTTATACATCATTTATACATTTGATAAAGTGTAGAATGGGTTATGAATCATTTATACATCTGATAAAGTGTAGAAGGGGTTATACATCTGATAAAGAATAGAATGGGTTATACATTATTTATACATCTGATAAAGTGTGGAATGGGTTATACATCATTTATACATCTGATAAAGTGTAGAATTGGATATACATGATTTATACATCTGATAAAGTGTTGAATGGGTTATACATCATTTATACATCTGATAAAGTGTGGAATAGGTTATACATTATTTATACATCTGATAAAGTGTGGAATGGGTTATACATCATTAAAACATCTGATAAAGTGTAGAATGGGTTATACATCATTTATACATCCGATAAAGTGTAGAATAAATTATACATCATTTATACATCTGATAAAGTGTGAAATGGGTTATACATGATTTAAACATCTGATAAAGTGTAGAATGGGTTATACATCATTTATACATCTGATAAACTGTAGAATGGGTTATACATGATTTATACATTTGATGAAATGTGGAATGGGTTATACATCATTTATACATCTGATAAAGTGTGGAATAGGTTATACATCATTTATACATCTGATAAAGTGTAGAATGGGATATACATCACTTATACATCTGATAAAGTGTAGAATGGGTTATACATCATTTATACATCTGATAAAGTGTGGAATGGGTTATGCATCATTTATACATCTGATAAAGTGTGGAATAAATTATACATGATTTATATATCTGATAAAGTGTGGAATAGGTCATACATCATTTATACATCTGATAAAGTGTAGAATGGGTTATACATGATTTATACATCTGGTAAAGTTTAGAATGGGTTATACATCATTTATACATCTGATAAAATGTAGAATGGATTATACATCATTTATACATCTGATAAAGTGTGGAATAGGTTATACATCATTTATACATCTGATAAAGTGTAGAATGGGTTATACATCATTTATACATCTGATAAAGTGTAGAATGGGTTATACATTATTTATTTATCAGATAAAGTGTAAAATGGGTTATACATCATTTATACATCTGATAAAGTGTGGAATAGGTTATACATCATTTATACATCTGATAAAGTGTAGAATGGGTTATACATCATTTATACAACTGATGAAGTGTGGAATAGGTTATACATCATTTATACATCCGATAAAGTGTAGAATGGGATATATACATCATTTATACATCCGATAAAGTGTAGAATGGATTATACATGATTTATACATCTGATAAAGTATGGAATAGGTTATACATCATTTATACATCTGATAAAGTGTAAAATGGGTTATACATCATTTATACATCTGATAAAGTGTGGAATAGGTCATACATCATTTATACATCTGATAAAGTGTAGAATGGGTTATACATCATTTATACATCTGGTAAAGTGTAGAATGGGTTATACATCATTTATGCATCTGATAAAATGTAGAATGGATTATACATCATTTATACATCTGATAAAGTGTGGAATGGGTTATACATGATTTATACATTTGATAAAATGTGGAATGGGTTATACATCATTTATACATCTGATAAAGTGTAGAATGGGTTATACATCATTTATACATCTGATAAACTGTAGAATGGGTTATACATGATTTATACATTTGATAAAATGTGGAATGGGTTATACATCATTTATACATCTGATGAAGTGTGGAATAGGTTATACATCATTTATACATCTGATAAAGTGTAGAATGGGATATACATCACTTATACATCTGATAAAGTGTAGAATGGGTTGTACATCATTTATACATCTGATAAAGTGTGGAATGGGTTATGCATCATTTATACATCTGATAAAGTGTGGAATAAATTATACATGATTTATATATGTGATAAAGTGTGGAATAGGTCATACATCATTTATACATCTGATAAAGTGTAGAATGGGTTATACATGATTTATACATCTGGTAAAGTTTAGAATGGGTTATACATCATTTATACATCTGATAAAATGTAGAATGGATTATACATCATTTATACATCTGATAAAGTGTGGAATAGGTTATATATCATTTATACATCTGATAAAGTGTAGAATGGGTTATACATCATTTATACATCTGGTAAAATGTAGAATGGGTTATACATTATTTATTTATCAGATAAAGTGTAAAATGGGTTATACATAATTTATACATCTGAAAAAGTGTAGAATGGGTTATACATCATTTATACATCTGATAAAGTGTAGAATGGGTTATACATTATTTATACATCTGATAAAGTTTAGAATTGGTTATACATGATTTATACATCTGATAAAGTGTAAAAGGGGTTTTACATGATTTATACATCTGATAAAGTGTAGAATGGGTTATACATGATTTATACGTCTGATAAAGTGTAGAATGGGTTATACATCATTTATACATCTGATAATGTGTGGAATAGGTTAAAGATCATTTATACATCTGATAAAGTGTAGACTTGGTTATACATTATTTATTCATCAAAGAAAGTGTAGAATTGGTTATACATTATTTATTCATCAGAGAAAGTGTAGAATGGGTTATACATTATTTATTCATCAGAGAAAGTGCAGAATAGGTTATACGTTATTTATTCATCAGAGAAAGTGTAGAATTGGTTATACATTATTTATTCATCAGAGAAAGTGTAGAATTGGTTATACATTATTTAAACTTCATATGAAATGTAAACTTCATTCAGCTGATTAAAGCACATCTTTTATTCATCAGATGAAGTGTGGACTTAATTTATTATACTAAAATACATCATTTGAACATCAGATTAAGAGTGAAAAAACTCTGACTAAGTCAGAGTATAAAAAGGAAGACGGTGTTATTAACGGCAGTGTTTATATGGTTTAATAGTTCATTGTATGGTTTCTCAACAACTATAATTAATTACATGAATCACATGTTGGTTTAACATAACAATAAATGAGCTCATGACAAAATACTTTATTTCACACACGTTGACAGTTACTTTATTATTTTCACTTACACATTCACCAAAGGCTGACATTGCTTCTATGGATGTACGGTGTTGTTATTACAAGATCATCCTAATGATAGTGCTGTTATAAATGAATCAAACTACTATAGACAGTAGTTCATAGTATCACCAGTTAATCAATAGTATTTTATCTTGTTTTCTAACAGACATTTTTACAAATCCTGAAAAAGACAGATTTCTCATGGTAACATCTCTAAATATCATGTAGTAATTTAACATAAACCTTACTGTTTTACGTATTTGGCATTATGGATTAAATGTGTTATTCGTCTACCCAAATAATTATAATATTTTATTCATTGCTTGTAATGGTTCTTGGTAAAATATTTCACACAAGTTATTTTGTAGAGTGGTTTTGCATATATTTTACAAATGTTATGAAATGTATTGCTCTACAAAGGTTCTATAGGCAGGTGGTCTTCCTTGGAGTATTGTGTGTGTTTGTACAAAAGCAGATTGTGTTTTGATATGTGAAGTCTTGTAGGAGCTCATATAGATTTCAACTTGTCTGATTTTATGTTTATAGTTTTCAGTTATGTCTTGAAACAACTACCTTGCCTCTTTTTATTATTAACCCACTAGTTTATGGTAAACAAATCTGGGCAGTATTATTGAATGTATCATTGCACATTGTGTACGTTATTTATAAAGTTATTTATATTTTTATAAGCTAAAAAATTTATGATTGTAGTTAAAAAGGTGTTTTAGTAACCCACTGAAGTTAGATTTCTTATAAATATTTGGTATTTTTATAAAAAGATGAGCATTAGATGACTAACATGTGGTTACTCACTGTTTTGTACACTATACAGCTGTTGTCTTTAGGGAGCCGATCTCTATGTTATGTATGAGGTGAAAGAGTAAAAATACCCATCATTAAATTTTATTAGACATGTTTATAGGATAAAGATGGAAAAGTTTACTTAAAGTGACTCTTCAGACATACTTGCTTTATTTCAAAACATGTTTTTTCGTTTGTAAAACTTTTTCTCGGTTTTAGTGGTGAGTTTGTCTTAACCTAGTTATACTTTTGTCCATTGCTGTGTATTATATATAGAGAATTTAGTCACACAGAAGCTATTAATTTTACTATGTTCACAAACAAATCTCCATGACAATTTCCAACTGCAGTCTTAATTTTACATCTCAAATTAATGCGATCAAATAGTCAATGGCTAAAACAAATCATCATGAGCCATATAAGTTAGTATCCCACATCATATATTTTTAAACCATAGCTTAAAAGATAGTATGAAGCTCAGTATCCAGCAATCATGGTGACTGACTATCTTAAGTTATAGCCCATACTGCCTAATTGGGAAGTAGATACCACAGATAGGATAGCCATCTTAGAAATTATACATTAAATGACAGAAGTCCTGCAAGCAGAAGATGGTAAAATATGATAACGATTCTACGTGAAGGTGAATCAGAAATTTTGTAGATACATATTTTATTTAGAAAATATCGTGTTTCAGGTAAAGTATGCAGCAGTGACAGCGCACCAGAATTTAGGGTTATCACAGTGTAAGAGGGTCATAGAAGTATCTCGAAAAGAAATGAAGAAAGGAATTATATTAAAATAGTTCAGTTATAATATTAATCAACACGTAAGTATGTGCAGAATATCACTCTTAGAGGACGTCTGGTCAGCTCCAGTAAAACCTTAACCGACCTCACTATGATCATCAGACAGAAGGAACAGATAGGGAGAATACAATATCAGAAATGTTTATTTGTTTAGATGTGTTAGTATATTATAACACATTGTCTTATATTTGCATCTATAAAACTTAAATTCACGTGGCTGTGTATCACACCGGATATAAAAAACTAAAAAATTATAAAGCCTGCATGTAAATACATGTACATATAGTCAATATGCATTACATGTGCATGCATGTAAAGAATCATGCATGTTTTCCAATCAGTATTTACAAAATCCCCATCAAGCTACAGGATAAAAATATACCAGCTATATATATATTAAAAGCATATACATAGCATGTGGTATGTGGATCAATATGCATCATAGTGGGCACACATACAGTACTATTATTAAAGGTAATATTGTGACATTGACGTCAGAAGCAACAGTCATCCAGTCTGCATGGAGCTAATCCAAAGGTTGTCATTATTTCCAGTGAGATCATCAGACACCAACTATGTATTTTGTTACATTAAAGTTTTCATATAAAACAATATTGTTATTATACAGATTTATCTCCATGATGGACATAAAAACATTAAAGAAACAAAATTATTAAAAATGGTTAATTTAAAAAGGAAACAGAGAGGTTTATAAAAATACAGGAACAAGATAGGTAGTTTAAAGTTAAAATACAGGAACAATATAGGTAGCTTAAAGTTCAAATAAAGTTGTAAAATACAGGAACAATATAGGTAGCTTAAAGTTCAAATAAAGTTGTAAAATACAGGAACAATATAAGTAGCTTAAAGTTAAAATAAAGTTGTAAAATACAGGAACTATATAGGTAGCTTAAAGTTAAAATAAAGTTGTAAAATACAGGAACTATATAGGTAGCTTAAAGTTAAAATAAAGTTGTAAAATACAGGAACAATATAGGTAGCAAAAGCTAAAATAAAGTTGTAAAATACAGGAACTATATAGGTAGCTTAAAGTTAAAATAAAGTTGTAAAATACAGGAACTATATAGGTAGCTTAAAGTTAAAATAAAGTTGTAAAATACAGGAACTATATAGGTAGCTTAAAGTTAAAATAAAGTTGTAAAATACAGGAACTATATAGGTAGCTTAAAGTTAAAATAAAGTTGTAAAATACAGGAACAATATAGGTAGCTTAAAGCTAAAATAAAGTTGTAAAATACAGGAACTATATAGGTAGCTTAAAGTTAAAATAAAGTTGTAAAATACAGGAACTATATAGGTAGCAAAGTTAAAATAAAGTTGTAAAATACAGGAACTATATAGGTAGCTTAAAAGTTAAAATAAAGTTGTAAAATACAGGAACAATATAGGTAGCTTAAAGTTAAAATAAAGTTGTAAAATACAGGAACTATATAGGTAGCTTAAAGTTAAAATAAAGTTGTAAAATACAGGAACAATATAGGTAGCTTAAAGCTAAAATAAAGTTGTAAAATACAGGAACTATATAGGTAGCTTAAAGTTAAAATAAAGTTGTAAAATACAGGAACTATATAGGTAGCTTAAAGTTAAAATAAAGTTGTAAAATACAAGAACAATATAGGTAGCTTAAAGTTAAAATAAAGTTGTAAAATACAGGAACTATATAGGTAGCTTAAAGTTAAAATAAAGTTGTAAAATACAGGAACAATATAGGTAGCTTAAAGCTAAAATAAAGTTATAAAATACAGGAACAATATAGGTAGTTTAAAGTTAAAATAAAGTTGTAAAATACAGGAACTATATAGGTAGCTTAAAGTTCAAATAAAGTTGTAAAATACAGGAACAATATAGGTAGCTTAAAGCTAAAATAAAGTTATAAAATACAGGAACAATATAGGTAGCTTAAAGTTAAAATAAAGTTGTAAAATACAGGAACAATATAGGTAGCTTAAAGTTCAAATAAAGTTGTAAAATACAGGAACAATATAGGTAGCTTAAAGTTCAAATAAAGTTGTAAAATACAGGAACAATATAGGTAGCTTAAAGTTCAAATAAAGTTGTAAAATACAGGAACAATATAGGTAGCTTAAAGTTCAAATAAAGTTGTAAAATACAGGAACAATATAGGTAGCTTAAAGTTCAAATAAAGTTGTAAAATACAGGAACAATATAGGTAGTTTAAAGCTAAAATAAAGTTATAAAATACAGGAACAATATAGGTAGTTTAAAGTTCAAATAAAGTTGTAAAATAGAGGAACAATATAGATAGCTTAAAGTTAAAATAAAGTTGTAAAAACAATACAGGAACAATATAGGTAGCTTAAAGTTAAAATAAAGTTGTGAAAAACAATACAGGAACAACATAGGTAGCTTAAAGTTAAAATAAGGTTGTAAAAAACAACATAGGAACAATATAGGTAGCTTAAAATTTAAATGAAGTTGTAAAAAAAAAAATCAAAAACACTAAACAAACCAGCTGAAGGTGTGAGACAAAAAATAAATACAAATTTAAAAACATCAAATTTTGATTAGACTCAATTTTATTCGAGCTAACCGCGTGACGTAAACTTAGGTATTAGTAGTTTGATGTATCCAGTTTAACGTGCTTCACGTGCTTTATGTCGATATTTAAAGTTTTAAATTCTCAGTATTTTTATTCCTCTTCTGTATCACATCATAAGTTTATACACTTACAACTTGCGGCTGTATTTCTACTGTAAGATAGCTGTCTTACTTCTACATTGTTTATGATACATATTCCTGTTTTTAATATTATTCTATTTATTTTTATTACGTGTTTTACAAAAACAGATGGTGTTACTTACTTCCGTCAAACTGCACACAGGCTTGTCTGAATTTATACTTTCAATTGTATATATAGCTGTATTGTGTATGTTTCTATAGGCGGACATGTCAATAACGTACGTTTCGGTTTTGTGAATGTAGAACGAGACAGGCGATTGTATTTTATATAATTTGGTATACATTTAACGTATTGTAGTGTATAGTATACATTTAACGTATTGTAGTGTACAGTATACATCTTACGTATTGTAGTGTATAGTATACATTCCACATATTGTTGTGTATAGTATACATCTATTACTCAATAGTTTAACATACTAAATATTACTCAATAGTTTAACATACTAAATATTACTCAATAGTTTAACACACTAAATATTACTCAGTAGTTTAACATACTAAATATTACTGAATAGTTTAACATACTAAAATTACTGAATAGTTTAACATAATAAATATTACTCAATAGTTTAACACGCTAAATATTACTCAATAGTTTAACACGCTAAATATTACTCAATAGTTTAACACACTAAATATTATTCAGTAGTTTAACATACTAAATATTACTGAATAGTTTAACACACTAAATATCACTCAATAGTTTAACAAACTAAATATCACTCAATAGTTTAACACACTAAATATCACTCAATAGTTTAACACACTAAATATTACTCAATAGTTTAACATACTAAATATTACTCAATAGTTTAACACACTAAATATCACTGAATAGTTTAACATACTAAATATTACTCAGAAGTTTAACATACTAAATATTACTCAATAGTTTAACATGCTAAATATTACTAAATAGTTTAACATACTAAATATTACTCAGTAGTTTAACATACTAAATATTACTCAATAGTTTAACATGCTAAATATTACTAAATAGTTTAACATACTAAATATTACTCAGTAGTTTAACATACTAAATATTACTCAATAGTTTAACACGCCAAATATTACTCAATAGTTTAACATACTAAATATTACTCAGTAGTTTAACATACTAAATATTACTGAATAGTTTAACATACTAAATATTACTGAATAGTTTAACAAACTAAATATTACTGAATAGTTTAACAAACTAAATATTACTCAGTAGTTTAACAAACTAAATATTACTCAATAGTTTAACACACTAAATATTACTCAATAGTTTAACATACTAAATATTACTGAATAGTTTAACATACTAAATATTACTCAGAAGTTTAACATACTAAATATTACTGAATAGTTTAACATACTAAATGTTACTCAGAAGTTTAACATATTACATTATAGTTTCAATTGTTTGGTTACACGTGTGAAATATACTGTTCCGTAACCCATATAACTATGATGTTTATTATATATGTAAAAACGGCTCGTTTGGGTTGAGAAAATATTTTACGTATTTTTTACGTATATATTTCTCTACAAGTGGGTTTTCTCGACATTACTAATTATGATGTTTATTGTGTATAATAGTCCCTCACAAAACATTCATTTCACACGTTACTCAATTGTACGCCTTGTAAGTCGATTTTTCTCTTTAAAAATACCTTGAAAAATCTTCTAAGATAAAAGTGTTAGGTTAAGGCAAGAGGTAAACTTCGGGTCTCTTGACTCTACTCAAAACGACCTCCCATACAGGTCGTAATCTCATTACTTACCAATCACAAGTATTTCCAATAACAATAAATATTGTATTTAACTAATATTGTTGATATACTGTGAAGAATATAATGTATTTGACTGTATTTATTCAGCAGGTTTAAAAAACATCAAGGCTGTATCAAGATGATGATTGGTGAGCGAAAATATTTTTTCTTAGAATTGTCTTTCCCAAATTAGGGTGCGCCTTCCACGATGTAGCCCCTTACAAGGCGTAAAATACGGTATTTTATAGTTTTCATTAATGTAGTTTTACCAAGGCTGATGGTGCTTCTATTGGTGAAACTTTGTTGTTATTACAAGGTTTTACTAAGGTGTCCTCTGTTGGGACGGTGGTAAGTCTTCGGATTTACAACGCTAAAATTAAGAGTTTGATTCCCCTCGGTGTACAGAGCAGATAGACCGATGTGACTTTGATGTATGAAAACACACATTCACTAAAGTTAATGTTATTTCAGGTAGATAGTGATACCAAGAACAGTGTTTTCTGCAGTACAATAGCTCGATGGATTGCCTAAAGTTAAATACCTTAATAAAAGATGCAATATTTAATAGACTGATTTAAAAAGACTTTGATTCGTTTCTAACTGACACAATGCGTTTTTGGTACTTGGTTCAAGGTCTTGCCAACAGTTGCAAGCATCACATGGTGTGTCCAATCCAGATCGTCATTTTTATTCTCATTGGAAACCCGGACTAATAGTCCAGTAAAGAAAGACTTGTAAGAAAATACCACCAGTCTTATTGGTTTGTTTTGAATTTCGCACAAAGCTACTCGGGGGTTATCTGCGCTAGACGTCCCTAATTTAGCAGTGCAAGACTAGATGGAAGGCAACTAGTCATCATCACCCATCGCCAATTCTTTTACCAACGAATAGTGGGATTAACCGCGACATTATAACGCTACCCCATTCTTATTGTCATGCATTCTAACGCTCTGCCTGTGACTAATAAAAAATGTGAGAATTTCTCAAAGTCACAAACATTTTACTCTTTGGTACCACTTCTTGGGAAAGTTACTTTGTTCTAGATTATATATGTAAGTAAAATTAATGTTCAGACAAACCAATAGTCTTCGGTTATGAGTGTGTACCTAGTGGTGAATACTTTTGAAATGTAAAATCATCTCTGTAGAGACAATTTTGGCTTAGTTTTCATTCATCCCGAGCATCAACATGTTTTGGGGGTATCATCATATCCTGAGAAAATGAAATCCATGACTGTACAGACCACCTCTACTGATGAAAACGTTTCTCACTTTATGTGTTACGCAAACGAAAAAATACAATGTAATTGTAATAGTAATATGAGCACAATATATAAGTGTTACATAAGAGCTAATCTAGTATTTCATAAACTAAGATGTTTACGACATATTAATGTATATTGAGTTTGCTACTAAATGTTTTAGCATATGCGATACTCGACAAATCTTTATTTACACATATTAAAGATAGAACATTAAGGTGAGGTGAAACACAATAGGCTATCTGTGCTCTGCTCACCACGGATTCTGACGTTGTAAGTCCGCAGACGTACCGCTGTGCCACTGGGGCCTCAACATGAAGGGGACAGTCAATTAGCTCGAGGTTTCAGGTGCATGTTGTATTGTGTATAATTTATGAAACTGATTCACTTTGAAACATGTCCCTTATTCTTCGTTTATGGTCATTAGTTATATTTGACTAATAGCATGCCAAAACAAGAATATACCAGGAGTATATGAAGTCAGTATTCTCGAAAATACTATATTTTGAACTTTTGTATAAAACCTTTTATATAAGAATCACAGAACACTAACCAGTAACTGACGATTTTCTATAATTTTTAAGCGAAAAGATAATTTACGTTACTTTAACAGTTTCAAAATTCAGGTAAGGAAGTAGCCGTTTTGAAATAGTAATCATGTACCTAAAAATCGTTTAATAGTAAACATATAACAGAAGAACAATTGTAAGAATATTACCTATATAGATTGGCATATAATAACACTATATAACACAACACTATGTAACACAAATTTTGTTCCTGGATAGTATGTGTTATTTCTTAGTTGTTTATGTTGTAAAAGTACAGAAAATGATCATTATTCCTTTTAAACTTTGCTTTTGTGACCTGGATAATGAAATTTATAAATTAACCTATTTTTTATGTAAAAACGGACAAATTTGCACATTTTCATTTACATAAGGTCTGAATAAGACAACATACGAATCAAGATTTACATGTATTTATACTAAAGTTATACAAAAATGAACAAAAATGTTTATAAGCAGTCTTTCGAGATTTGCGACTGTAATGTAAATCACTTTCACGTATCAGCCCCCAAATAGTCTCCCATCATGTTTTAGTTATACGCTCCAAGGTCACAAAAGCAATGTTTGAAGAGAAAAATCGGTCTTTTCCATGTGTATTAACACGCGTATTATAGCTAAATGTATGAATGACAAATATCAGAATAACTTGTATTTGTAGTCCTACGGTAGTAATACTATACTTACGTAATGTAATATGAATGAAAACATAAGACGAGACACAATTCAATCCGTAAACAGAACTTGAGACAATATTAAATGTGTGTGCGATCTGTTAGAAGTCTAGTAACAGTATTTGTAACGTCCATAACAGAGAGTACTGTCAATCAAAGAATGCATTAGGCCTCTACGTCACATATTATCTCTTCAGTTTCACCTCTGGTGAAAAAGACATTTTTACCATATACAATCATTAAACAGTTGGCCCACTGTGAAACATCGAATAAAGAACTGGATAGAAAGTTCTAACATTATTCACATAGCTAAATAAATTGAGCTTACTGAATGATGAAGTAAAACATTTCTTCATTAGGCCTAATAGCATTTCTTTGGTTTGCTGCCCTAGGCTGTGCTGATGAGCCTTGAACAGAAACTGTAGTTCACAGCAGATGGTATGGCCAATCAAAGTATGTATATATAGCAATACTGTTCACATCTGTAAAACATATAATGCCCAGTACGACCATACGACATTGTAAAATATATGTCTGATGTACGAAGTCACTTGTGTGAAATATTTTGCTAAGAACTGTTGTACACAATAGAAATGAATAAAACATAATTATATGGGTAGATGAACAGTACATTTAACCCATAAAGCTAAACTACTGAATCAGTCAGTTTGTATGTTAAATTACTGCACAATATCTAGAGATGTAATCACAGAAATCTGCCCTTTTCAGGATTTGTAAAAATGTCTGTTAGAAAATAAGATAAAATATTATTGATTAACTGATGATACTACGAACTATGCTATTATTGTCTCTAGTAGGTTCGTTTACTTATTATGCTGTTCATCCTTTACAATTGAGGAGGACCATCTTCATCATCATCCATTAATTTTGTGTTCAGAGGTGACTCATTACTCTGATCCTGGATTGAAAATAGCTAGTACAGTAGAAGACATAACAGCAGGAGGACTGATGGTTGCTGTCTGTTGTTTTACATGCTACAAACTCGTTTTGAGCTGCTCCTTTGTGACGGCACTCCTCCAGGCTGGGTCGTTTCGGGCAAGAGTCTCCCAGGTAAATAGGATTGATGTTACAATCCTTTAGCCCAACCTTGTCCCACCAGTATGCTCTAGTTTGTAGTTCACCAAAGAAGATGTGTCTGGAGAGACAACTCTCTGGCATTCTGATAACATGGCTGTACTTATCTTCCTTAGCTCGGTGTGAATGCTAAGCATGCCAGAGAGACTTAGGACCTTAGTGTCAGAGACCTTGTCTTGCCACTTACAGTAACACTATTATGAGTAAAACCTTATAAGAATAACACTGTCCATCCAAAGAGGAATCGTCAGCCTTTGAAAAATTGTGCAAGTGAAAACTATAAAGTAATTGTCAGCATGTATAACTATTTAGTTAACAATTCTTTTATTGTTAGACTAAATCAGTATCAAATTGTAAGAGTTTTACATGATATTAAATACAGATGTTCATCACGTGTTAAGACATCTTACAACAGTCTATACAAAGACTGTGAGCTTTTGCAAAACGTATGCAAGAGAAACCTACAAGTTTGATAAGATCAAAAGAACAGATTGTTTTACTTGTAAAGCAAAATTACACTCACAATTTTATTAAGTTTAAAAATTCTATTGTTGCTATAGAGTTGATGACACAGTTACCCTCTGGTGGTTCCTGTGTTCATTATGCCACCAGTTGCCACTTGGTGCTAACAGAAGTGTGCTCTCTAGATAATTTCTGCTGCATTATGACAACTTCTGTCTGTCATGACAGCCTAGCAACATGCCTTGTGGTTCCACAAAGTGGAACCATGTTGTTATCTTATGGACACTTCTTTCTAGTGTCTGAGGTTGACACCCATCCATCAGCTTCTGGTGGCTTAACAATTGGAATAATAATTACTCACGAGGTTAGCAGAACTTTCAATTTTCCTTTGTGAAAGACTATGTTATCTCTACACAATATAAAGATTTTTGGGGTGAATACTGGGAGAAGGTAGCATTTTTATCTCAAGTTACAACGTAAATTAATTATTCACCACTTGACATCAAAATAAGAATATAAAGGGCAATATATAGATAGGCTCAATTAATTAATTAATTTTGTGTTAAAATATGTTTCTAAGTCGAGCACCATTGTTCAATACCACATGGTCACTTCAAACTAAACACCTTATCATGTTAAGCCACCTTCAGAGGTGTGTACCAGGTGTGGGTACATGAGGGTTACAAAAACCACTCAGCTGTGACTTGTTGTGCAGCCACTCTTAACTGAATAACAGTACAGTTAAGATGCTTCTACAGCATAAAATATGTAGCACATTCACTGGTATATCATGTCTTGAACCTTGGATCCCAAAATGGAACTTAACACTGACACAACAATCAAGATAAATCATTAATTTGAAATGGACTTTAAAAAAATTATAAACCAAAAAAACCATAAAATAAATAATTAAATGAAACCCTAATTATTAACTTACTGTAGTTTATCTAGTCGAAAGAATTTATTAATAGCAAGCTAAAAATATTTTGAAAAACAAACTTGACCAGAACCCGCATGCATATAATCACACAAACTAGCTACTGTTTTTTGTCAAATCTCACATGTTCGAGACTTTGTTCATTTACTCACTTAATGAACCATTTTTGTTCATTCAGGTGCATACTTTAAAACAAATACAATCATTAGAAACTGTTAAATACATCTGTTGACAAGAAAACTATGGCTAAAATATTATAAATATACTTATCAGTGAGTTATATTTTTTGTTTTTTTAATTTGTAAAAACCAGTTTTTGAAATCTCTTAACAATACAGTATATCAAAGTTATGATTGTGGTTTTGCACCTAAGAACTTCCTATAACATTCCACATCAGTTTCAAAGATGTAATCGTTTTAAGGTTGTGAACTCTCAAGCCAATTTGTTTTAATATTTATTTAATATTAACATGTTCTTTTATCAACTCAACTCCCAATTTGTTATGATAGAACAAGACACTACAATAATCACTTTGTACATAACATTTGTTTTAAGTATCTGAAAACAATAAAACTAAAGAGATTAATAACATTATGAGAAATAAAACCAAAAATACATCGTGTGTGAAAAATATTACAGAAAATATTTTATTCTGAAACTTGAGGTTTTAAAATTGTGAAATAAGGAATCAGTTGAATAACAGATTGGTTACTGAGTTTTAAATAAAAAAAAGTTTTTAATTCCACATCAAATGAATCACAAAGGTATTTACACATTAACCTTCACATGGGAAACTTCATTTCTAATGTTATTAGGAAAAACAACAGTTTATTTTGTTAGCCATGCTGTTCAGGCAAATACCACCAGAGGACATAAAACATATTTCGTATGTACACTACACAGAGAGCTGAATTTACTTTTATTTGAAATCCATTAATTAAAACACTAATTCCAAATGAACTATTTTGAAATATCATAAACACAGTGAAAATTTAGGTTTAGCATCTAATACCTTTATGAAGTCAAATCCATAAAAGTAGAAAATTTGTCAGTAAGGTGTGTGTGTCTAAACCATTCTTTTCACAATTACAATACGACTTTGATAGTATGAAAGAATTGTCATTTCAGTAAGTAAAATAATTCTGTGATTACTGTTTTACACAGTTGTATCCCATCGGCAGGAAAACAACCAAAAAATGGTAGTGGTGACAACTGGTTTATCCTACAACAAAACTAAGTGGTTATTTCAGAATTTTTATAGCACAGCAAAAGAACTTGAAACTTCAAAATTATTTTTCCTCTGCTGTTAAAATCACTGATCTGTAAGTAAGCAACTTAATTCAGAAATGCAAGTAGCTTTTAGTCTTCTGTCATCAAACTGTATCATTGGATGTGGTGTCCACTTTTAGTCTTCTGTCATCAAACTGTATCACTGGATGTGGTGTCCACTTTCCACCATACAAAGACAAATCACTTGGGTTTAATTATTGTAGTCCTGGAAGAACAAAAGAAATTATTGTAAAATATTTACTGTCAGTGTTGTGTTGAACAATAACAAAGTTTCAGATTTATTCCTGTCATATAAATAAGCTCACTCAACAAAGATTTTAGGTTCAGCATCATGTTACCAACAAGTTCATTCAACAGTCTTATCATGTTACCAACAAGTTCATTCAACAGTCTTATCATGTTATTAACAAGTTAGTTACATGAAGATTCAGACTCAAACAAATTCATTCAAAAATCAAAAGTTATGAGTAAACAACTGATGTAAGACCAATCATTCCAAAATTGTAAAATTTTGCACAATACATTTTAGACACCAACACAACATGAACCGGTAGCTACACGTAAATAGAAAAGTTTCACGTATCAGCTACAAAGAAGATTGCAAGTGGTGGTTATACCAACAACTGTACATTTGTCTACTCACTTAATAACATAGAGTTAGTTCACTATCAAACGAACAACAGGTTCACAATTACACTTTAAAACTGGTTTTAACACTCCCTCTGAAAAGACGTTTCTAGTCCTGATTTCTCCAAGCCCGTTCCCCTGGCTGTGGTTTCGCTAGATAGTAGATAGGGACAGTGGGAATCTCGTTAATCCATTCATTAATGGATTTAAATGGCAATTTCATTTAAATACAAAATTATTAGCCTAATATTAATAACCTTTCAAGTCACTCTGGGGCCTAGTAGGCCCCACTTTTAAATGGAGTGTTAATTTATATAAAAACTTAAACATATTTCAATACTGGTACATAAACACATATCATAACTTAAGGGAATTCTGTAGAGTGCTCACCTCCAACATGCAGCACTGATCATAACTGGTTTTAAAATCTACAAAGTGTGTCCATATCTTCATTGTTATCAACAGACACAGTTTTGTTTTGGCAGAACAATGAGCAGCACCACTCTACACATATCCACCAAGTTTCATCACAATCTGATTATTTTGACTGAGCTATAGAGCACGAATAGTGTAAAAAATCATACCTCATAGTAAAGAAATACTTTTATTTATGTCAAGGTGACAAAATCCGTTCAGCTGTTCTTAAGATTCCTGCTAAAAAATACACACACACAGAAGTGAAAACATAACCTCCATCACTTCTGATGGCAGAAGTAACAACACATTAACCAACAATATTCAGTAACTATCTTTTGCCGTGAATGATGTAAACTCTTTTCAATGACAAAAGATGTTGAGTGGTGGTAAGAAACAGCATCTGTAATGTACTCACTGTGTTAGTGATAGAGCTTTGTTTCCACCACTCAGGATCAGATATGGAGATTGAAGCTCTTTCTGCTTTTCCTGCATCAAGTTTACAGTGTTCAGAGGAGTGTCAGTGGAACTCATCTGTCGCAGTTTCTAGATAATAAAACAAACCAGATATATTCAGACTGGTTAAATACACATATCAAATAGAAGCTGAATATTTTACTGGGCACCTAGTTAGAAAGTTTATAATCACAGCTATTTAAATTTCTAGACTGCTGGTAAAAGAAATTAAGTCAAATAAGAAACAGATCATTTGAAATACGCTTTCAAGAATTATTTTACTTTATTATAGAGTAAAGAAACAGTTTTAAAGTACCTCACCTTCTTGCTTTTGAATAAGTACAATTTGGATCAATTTAACCTCACATTTTACCCTTAAAATATTTCAAGAGCAACAGCACAAATCAGACACATCATGAAATAAGAAACGGATACATTATCACAAAAGTGGAACCTACTGCTTCCTGTTCCAATTTTTTTGCACGTTTATCCACTTTATTTTTCCCTGGACCCTTGCCGTGAAACTTGTGGCTGAGGTAGCGAAAAGCTTCTTTAGCATCAAGCAGTCTACCGCTGTCGTCTATGTACTCCAGCTTCACATCAGGTTTGTACCCTTCTTTATCTTTGAAGTCTGACAGTGGACCTCACGTAGCGATCTCTGAGGCGCTTTGTCGTCGTCACTGAAAGAAGTCGCGAGTTATGATAACCAACTGAGCTTTAATGTCGCTTTATGTCAAAGATTAGCCAGAAGTAATAAAATTATTATAACAAATAGAAAAAATGTTAAAATTAAAATTATACGCCACAACCCAGTTTTTCATAAATCTATCTGAACAGTTCACATTTCTGTGTTTAATAAAAGGATTAGGCAAAAAGAACAGAGATAACTGCCAGCATACAAATTAAGCACGATTTTAAAGCTTTGAATTGGTACTTTCAAAACACTATCTCTAATCCATTCATAGATTTTGTCATAACTGTAACCACCCAACCCAAGTTTTCTACAAGAGAAAAGGCATTTCATTCTGTAAACTAGACTACACTTCACATTAAAATAACTGGTATTAGAGGGAAACAAACGGAATATTCAATTGGTTAATCAATTTATAAACCTACAAGTTTTCCTGCAATTATTACCAGACCAATTTTCAGTTTTCAGTCTCTGATGGACACACGTTACTTAGCAACAGTCTCGTAATTGTGAATATACATTTTCTCTAAAAAGATTTTTTTTTTGAGGAAGGTAAGGAGGTGAAACATTAATAGGCTGAAATACTTACTAAAACTTTTCTTCAATGGTATAGCTCTGAGCTTGAAGATCACTATGTCTTTGGGCACTAACTGGTTTCTTTACCTCATTTTCCAAGTATCCTATTACAGTGAGATAATGACTTTACTAAATCAATACAAAAGTGTTTTCAGTAACTGCAAGTATTGTGTTTTATACACACATTAGAATTAAATAAATTGGTACAGGACAATGTAACTAAGCTGAAAATTAACAAAAGCATATCTTTATCACTGTTAACCTTGATATTAAGATATCTGTATCACTGAAACATTGATATTTATATGACAAAGAAATTTTAATATTTAGAAATAAACAGAGTCAGTGCAAAAATATACAGTTATTTAATATAAAAACAGCTTTTTCCAATCAGAAAGTTAAAACTGAATTATTCTATTCAGAGCTCAAATCTAACGTGGTTTTAAAAGAATACATTAAGTTGTATAAATATTTAATATCAAGGAATGTTGAGAACAGATGTTTAACTGACAGCACATTATTAAAACAATTTCACAATAGGTGATTCTTTAAGAAAGATTGATCGTTAACATTTACACAGACGAGAATATTCAGAATAATACATTACCTTTCTTCATTGTGATACGTTAACATTTACACAGACGAGAACATTCAGAACAATACATTACCTTTCTTCATTGTGATAACGTTAACATTTACACAGGCGAGAACATTCAGAATAATACATTACCTTTCTTCATTGTGATACGCTAACATTTACACAGACGAGAACATTCAGAACAATACATTACCTTTCTTCATTGTGATCGTTAACATTTACACAGGCGAGAACATTCAGAATAATACATTACCTTTCTTCATTGTGATACGTTAACATTTACACAGACGAGAACATTCAGAATAATACATTACCTTTCTTCATTGTGATACGTTAATATTTACACAGACGAGAACATTCAGAATAATACATTACCTTTCTTCATTGTGATCACGTCAACATATACACAGAATATTACATCACCTTTCTTCATTGTGATGTTAACGCATTACCAGAACAATACATTACCTTTCTTCATTGTGATATGTTAACCGCGTACACAGAATATTATATTACCTTTCTTCATTGTGATATGTCAACTTGTACACAGGACAATACATTACCTTTTTTCATTGTGATATGTCAACATGTACACAGTATAATACAATACCTTTCTTCATTGTGATACGTTAACATTTACACAGACGAGAACATTCAGAATAATACATTACCTTTCTTCATTGTGATACGTTAACATTTACACAGAGAGAGAACATTCAGAATAATACATTACCTTTCTTCATTGTGATATGTCAACATGTACACAATATAATACATTACCTTTCTTCATTGTGATGTTAACACGTGACACAGAACAATACATTACCTTTCTTCATTGTGATATATTAACATGTACACAGTATAATACATTACCTTTCTTCATTGTGATATGTCAACATGTACACAGTATAATTATTACCTTTCTTCATTGTGATATGTCAACATGTACACAGTATAATACAATACCTTTCTTCATTGTGATATGTCAACATGTACACAGTATAATACATTACCTTTCTTCATTGTGATATGTTAACATGTACACAGTATAATACATTACCTTTCTTCATTGTGATATGTCAACATGTACACAGTATAATACAATACCTTTCTTCATTGCTAACTGAAGGGCTGCAGCCATTCCAGTGCTAACATCTGGTTCTTCTTCTAAGATTGGAATACTTTCCTGGTTCTAGGTAGAAAAAAACAATTCACAGTTTGTCAAATGTTTCAACAACAGTTGTAATTTATAATATGTTAAGCATCATGTTATTATCTGTTCAGATGTAGGTACAACCTTTAATTAAAACCTTTTGAACACAGTATCTAGTGCATTTTACAAGGGCAAATACCATCATCATGTTATCCCAAGCTTCATCTGGTTTCTCCTCCTCGTCACCTGAAGATATAATTGAAATGTTAGCATTTTCACTCTCCCCAGTCATAATTATTAATGACGGGGGGTATTTGTTTTGTTTATTTCATGAAAATTTACCCAATGGCTATATATGCAATAGTCATCCCTAATTTGAAGTAGCAAACGAGAACTAATTGAAGTTACTCTAAAATTACTTGAATTTTCTAGTGTGAATAAATCTTGTGAACATTCAAATCAAAGCTACAAATAAGTGGCCTGTAAACATGATTGTAACTTATTTTTAATTCAGATAGTTTGATAACTATTAATTATCTAGGTTGATGGTACCAAAAACTGTAAAATTGAACAGACTACACAGTTCGTTTTGCAACTTTCAAGTTTCAAAAGCTAATAACGTCACAAATGAAACATTTTAAATCTTTGAATTATTTTCTTTTAGGCAATCTGTTTACCATAAAGCTCTTCTTCTATTCTTCCTTACCCAGACCAAAGATTACTAAATGTTTAGTTATAATGTCACACATCTTTCAATAATCTATTTCATTGTTTTGTACTGGTTATACACAATGAATTTTATTGGTTCCAGTGCTTTTTTATTTTACTACAGTAGTTAGTTCAACAGTTCCTTTCTGCTTTACAAAAAAATGCACTTTTAACATGAAACTAGTCATGTGGAATTCATCTGAGCATGATTTTAGACACTAGGGGAAAGGGGAGGTGAAACTGTATGTAATTTCAAAAGAAATACAAAAGCAACTTTTATAAACAAAACTAAATACTTTAAAACTTTATATTAGCAGATGGACAAGGATAAGAGATATTAAAATGCTAAATTATTTTAAACATTTGATGTAAGCTGTTACATTAATAAATATGAAACACAATTATGAGTGACAATGAAGTAGCTGAAATCAAGAATACATGGAAAAGAATGAAAGGCCATACTATAACACAATTACATCATCAACACACACTTTAATGGCTTATATAATTTTACAGAGTCTAGAAAAATTTCATAGTAATTATAGTACAATCTTTGGTGCAATAAAATAAAAGATACATCATACAAACCTAAACCTGAGCTAAAATGCAAGAAAGGTTTGGGTGCAAATATATTTAAAACATTTGTGTTGAAATGAATACAGTGATTACACATGTATTACAACCTAAGTAAGACATTTGGAAAGGACTGATATCACATGAAGTTCAAGACATCTTTATTAAACATATGTTTACTCACATTAATCTCCATTTGTCAGTCATCAACATCAACTTCATTCCAAGCTCCTCGGTTTTGAGCTTCTAATTCTTTAAGTTGCTGTTCCTCCATCAATCCCGTTCAAGTCCTGTGAGATGAGGAAGACACACATCATTCAGTTACATTAAAATTATTTAGTGCACTATTACCATTAGTATATGTAAGTTCAGGTATAATTCCAACTGATAGCCAAAACAAAGAAGAGTGGGTAAATAATTATTGTTAAACATTAACTAACTAGTATGAATAGAGATATTTTTAGGTTAGTTAAGATCAGATTAGGTAAAATAAATAATATTATAACAAAAAAAATGTCATGAGGCACACATGTGAGTAACACATAAATAATGTATGTAATTCAATAGCATAATGTGAGCTGCACATGCTTCAAGTGAATTACAACTTATCATGGTGAGGATGGAAACAAAAGAATAAAATTTAATTATGAAAGACGCTTACAACTTAAAGTCTGTTTGTTTCTTTGTTTTGAATTTCATAGAAAGCTACTTGAGGGCTATCTGTGCTAGCTGTCCCTGATTTAGCAGTGTAAGACTAGAGGGAAGGCAGCTAGTCATCACCACCACCGCCAACTATTGAACTACTCTTTTTACCAGTGAAA